>NC_140272.1:13804407-13984407 GCF_964030765.1 Micromesistius poutassou
CCCTGGTGGTCTAGTGGTTAGGATTCGGCGCTCTCACCGCCGCGGCCCGGGTTCGATTCCCGGTTAGGGAACTCACCATTATTGGTGATGTCCAATCCAATTCAACCCACTGTTGATAATCAATGTCAAAGTATTCATTGGGAAGGTGAATAACGAGCAAAAGTAGACTTCCATGCTTAACATTTACTGCAAAATGTCACAATTATGAAGGAATATACGTGATGTATCTTTTAATGAACCCGCCTGTTCCAAGTCACATGGTTAATAATCACTACAGCTCCCTGGTGGTCTAGTGGTTAGGATTCGGCGCTCTCACCGCCGCGGCCCGGGTTCGATTCCCGGTTAGGGAACTCACCTTTATTGGTGATGTCCAACCAAATCCAATACAACCCACTGTTGATAACCAATGTCAAAGTATTCATTGGGAAGGTGAATAACGAAGAAAAGTAGACTTCCATGCTTAACATTTACTGCAAAATGTCACAATTATGAAGGAATATATTGAGTGTATCTTTTAAAGAACCCGCCTGGTCCAAGTCACATGGTTAATAATGACTACAGCTCCCTGGTGGTCTAGTGGTTTGGATTCGGCGCTCTCACCGCCGCGGCCCGGGTTCGATTCCCCGTTAGGGAACTCACCATTATTGGTGATATCCAATTCAACCCACTGTTGATAACCAATGTCAAAGTATTCATTGGGAAGGTGAAAAACGAACAAAAGTAGACTTCCATGCTTAACATTTACTGCAAAATGTCACAATTATGAAGGAATATATGGAATGTATCTTTTAAAGATCCCGCCTGGTCCAAGTCTCATGGTTAATATTTACTACAGCTCCCTGGTGGTCTAGTGGTTAGGATTCGGCGCTCTCACCACCGCGGCCCGGGTTCGATTCCCGGTTAGGGAACTCACCTTTATTGGTGATGTCCAAGCAAATCCAATGCATCCACTGTTGATAACCAATGTCAAAGTATTCATTGGGAAGGTGAATAACGAACAAAAGTAGACTTCCATGCTTAACATTTACTGCAAAATGTCACAATTATGCAGGAATATATGTGATGTATCTTTTAAAGAACCCGCCTGTTCCAAGTCACATGGTTAATAATCACTACAGCTCCCTGGTGGTCTAGTGGTTAGGATTCGGCGCTCTCACAGCCGTGGCGCGGGTTCGATTCCCGGTTAGGGAACTCACCTTTATTGGTGATGTCCAACCAAATCCAATACAACCCACTGTTGATAACCAATGTCAAAGTATTCATTGGGAAGGTGAATAACGAAGAAAAGTAGACTTCCATGCTTAATATTTACTGCAAAATGTCACAATTATGAAGGAATATATGGAGTGTATCTTTTAAAGAACCCGCCTGGTCCAAGTCACATGGTTAATAATAACTGGAGCTCCTTGGTGGTCTAGTGGTTAGGATTCGGCGCTCTCACCGCCGCGGCCCGGGTTCGATTCCCGGTTAGGGAACTCACCATTATTGGTGATGTCCAATCCAATTCAACCCACTGTTGATAATCAATGTCAAAGTATTCATTGGGAAGGTGAATAACGAGCAAAAGTAGACTTCCATGCTTAACATTTACTGCAAAATGTCACAATTATGAAGGAATATATGGAATGTATCTTTTAAAGATCCCGCCTGGTCCAAGTCACATGGTTAATATTTAATGCAGCTCCCTGGTGGTCTAGTGGTTAGGATTCGGAGCTCTCACCGCCGTCGGCCCGGGTTCGATTCCCGGTTAGGGAACTCTGCATTATTGGTGATGTCCAATCCAATTCAACCCACTGTTGATAGTCAAAGTATTCATTGGGAAGGTGAATAACAAGCAAAAGTGGACTTCCATGCTTAACATTTACTGCAAAATGTCACAATTATGAAGGAATATACATGATGTATCTTTTAAAGAACCCGCCTGGTCCAAGTCACATGGTTAATAATGAGTACAGCTCCCTGGTGGTCTAGTGGTTAGGATTCGGCGCTCTCACCGCCACGGCCCGGGTTCGATTCCCGGTTAGGGAACTCACCATTATTGGTGATGTCCAATCCAATTCAACCCACTGTTGATAACCAATGTCAAAGTATTCATTGGGAAGGTGAAAAACGAACAAAAGTAGACTTCCATGCTTAACATTTACTGCAAAATGTCACAATTATGAAGGAATATATGGAATGTATCTTTTAAAGATCCCGCCTGGTCCAAGTCACATGGTTAATAATGACTACAGCTCCCTGGTGGTCTAGTGGTTAGGATTCGGTGCTCTCACCGCCGCGGCCCGGGTTCGATTCCCGGTTAGGGAACTCACCTTTATTGGTGATGTCCAAGCAAATCCAATGCATCCACTGTTGATAACCAATGTCAAAGTATTCATTGGGAAGGTGAATAACGAACAAAAGTAGACTTCCATGCTTAACATTTACTGCAAAATGTCACAATTATGCAGGAATATACGTGATGTATCTTTTAAAGAACCCGCCTGTTCCAAGTCACATGGTTAATAATCACTACAGCTCCCTGGTGGTCTAGTGGTTAGGATTCGGAGCTCTCACCGCCGCGGCCCGGGTTCGATTCCCGGTTAGGGAACTCACCTTTATTGGTGATGTCCAACCAAATCCAATACAACCCACTGTTGATAACCAATGTCAAAGTATTCATTGGGAAGGTGAATAATGAAGAAAAGTAGACTTCCATGCTTAACATTTACTGCAAAATGTCACAATTATGAAGGAATATATGGAGTGTATCTTTTAAAGAACCCGCCTGGTCCAAGTCACATGGTTAATAATGACTGCAGCTCCCTGGTGGTCTAGTGGTTAGGATCCGGGGCTCTCACCGCCGCGGCCCGGGTTCGATTCCCGGTTAGGGAACTCACCATTATTGGTGATGTCCAATCCAATTCAACCCACTGTTGATAATCAATGTCAAAGTATTCATTGGGAAGGTGAATAACGAGCAAAAGTAGACTTCCATGCTTAACATTTACTGCAAAATGTCACAATTATGAAGGAATATATGGAATGTGTCTTTTAAAGATCCCGCCTGGTCCAAGTCACATGGTTAATATTTAATGCAGCTCCCTGGTGGTCTAGTGGTTAGGATTCGGCGCTCTCACTGCCGCGGCCCGGGTTCGATTCCCAGTTAGGGAACTCACCTTTCTTGGTGATGTCCAAGCAAATCCAATGCATCCACTGTTGATAACCAATGTCAAAGTATTCATTGGGAAGGTGAATAACGAACAAAAGTAGACTTCCATGCTTAACATTTACTGCAAAATGTCACAATTATGAAGGAATATATGGAGTGTATCTTTTAAAGAACCCGCCTGGTCCAAGTCACATGGTTAATAATGACTACAGCTCCCTGGTGGTCTAGTGGTTAGGATTCGGCGCTCTCACCGACGCGGCCCGGGTTCGATTCCCGGTTAGGGAACTCACCTTTATTGGTGATGTCCAAGCAAATCCAATGCATCCACTGTTGATAACCAATGTCAAAGTATTCATTGGGAAGGTGAATAACGAACAAAAGTAGACTTCCATGCTTATCATTTACTGCAAAATGTCACAATTATGCAGGAATATACGTGATGTATCTTTTAAAGAACCCGCCTGTTCCAAGTCACATGGTTAATAATCACTACAGCTCCCTGGTGGTCTAGTGGTTAGGATTCGGCGCTCTCACCGCCGCGGCCCGGGTTCGATTCCCGGTTAGGGAACTCACCTTTATTGGTGATGTCCAACCAAATCCAATACAACCCACTGTTGATAACCAATGTCAAAGTATTCATTGGGAAGGTGAATAACGAAGAAAAGTAGACTTCCATGCTTAACATTTACTGCAAAATGTCACAATTATGAAGCAATATATGGAGTGTATCTTTTAAAGAACCCGCCTGGTCCAAGTCACATGGTTAACAATGTCTGCAGCTCCCTGGTGGTGTAGTGGTTAGGACTCTGCGCTCTCACCGCCGCGGCCCGGGTTCGATTCCCGGTTAGGGAACTCACCATTATTGGTGATGTCCAATCCAATTCAACCCACTGTTGATAACCAATGTCAAAGTATTCATTGGGAAGGTGAATAACGAAGAAAAGTAGACTTCCATGCTTAACATTTACTGCAAAATGTCACAATTATGAAGGAATATATTGAGTGTATCTTTTAAAGAACCCGCCTGGTCCAAGTCACATGGTTAATAATGACTACAGCTCCCTGGTGGTCTAGTGGTTAGGTTTCGGCGCTCTCACCGCCGCGGGCCGGGTTCGATTTCCGGTTAGGGAACTCACCTTTATTGGTGATGTCCAAGCAAATCCAATGCATCCACTGTTGATAACCAATGTCAAAGTATTCATTGGGAAGGTGAATAACGAACAAAAGTAGACTTCCATGCTTAACATTTACTGCAAAATGTCACAATTATGCAGGAATATACGTGATGTATCTTTTAAAGAACCCGCCTGTTCCAAGTCACATGGTTAATAATCACTACAGCTCCCTGGTGGTCTAGTGGTTAGGATTCGGCGCTCTCACCGCCGCGGCCCGGGTTCGATTCCCGGTTAGGGAATTCACCTTTATTGGTGATGTCCAACCAAATCCAATACAACCCACTGTTGATAACCAATGTCAAAGTATTCATTGGGAAGGTGAATAACGAAGAAAAGTAGACTTCCATGCTTAACATTTACTGCAAAATGTCACAATTATGAAGGAATATATGGAGTGTATCTTTTAAAGAACCCGCCTGGTCCAAGTCACATGGTTAATAATGACTGCAGCTCCCTGGTGGTCTAGTGGTTAGGATTCGGAGCTCTCACCGCCGCGGCCCGGGTTCGATTCCCGGTTAGGGAACTCACCATTATTGGTGATGTCCAATCCAATTCAACCCACTGTTGATAATCAATGTCAAAGTATTCATTGGGAAGGTGAATAACGAGCAAAAGTAGACTTCCATGCTTAACATTTACTGCAAAATGTCACAATTATGAAAGAATATATGGAATGTGTCTTTTAAAGATCCCGCCTGGTCCAAGTCACATGGTTAATATTTAATGCAGCTCCCTGGTGGTCTAGTGGTTAGGATTCGGCGCTCTCACTGCCGCGGCCCGGGTTCGATTCCCAGTTAGGGAACTCACCTTTCTTGGTGATGTCCAAGCAAATCCAATGCATCCACTGTTGATAACCAATGTCAAAGTATTCATTGGGAAGGTGAATAACGAACAAAAGTAGACTTCCATGCTTAACATTTACTGCAAAATGTCACAATTATGAAGGAATATATGGAGTGTATCTTTTAAAGAACCCGCCTGGTCCCAGTCACATGGTTAATAATGACTACAGCTCCCTGGTGGTCTAGTGGTTAGGATTCAGCGCTCTCACCGACGCGGCCCGGGTTCGATTCCCGGTTAGGGAACTCACCTTTATTGGTGATGTCCAAGCAAATCCAATGCATCCACTGTTGATAACCAATGTCAAAGTATTCATTGGGAAGGTGAATAACGAACAAAAGTAGACTTCCATGCTTAACATTTACTGCAAAATGTCACAATTATGCAGGAATATACGTGATGTATCTTTTAAAGAACCCGCCTGTTCCAAGTCACATGGTTAATAATCACTACAGCTCCCTGGTGGTCTAGTGGTTAGGATTCGGCGCTCTCACCGCCGCGGCCCGGGTTCGATTCCCGGTTAGGGAACTCACCTTTATTGGTGATGTCCAACCAAATCCAATACAACCCACTGTTGATAACCAATGTCAAAGTATTCATTGGGAAGGTGAATAA
Source organism: Micromesistius poutassou (assembly GCF_964030765.1). Taxonomy (NCBI): domain Eukaryota; kingdom Metazoa; phylum Chordata; class Actinopteri; order Gadiformes; family Gadidae; genus Micromesistius; species Micromesistius poutassou. Next base: position 13,810,189 of record NC_140272.1, read on the forward strand.
CGAAGAAAAGTAGACTTCCATGCTTAACATTTACTGCAAAATGTCACAATTATGAAGCAATATATGGAGTGTATCTTTTAAAGAACCCGCCTGGTCCAAGTCACATGGTTAACAATGTCTGCAGCTCCCTGGTGGTGTAGTGGTTAGGACTCTGCGCTCTCACCGCCGCGGCCAGGGTTCGATTCCCGGTTAGGGAACTCACCATTATTGGTGATGTCCAATCCAATTCAACCCACTGTTGATAACCAATGTCAAAGTATTCATTGGGAAGGTGAATAACGAAGAAAAGTAGACTTCCATGCTTAACATTTACTGCAAAATGTCACAATTATGAAGGAATATATTGAGTGTATCTTTTAAAGAACCCGCCTGGTCCAAGTCACATGGTTAATAATGACTACAGCTCCCTGGTGGTCTAGTGGTTAGGATTCGGCGCTCTCACCGCCGCGGGCCGGGTTCGATTTCCGGTTAGGGAACTCACCATTATTGGTGATGTCCAATCCATTTCAACCCACTGTTGATAACCAATGTCAAAGTATTCATTGGGAAGGTGAATAACGAACAAAAGTAGACTTCCATGCTTAACATTTACTGCAAAATGTCACAATTATGCAGGAATATACGTGATGTATCTTTTAAAGAACCCGCCTGTTCCAAGTCACATGGTTAATATCCACTACAGCTCCCTGGTGGTCTAGTGGTTAGGATTCGGCGCTCTCACCGCCGCGGCCCGGGTTCGATTCCCGGTTAGGGAACTCACCATTATTGGTGATGTCCAATCCAATTCAACCCACTGTTGATAATCAATGTCAAAGTATTCATTGGGAAGGTGAATAACGAGCAAAAGTAGACTTCCATGCTTAACATTTACTGCAAAATGTCACAATTATGAAGGAATATATGGAATGTATCTTTTAAAGATCCCGCCTGGTCCAAGTCACATGGTTAATGTTTAATGCAGCTCCCTGGTGGTCTAGTGGTTAGGATTCGGCGCTCTCACCGCCGCGGCCCGGGTTCGATTCCCAGTTAGTGAACTCACCTTTCTTGGTGATGTCCAAGCAAATCCAATGCATCCACTGTTGATAACCAATGTCAAAGTATTCATTGGGAAGGTGAATAACGAACAAAAGTAGACTTCCATGCTTAACATTTACTGCAAAATGTCACAATTATGCAGGAATATATGTGATGTATCTTTTAAAGAACCCGCCTGTTCCAAGTCACATGGTTAATAATCACTACAGCTCCCTGGTGGTCTAGTGGTTAGGATTCGGCGCTCTCACCGCCGTGGCCCGGGTTCGATTCCCGGTTAGGGAACTCACCTTTATTGGTGATGTCCAACCAAATCCAATACAACCCACTGTTGATAACCAATGTCAAAGTATTCATTGGGAAGGTGAATAACGAAGAAAAGTAGACTTCCATGCTTAACATTTACTGCAAAATGTCACAATTATGAAGGAATATATGGAGTGTATCTTTTAAAGAACCCGCCTGGTCCAAGTCACATGGTTAATAATAACTGCAGCTCCTTGGTGGTCTAGTGGTTAGGATTCGGCGCTCTCACCGCCGCGGCCCGGGTTCGATTCCTGGTTAGGGAACTCACCATTATTGGTGATGTCCAATCCAATTCAACCCACTGTTGATAATCAATGTCAAAGTATTCATTGGGAAGGTGAATAACGAGCAAAAGTAGACTTCCATGCTTAACATTTACTGCAAAATGTCACAATTATGAAGGAATATATGGAATGTATCTTTTAAAGATCCCGCCTGGTCCAAGTCACATGGTTAATATTTAATGCAGCTCCCTGGTGGTCTAGTGGTTAGGATTCGGCGCTCTCACCGCCGTCGGCCCGGGTTCGATTCCCGGTTAGGGAACTCTGCATTATTGGTGATGTCCAATTCAACCCACTGTTGATAGTCAAAGTATTCATTGGGAAGGTGAATAACGAGCAAAAGTGGACTTCCATGCTTAACATTTACTGCAAAATGTCACAATTATGAAGGAATATACATGATGTATCTTTTAAAGAACCCGCCTGTTCCAAGTCACATGGTTAATAATCACTACAGCTCCCTGGTGGTCTAGTGGTTAGGATTCGGCGCTCTCACCGCCGCGGCCCGGGTTCGATTCCCGGTTAGGGAACTCACCTTTATTGGTGATGTCCAATTCAACCCACTGTTGATAACCAATGCCAAAGTATTCATTGGGAAGGTGAATAACGAACAAAAGTAGACTTCCATGCTTAATATTTATTGCAAAATGTCACAATTATGAAGGAATATATGGAGTGTATCTTTTAAAGAACCCGCCTGGTCCAAGTCACATGGTTAATAATGACTACAGCTCGCTGGTGGTCTAGTGGTTAGGATTCGGCGCTCTCACCGCCGCGGCCCGGGTTCGATTCCCGGTTAGGGAACTCACCTTTATTGGTGATGTCCAAGCAAATCCAATGCATCCACTGTTGATAACCAATGTCAAAGTATTCATTGGGAAGGTGAATAACGAACAAAAGTAGACTTCCATGCTTAACATTTACTGCAAAATGTCACAATTATGCAGGAATATACGTGATGTATCTTTTAAAGAACCCGCCTGTTCCAAGTCACATGGTTAATAATCACTGCAGCTCCCTGGTGGTCTAGTGGTTAGGATTCGGCGCTCTCACCGCCGCGGCCCGGGTTCGATTCCCGGTTAGGGAACTCACCTTTATTGGTGATGTCCAAGCAAATCCAATGCATCCACTGTTGATAACCAATGTCAAAGTATTCATTGGGAAGGTGAATAACGAACAAAAGTAGACTTCCATGCTTAACATTTACTGCAAAATGTCACAATTATGAAGGAATATATCGAGTGTATCTTTTAAAGAACCCGCCTGGTCCAATTCACATGGTTAATAATGACTACAGCTCCCTGGTGGTCTAGTGGTTAGGATTCGGCGCTCTCACCGCCGCGGCCCGGGTTCGATTCCCGGTTAGGGAACTCACCATTATTGGTGATGTCCAATCCAATTCAACCCACTGTTGATAATCAATGTCAAAGTATTCATTGGGAAGGTGAATAACGAGCAAAAGTAGACTTCCATGCTTAACATTTACTGCAAAATGTCACAATTATGAAGGAATATACGTGATGTATCTTTTAAAGAACCCGCCTGTTCCAAGTCACATGGTTAATAATCACTACAGCTCCCTGGTGGTCTAGTGGTTAGGATTCGGCGCTCTCACCGCCGCGGCCCGGGTTCGATTCCCGGTTAGGGAACTCACCTTTATTGGTGATGTCCAACCAAATCCAATACAACCCACTGTTGATAACCAATGTCAAAGTATTCATTGGGAAGGTGAATAACGAAGAAAAGTAGACTTCCATGCTTAACATTTACTGCAAAATGTCACAATTATGAAGGAATATATTGAGTGTATCTTTTAAAGAACCCGCCTGGTCCAAGTCACATGGTTAATAATGACTACAGCTCCCTGGTGGTCTAGTGGTTTGGATTCGGCGCTCTCACCGCCGCGGCCCGGGTTCGATTCCCCGTTAGGGAACTCACCATTATTGGTGATATCCAATTCAACCCACTGTTGATAACCAATGTCAAAGTATTCATTGGGAAGGTGAAAAACGAACAAAAGTAGACTTCCATGCTTAACATTTACTGCAAAATGTCACAATTATGAAGGAATATATGGAATGTATCTTTTAAAGATCCCGCCTGGTCCAAGTCTCATGGTTAATATTTACTACAGCTCCCTGGTGGTCTAGTGGTTAGGATTCGGCGCTCTCACCACCGCGGCCCGGGTTCGATTCCCGGTTAGGGAACTCACCTTTATTGGTGATGTCCAAGCAAATCCAATGCATCCACTGTTGATAACCAATGTCAAAGTATTCATTGGGAAGGTGAATAACGAACAAAAGTAGACTTCCATGCTTAACATTTACTGCAAAATGTCACAATTATGCAGGAATATATGTGATGTATCTTTTAAAGAACCCGCCTGTTCCAAGTCACATGGTTAATAATCACTACAGCTCCCTGGTGGTCTAGTGGTTAGGATTCGGCGCTCTCACAGCCGTGGCGCGGGTTCGATTCCCGGTTAGGGAACTCACCTTTATTGGTGATGTCCAACCAAATCCAATACAACCCACTGTTGATAACCAATGTCAAAGTATTCATTGGGAAGGTGAATAACGAAGAAAAGTAGACTTCCATGCTTAATATTTACTGCAAAATGTCACAATTATGAAGGAATATATGGAGTGTATCTTTTAAAGAACCCGCCTGGTCCAAGTCACATGGTTAATAATAACTGGAGCTCCTTGGTGGTCTAGTGGTTAGGATTCGGCGCTCTCACCGCCGCGGCCCGGGTTCGATTCCCGGTTAGGGAACTCACCATTATTGGTGATGTCCAATCCAATTCAACCCACTGTTGATAATCAATGTCAAAGTATTCATTGGGAAGGTGAATAACGAGCAAAAGTAGACTTCCATGCTTAACATTTACTGCAAAATGTCACAATTATGAAGGAATATATGGAATGTATCTTTTAAAGATCCCGCCTGGTCCAAGTCACATGGTTAATATTTAATGCAGCTCCCTGGTGGTCTAGTGGTTAGGATTCGGAGCTCTCACCGCCGTCGGCCCGGGTTCGATTCCCGGTTAGGGAACTCTGCATTATTGGTGATGTCCAATCCAATTCAACCCACTGTTGATAGTCAAAGTATTCATTGGGAAGGTGAATAACGAGCAAAAGTGGACTTCCATGCTTAACATTTACTGCAAAATGTCACAATTATGAAGGAATATACATGATGTATCTTTTAAAGAACCCGCCTGGTCCAAGTCACATGGTTAATAATGAGTACAGCTCCCTGGTGGTCTAGTGGTTAGGATTCGGCGCTCTCACCGCCACGGCCCGGGTTCGATTCCCGGTTAGGGAACTCACCATTATTGGTGATGTCCAATCCAATTCAACCCACTGTTGATAACCAATGTCAAAGTATTCATTGGGAAGGTGAAAAACGAACAAAAGTAGACTTCCATGCTTAACATTTACTGCAAAATGTCACAATTATGAAGGAATATATGGAATGTATCTTTTAAAGATCCCGCCTGGTCCAAGTCACATGGTTAATAATGACTACAGCTCCCTGGTGGTCTAGTGGTTAGGATTCGGTGCTCTCACCGCCGCGGCCCGGGTTCGATTCCCGGTTAGGGAACTCACCTTTATTGGTGATGTCCAAGCAAATCCAATGCATCCACTGTTGATAACCAATGTCAAAGTATTCATTGGGAAGGTGAATAACGAACAAAAGTAGACTTCCATGCTTAACATTTACTGCAAAATGTCACAATTATGCAGGAATATACGTGATGTATCTTTTAAAGAACCCGCCTGTTCCAAGTCACATGGTTAATAATCACTACAGCTCCCTGGTGGTCTAGTGGTTAGGATTCGGAGCTCTCACCGCCGCGGCCCGGGTTCGATTCCCGGTTAGGGAACTCACCTTTATTGGTGATGTCCAACCAAATCCAATACAACCCACTGTTGATAACCAATGTCAAAGTATTCATTGGGAAGGTGAATAATGAAGAAAAGTAGACTTCCATGCTTAACATTTACTGCAAAATGTCACAATTATGAAGGAATATATGGAGTGTATCTTTTAAAGAACCCGCCTGTTCCAAGTCACATGGTTAATAATCACTACAGCTCCCTGGTGGTCTAGTGGTTAGGATTCGGCGCTCTCACCGCCGTGGCCCGGGTTCGATTCCCGGTTAGGGAACTCACCTTTATTGGTGATGTCCAACCAAATCCAATACAACCCACTGTTGATAACCAATGTCAAAGTATTCATTGGGAAGGTGAATAACGAAGAAAAGTAGACTTCCATGCTTAACATTTACTGCAAAATGTCACAATTATGAAGGAATATATGGAGTGTATCTTTTAAAGAACCCGCCTGGTCCAAGTCACATGGTTAATAATAACTGCAGCTCCTTGGTGGTCTAGTGGTTAGGATTCGGCGCTCTCACCGCCGCGGCCCGGGTTCGATTCCTGGTTAGGGAACTCACCATTATTGGTGATGTCCAATCCAATTCAACCCACTGTTGATAATCAATGTCAAAGTATTCATTGGGAAGGTGAATAACGAGCAAAAGTAGACTTCCATGCTTAACATTTACTGCAAAATGTCACAATTATGAAGGAATATATGGAATGTATCTTTTAAAGATCCCGCCTGGTCCAAGTCACATGGTTAATATTTAATGCAGCTCCCTGGTGGTCTAGTGGTTAGGATTCGGCGCTCTCACCGCCGTCGGCCCGGGTTCGATTCCCGGTTAGGGAACTCTGCATTATTGGTGATGTCCAATTCAACCCACTGTTGATAGTCAAAGTATTCATTGGGAAGGTGAATAACGAGCAAAAGTGGACTTCCATGCTTAACATTTACTGCAAAATGTCACAATTATGAAGGAATATACATGATGTATCTTTTAAAGAACCCGCCTGTTCCAAGTCACATGGTTAATAATCACTACAGCTCCCTGGTGGTCTAGTGGTTAGGATTCGGCGCTCTCACCGCCGCGGCCCGGGTTCGATTCCCGGTTAGGGAACTCACCTTTATTGGTGATGTCCAATTCAACCCACTGTTGATAACCAATGTCAAAGTATTCATTGGGAAGGTGAATAACGAACAAAAGTAGACTTCCATGCTTAATATTTATTGCAAAATGTCACAATTATGAAGGAATATATGGAGTGTATCTTTTAAAGAACCCGCCTGGTCCAAGTCACATGGTTAATAATGACTACAGCTCGCTGGTGGTCTAGTGGTTAGGATTCGGCGCTCTCACCGCCGCGGCCCGGGTTCGATTCCCGGTTAGGGAACTCACCTTTATTGGTGATGTCCAAGCAAATCCAATGCATCCACTGTTGATAACCAATGTCAAAGTATTCATTGGGAAGGTGAATAACGAACAAAAGTAGACTTCCATGCTTAACATTTACTGCAAAATGTCACAATTATGCAGGAATATACGTGATGTATCTTTTAAAGAACCCGCCTGTTCCAAGTCACATGGTTAATAATCACTGCAGCTCCCTGGTGGTCTAGTGGTTAGGATTCGGCGCTCTCACCGCCGCGGCCCGGGTTCGATTCCCGGTTAGGGAACTCACCTTTATTGGTGATGTCCAAGCAAATCCAATGCATCCACTGTTGATAACCAATGTCAAAGTATTCATTGGGAAGGTGAATAACGAACAAAAGTAGACTTCCATGCTTAACATTTACTGCAAAATGTCACAATTATGAAGGAATATATCGAGTGTATCTTTTAAAGAACCCGCCTGGTCCAATTCACATGGTTAATAATGACTACAGCTCCCTGGTGGTCTAGTGGTTAGGATTCGGCGCTCTCACCGCCGCGGCCCGGGTTCGATTCCCGGTTAGGGAACTCACCATTATTGGTGATGTCCAATCCAATTCAACCCACTGTTGATAATCAATGTCAAAGTATTCATTGGGAAGGTGAATAACGAGCAAAAGTAGACTTCCATGCTTAACATTTACTGCAAAATGTCACAATTATGAAGGAATATACGTGATGTATCTTTTAAAGAACCCGCCTGTTCCAAGTCACATGGTTAATAATCACTACAGCTCCCTGGTGGTCTAGTGGTTAGGATTCGGCGCTCTCACCGCCGCGGCCCGGGTTCGATTCCCGGTTAGGGAACTCACCTTTATTGGTGATGTCCAACCAAATCCAATACAACCCACTGTTGATAACCAATGTCAAAGTATTCATTGGGAAGGTGAATAACGAAGAAAAGTAGACTTCCATGCTTAACATTTACTGCAAAATGTCACAATTATGAAGGAATATATTGAGTGTATCTTTTAAAGAACCCGCCTGGTCCAAGTCACATGGTTAATAATGACTACAGCTCCCTGGTGGTCTAGTGGTTTGGATTCGGCGCTCTCACCGCCGCGGCCCGGGTTCGATTCCCCGTTAGGGAACTCACCATTATTGGTGATATCCAATTCAACCCACTGTTGATAACCAATGTCAAAGTATTCATTGGGAAGGTGAAAAACGAACAAAAGTAGACTTCCATGCTTAACATTTACTGCAAAATGTCACAATTATGAAGGAATATATGGAATGTATCTTTTAAAGATCCCGCCTGGTCCAAGTCTCATGGTTAATATTTACTACAGCTCCCTGGTGGTCTAGTGGTTAGGATTCGGCGCTCTCACCACCGCGGCCCGGGTTCGATTCCCGGTTAGGGAACTCACCTTTATTGGTGATGTCCAAGCAAATCCAATGCATCCACTGTTGATAACCAATGTCAAAGTATTCATTGGGAAGGTGAATAACGAACAAAAGTAGACTTCCATGCTTAACATTTACTGCAAAATGTCACAATTATGCAGGAATATATGTGATGTATCTTTTAAAGAACCCGCCTGTTCCAAGTCACATGGTTAATAATCACTACAGCTCCCTGGTGGTCTAGTGGTTAGGATTCGGCGCTCTCACAGCCGTGGCGCGGGTTCGATTCCCGGTTAGGGAACTCACCTTTATTGGTGATGTCCAACCAAATCCAATACAACCCACTGTTGATAACCAATGTCAAAGTATTCATTGGGAAGGTGAATAACGAAGAAAAGTAGACTTCCATGCTTAATATTTACTGCAAAATGTCACAATTATGAAGGAATATATGGAGTGTATCTTTTAAAGAACCCGCCTGGTCCAAGTCACATGGTTAATAATAACTGGAGCTCCTTGGTGGTCTAGTGGTTAGGATTCGGCGCTCTCACCGCCGCGGCCCGGGTTCGATTCCCGGTTAGGGAACTCACCATTATTGGTGATGTCCAATCCAATTCAACCCACTGTTGATAATCAATGTCAAAGTATTCATTGGGAAGGTGAATAACGAGCAAAAGTAGACTTCCATGCTTAACATTTACTGCAAAATGTCACAATTATGAAGGAATATATGGAATGTATCTTTTAAAGATCCCGCCTGGTCCAAGTCACATGGTTAATATTTAATGCAGCTCCCTGGTGGTCTAGTGGTTAGGATTCGGAGCTCTCACCGCCGTCGGCCCGGGTTCGATTCCCGGTTAGGGAACTCTGCATTATTGGTGATGTCCAATCCAATTCAACCCACTGTTGATAGTCAAAGTATTCATTGGGAAGGTGAATAACGAGCAAAAGTGGACTTCCATGCTTAACATTTACTGCAAAATGTCACAATTATGAAGGAATATACATGATGTATCTTTTAAAGAACCCGCCTGGTCCAAGTCACATGGTTAATAATGAGTACAGCTCCCTGGTGGTCTAGTGGTTAGGATTCGGCGCTCTCACCGCCACGGCCCGGGTTCGATTCCCGGTTAGGGAACTCACCATTATTGGTGATGTCCAATCCAATTCAACCCACTGTTGATAACCAATGTCAAAGTATTCATTGGGAAGGTGAAAAACGAACAAAAGTAGACTTCCATGCTTAACATTTACTGCAAAATGTCACAATTATGAAGGAATATATGGAATGTATCTTTTAAAGATCCCGCCTGGTCCAAGTCACATGGTTAATAATGACTACAGCTCCCTGGTGGTCTAGTGGTTAGGATTCGGTGCTCTCACCGCCGCGGCCCGGGTTCGATTCCCGGTTAGGGAACTCACCTTTATTGGTGATGTCCAAGCAAATCCAATGCATCCACTGTTGATAACCAATGTCAAAGTATTCATTGGGAAGGTGAATAACGAACAAAAGTAGACTTCCATGCTTAACATTTACTGCAAAATGTCACAATTATGCAGGAATATACGTGATGTATCTTTTAAAGAACCCGCCTGTTCCAAGTCACATGGTTAATAATCACTACAGCTCCCTGGTGGTCTAGTGGTTAGGATCCGGGGCTCTCACCGCCGCGGCCCGGGTTCGATTCCCGGTTAGGGAACTCACCATTATTGGTGATGTCCAATCCAATTCAACCCACTGTTGATAATCAATGTCAAAGTATTCATTGGGAAGGTGAATAACGAGCAAAAGTAGACTTCCATGCTTAACATTTACTGCAAAATGTCACAATTATGAAGGAATATATGGAATGTGTCTTTTAAAGATCCCGCCTGGTCCAAGTCACATGGTTAATATTTAATGCAGCTCCCTGGTGGTCTAGTGGTTAGGATTCGGCGCTCTCACTGCCGCGGCCCGGGTTCGATTCCCAGTTAGGGAACTCACCTTTCTTGGTGATGTCCAAGCAAATCCAATGCATCCACTGTTGATAACCAATGTCAAAGTATTCATTGGGAAGGTGAATAACGAACAAAAGTAGACTTCCATGCTTAACATTTACTGCAAAATGTCACAATTATGAAGGAATATATGGAGTGTATCTTTTAAAGAACCCGCCTGGTCCAAGTCACATGGTTAATAATGACTACAGCTCCCTGGTGGTCTAGTGGTTAGGATTCGGCGCTCTCACCGACGCGGCCCGGGTTCGATTCCCGGTTAGGGAACTCACCTTTATTGGTGATGTCCAAGCAAATCCAATGCATCCACTGTTGATAACCAATGTCAAAGTATTCATTGGGAAGGTGAATAACGAACAAAAGTAGACTTCCATGCTTATCATTTACTGCAAAATGTCACAATTATGCAGGAATATACGTGATGTATCTTTTAAAGAACCCGCCTGTTCCAAGTCACATGGTTAATAATCACTACAGCTCCCTGGTGGTCTAGTGGTTAGGATTCGGCGCTCTCACCGCCGCGGCCCGGGTTCGATTCCCGGTTAGGGAACTCACCTTTATTGGTGATGTCCAACCAAATCCAATACAACCCACTGTTGATAACCAATGTCAAAGTATTCATTGGGAAGGTGAATAACGAAGAAAAGTAGACTTCCATGCTTAACATTTACTGCAAAATGTCACAATTATGAAGCAATATATGGAGTGTATCTTTTAAAGAACCCGCCTGGTCCAAGTCACATGGTTAACAATGTCTGCAGCTCCCTGGTGGTGTAGTGGTTAGGACTCTGCGCTCTCACCGCCGCGGCCCGGGTTCGATTCCCGGTTAGGGAACTCACCATTATTGGTGATGTCCAATCCAATTCAACCCACTGTTGATAACCAATGTCAAAGTATTCATTGGGAAGGTGAATAACGAAGAAAAGTAGACTTCCATGCTTAACATTTACTGCAAAATGTCACAATTATGAAGGAATATATTGAGTGTATCTTTTAAAGAACCCGCCTGGTCCAAGTCACATGGTTAATAATGACTACAGCTCCCTGGTGGTCTAGTGGTTAGGTTTCGGCGCTCTCACCGCCGCGGGCCGGGTTCGATTTCCGGTTAGGGAACTCACCTTTATTGGTGATGTCCAAGCAAATCCAATGCATCCACTGTTGATAACCAATGTCAAAGTATTCATTGGGAAGGTGAATAACGAACAAAAGTAGACTTCCATGCTTAACATTTACTGCAAAATGTCACAATTATGCAGGAATATACGTGATGTATCTTTTAAAGAACCCGCCTGTTCCAAGTCACATGGTTAATAATCACTACAGCTCCCTGGTGGTCTAGTGGTTAGGATTCGGCGCTCTCACCGCCGCGGCTCGGGTTCGATTCCCGGTTAGGGAATTCACCTTTATTGGTGATGTCCAACCAAATCCAATACAACCCACTGTTGATAACCAATGTCAAAGTATTCATTGGGAAGGTGAATAACGAAGAAAAGTAGACTTCCATGCTTAACATTTACTGCAAAATGTCACAATTATGAAGGAATATATGGAGTGTATCTTTTAAAGAACCCGCCTGGTCCAAGTCACATGGTTAATAATGACTGCAGCTCCCTGGTGGTCTAGTGGTTAGGATTCGGAGCTCTCACCGCCGCGGCCCGGGTTCGATTCCCGGTTAGGGAACTCACCATTATTGGTGATGTCCAATCCAATTCAACCCACTGTTGATAATCAATGTCAAAGTATTCATTGGGAAGGTGAATAACGAGCAAAAGTAGACTTCCATGCTTAACATTTACTGCAAAATGTCACAATTATGAAAGAATATATGGAATGTGTCTTTTAAAGATCCCGCCTGGTCCAAGTCACATGGTTAATATTTAATGCAGCTCCCTGGTGGTCTAGTGGTTAGGATTCGGCGCTCTCACTGCCGCGGCCCGGGTTCGATTCCCAGTTAGGGAACTCACCTTTCTTGGTGATGTCCAAGCAAATCCAATGCATCCACTGTTGATAACCAATGTCAAAGTATTCATTGGGAAGGTGAATAACGAACAAAAGTAGACTTCCATGCTTAACATTTACTGCAAAATGTCACAATTATGAAGGAATATATGGAGTGTATCTTTTAAAGAACCCGCCTGGTCCCAGTCACATGGTTAATAATGACTACAGCTCCCTGGTGGTCTAGTGGTTAGGATTCAGCGCTCTCACCGACGCGGCCCGGGTTCGATTCCCGGTTAGGGAACTCACCTTTATTGGTGATGTCCAAGCAAATCCAATGCATCCACTGTTGATAACCAATGTCAAAGTATTCATTGGGAAGGTGAATAACGAACAAAAGTAGACTTCCATGCTTAACATTTACTGCAAAATGTCACAATTATGCAGGAATATACGTGATGTATCTTTTAAAGAACCCGCCTGTTCCAAGTCACATGGTTAATAATCACTACAGCTCCCTGGTGGTCTAGTGGTTAGGATTCGGCGCTCTCACCGCCGCGGCCCGGGTTCGATTCCCGGTTAGGGAACTCACCTTTATTGGTGATGTCCAACCAAATCCAATACAACCCACTGTTGATAACCAATGTCAAAGTATTCATTGGGAAGGTGAATAACGAAGAAAAGTAGACTTCCATGCTTAACATTTACTGCAAAATGTCACAATTATGAAGCAATATATGGAGTGTATCTTTTAAAGAACCCGCCTGGTCCAAGTCACATGGTTAACAATGTCTGCAGCTCCCTGGTGGTGTAGTGGTTAGGACTCTGCGCTCTCACCGCCGCGGCCAGGGTTCGATTCCCGGTTAGGGAACTCACCATTATTGGTGATGTCCAATCCAATTCAACCCACTGTTGATAACCAATGTCAAAGTATTCATTGGGAAGGTGAATAACGAAGAAAAGTAGACTTCCATGCTTAACATTTACTGCAAAATGTCACAATTATGAAGGAATATATTGAGTGTATCTTTTAAAGAACCCGCCTGGTCCAAGTCACATGGTTAATAATGACTACAGCTCCCTGGTGGTCTAGTGGTTAGGATTCGGCGCTCTCACCGCCGCGGGCCGGGTTCGATTTCCGGTTAGGGAACTCACCATTATTGGTGATGTCCAATCCATTTCAACCCACTGTTGATAACCAATGTCAAAGTATTCATTGGGAAGGTGAATAACGAACAAAAGTAGACTTCCATGCTTAACATTTACTGCAAAATGTCACAATTATGCAGGAATATACGTGATGTATCTTTTAAAGAACCCGCCTGTTCCAAGTCACATGGTTAATATCCACTACAGCTCCCTGGTGGTCTAGTGGTTAGGATTCGGCGCTCTCACCGCCGCGGCCCGGGTTCGATTCCCGGTTAGGGAACTCACCATTATTGGTGATGTCCAATCCAATTCAACCCACTGTTGATAATCAATGTCAAAGTATTCATTGGGAAGGTGAATAACGAGCAAAAGTAGACTTCCATGCTTAACATTTACTGCAAAATGTCACAATTATGAAGGAATATATGGAATGTATCTTTTAAAGATCCCGCCTGGTCCAAGTCACATGGTTAATGTTTAATGCAGCTCCCTGGTGGTCTAGTGGTTAGGATTCGGCGCTCTCACCGCCGCGGCCCGGGTTCGATTCCCAGTTAGTGAACTCACCTTTCTTGGTGATGTCCAAGCAAATCCAATGCATCCACTGTTGATAACCAATGTCAAAGTATTCATTGGGAAGGTGAATAACGAACAAAAGTAGACTTCCATGCTTAACATTTACTGCAAAATGTCACAATTATGCAGGAATATATGTGATGTATCTTTTAAAGAACCCGCCTGTTCCAAGTCACATGGTTAATAATCACTACAGCTCCCTGGTGGTCTAGTGGTTAGGATTCGGCGCTCTCACCGCCGTGGCCCGGGTTCGATTCCCGGTTAGGGAACTCACCTTTATTGGTGATGTCCAACCAAATCCAATACAACCCACTGTTGATAACCAATGTCAAAGTATTCATTGGGAAGGTGAATAACGAAGAAAAGTAGACTTCCATGCTTAACATTTACTGCAAAATGTCACAATTATGAAGGAATATATGGAGTGTATCTTTTAAAGAACCCGCCTGGTCCAAGTCACATGGTTAATAATAACTGCAGCTCCTTGGTGGTCTAGTGGTTAGGATTCGGCGCTCTCACCGCCGCGGCCCGGGTTCGATTCCTGGTTAGGGAACTCACCATTATTGGTGATGTCCAATCCAATTCAACCCACTGTTGATAATCAATGTCAAAGTATTCATTGGGAAGGTGAATAACGAGCAAAAGTAGACTTCCATGCTTAACATTTACTGCAAAATGTCACAATTATGAAGGAATATATGGAATGTATCTTTTAAAGATCCCGCCTGGTCCAAGTCACATGGTTAATATTTAATGCAGCTCCCTGGTGGTCTAGTGGTTAGGATTCGGCGCTCTCACCGCCGTCGGCCCGGGTTCGATTCCCGGTTAGGGAACTCTGCATTATTGGTGATGTCCAATTCAACCCACTGTTGATAGTCAAAGTATTCATTGGGAAGGTGAATAACGAGCAAAAGTGGACTTCCATGCTTAACATTTACTGCAAAATGTCACAATTATGAAGGAATATACATGATGTATCTTTTAAAGAACCCGCCTGTTCCAAGTCACATGGTTAATAATCACTACAGCTCCCTGGTGGTCTAGTGGTTAGGATTCGGCGCTCTCACCGCCGCGGCCCGGGTTCGATTCCCGGTTAGGGAACTCACTATTATTGGTGATGTCCAATTCAACCCACTGTTGATAACCAATGTCAAAGTATTCATTGGGAAGGTGAATAACGAAGAAAAGTAGACTTCCATGCTTAACATTTACTGCAAAATGTCACAATTATGAAGGAATATATTGAGTGTATCTTTTAAAGAACCCGCCTGGTCCAAGTCACATGGTTAATAATGACTACAGCTCCCTGGTGGTCTAGTGGTTAGGATTCGGCGCTCTCACCGCCGCGGCCCGGGTTCGATTCCCGGTTAGGGAACTCACCATTATTGGTGATGTCCAATCCAATTCAACCCACTGTTGATAACCAATGTCAAAGTATTCATTGGGAAGGTGAAAAACGAACAAAAGTAGACTTCCATGCTTAACATTTACTGCAAAATGTCACAATTATGAAGGAATATATGGAATGTATCTTTTAAAGATCCCGCCTGGTCCAAGTCACATGGTTAATAATGACTACAGCTCCCTGGTGGTCTAGTGGTTAGGATTCGGTGCTCTCACCGCCGCGGCCCGGGTTCGATTCCCGGTTAGGGAACTCACCTTTATTGGTGATGTCCAAGCAAATCCAATGCATCCACTGTTGATAACCAATGTCAAAGTATTCATTGGGAAGGTGAATAACGAACAAAAGTAGACTTCCATGCTTAACATTTACTGCAAAATGTCACAATTATGCAGGAATATACGTGATGTATCTTTTAAAGAACCCGCCTGTTCCAAGTCACATGGTTAATAATCACTACAGCTCCCTGGTGGTCTAGTGGTTAGGATTCGGCGCTCTCACCGCCGCGGCCCGGGTTCGATTCCCGGTTAGGGAACTCACCTTTATTGGTGATGTCCAACCAAATCCAATACAACCCACTGTTGATAACCAATGTCAAAGTATTCATTGGGAAGGTGAATAACGAAGAAAAGTAGACTTCCATGCTTAACATTTACTGCAAAATGTCACAATTATGAAGGAATATATGGAGTGTATCTTTTAAAGAACCCGCCTGGTCCAAGTCACATGGTTAATAATGACTGCAGCTCCCTGGTGGTCTAGTGGTTAGGATTCGGAGCTCTCACCGCCGCGGCCCGGGTTCGATTCCCGGTTAGGGAACTCACCATTATTGGTGATGTCCAATCCAATTCAACCCACTGTTGATAATCAATGTCAAAGTATTCATTGGGAAGGTGAATAACGAGCAAAAGTAGACTTCCATGCTTAACATTTACTGCAAAATGTCACAATTATGAAGGAATATATGGAATGTGTCTTTTAAAGATCCCGCCTGGTCCAAGTCACATGGTTAATATTTAATGCAGCTCCCTGGTGGTCTAGTGGTTAGGATTCGGCGCTCTCACCGCCGCGGCCCGGGTTCGATTCCCAGTTAGGGAACTCACCTTTCTTGGTGATGTCCAAGCAAATCCAATGCATCCACTGTTGATAACCAATGTCAAAGTATTCATTGGGAAGGTGAATAACGAACAAAAGTAGACTTCCATGCTTAACATTTACTGCAAAATGTCACAATTATGAAGGAATATATGGAGTGTATCTTTTAAAGAACCCGCCTGGTCCAAGTCACATGGTTAATAATGACTAAAGCTCCCTGGTGGTCTAGTGGTTAGGATTCGGCGCTCTCACCGACGCGGCCCGGGTTCGATTCCCGGTTAGGGAACTCACCTTTATTGGTGATGTCCAAGCAAATCCAATGCATCCACTGTTGATAACCAATGTCAAAGTATTCATTGGGAAGGTGAATAACGAATAAAAGTAGACTTCCATGCTTAACATTTACTGCAAAATGTCACAATTATGCAGGAATATACGTGATGTATCTTTTAAAGAACCCGCCTGTTCCAAGTCACATGGTTAATAATCACTACAGCTCCCTGGTGGTCTAGTGGTTAGGATTCGGCGCTCTCACCGCCGCGGCCCGGGTTCGATTCCCGGTTAGGGAACTCACCTTTATTGGTGATGTCCAACCAAATCCAATACAACCCACTGTTGATAACCAATGTCAAAGTATTCATTGGGAAGGTGAATAACGAAGAAAAGTAGACTTCCATGCTTAACATTTACTGCAAAATGTCACAATTATGAAGCAATATATGGAGTGTATCTTTTAAAGAACCCGCCTGGTCCAAGTCACATGGTTAACAATGTCTGCAGCTCCCTGGTGGTGTAGTGGTTAGGACTCTGCGCTCTCACCGCCGCGGCCCGGGTTCGATTCCCGGTTAGGGAACTCACCATTGTTGGTGATGTCCAATCCAATTCAACCCACTGTTGATAACCAATGTCAAAGTATTCATTGGGAAGGTGAATAACGAAGAAAAGTAGACTTCCATGCTTAACATTTACTGCAAAATGTCACAATTATGAAGGAATATATTGAGTGTATCTTTTAAAGAACCCGCCTGGTCCAAGTCACATGGTTAATAATGACTACAGCTCCCTGGTGGTCTACTGGTTAGGATTCGGCGCTCTCACCGCCGCGGGCCGGGTTCGATTTCCGGTTAGGGAACTCACCATTATTGGTGATGTCCAATCCAATTCAACCCACTGTTGATGATCAATGTCAAAGTATTCATTGGGAAGGTGAATAACGAGCAAAAGTAGACTTCCATGCTTAACATTTACTGCAAAATGTCACAATTATGAAGGAATATATGGAATGTATCTTTTAAAGATCCCGCCTGGTCCAAGTCACATGGTTAATGTTTAATGCAGCTCCCTGGTGGTCTAGTGGTTAGGATTCGGCGCTCTCACCGCCGCGGCCCGGGTTCGATTCCCAGTTAGTGAACTCACCTTTCTTGGTGATGTCCAAGCAAATCCACTGCATCCACTGTTGATAACCAATGTCAAAGTATTCATTGGGAAGGTGAATAACGAACAAAAGTAGACTTCCATGCTTAACATTTACTGCAAAATGTCACAATTATGCAGGAATATATGTGATGTATCTTTTAAAGAACCCGCCTGTTCCAAGTCACATGGTTAATAATCACTACAGCTACCTGGTGGTCTAGTGGTTAGGATTCGGCGCTCTCACCGCCGCGGCCCGGGTTCGATTCCCGGTTAGGGAACTCACCTTTATTGGTGATGTCCAACCAAATCCAATACAACCCACTGTTGATAACCAATGTCAAAGTATTCATTGGGAAGGTGAATAACGAAGAAAAGTAGACTTCCATGCTTAACATTTACTGCAAAATGTCACAATTATGCAGGAATATACATGATGTATCTTTTAAAGAACCCGCCTGTTCCAAGTCACATGGTTAATAATCACTACAGCTCCCTGGTGGTCTAGTGGTTAGGATTCGGCGCTTTCACCGCCGCGGCACGGGTTCGATTCCCGGTTAGGGAACTCACCTTTATTGGTGATGTCCAACCAAATCCAATACAACCCACTGTTGATAACCAATGTCAAAGTATTCATTGGGAAGGTGAATAACGAAGAAAAGTAGACTTCCATGCTTAACATTTACTGCAAAATGTCACAATTATGAAGGAATATATGGAGTGTATCTTTTAAAGAACCCGCCTGGTCCAAGTCACATGGTTTGTAATGACTATAGCTCCCTGGTGGTCTAGTGGTTAGGATTCGGCGCTCTCACCGCCGCGGCCCGGGTTCGATTCCTGGTTAGGGAACTCACCATTATTGGTGATGTCCAATCTAATTCAACCCACTGTTGATAATCAATGTCAAAGTATTCATTGGGAAGGTGAATAACGAAGAAAAGTAGACTTCCATGCTTAACATTTACTGCAAAATGTCACAATTATGAAGGAATATATTGAGTGTATCTTTTAAAGAACCCGCCTGGTCCAAGTCACATGGTTACTAATGACTACAGCTCCCTGGTGGTCTAGTGGTTAGGATTCGGCGCTCTCACCGCCGCGGCCAGGGTTCAATTCCCGGTTAGGGAACTCACCATTATTGGTGATGTCCAATCCAATTCAACCCAATGTTGATAACCAATGTCAAAGTATTCATTGGGAAGGTGAAAAACGAACAAAAGTAGACTTCCAT
The DNA here is from genome assembly GCF_964030765.1 of Micromesistius poutassou. Lineage (NCBI taxonomy): Eukaryota > Metazoa > Chordata > Actinopteri > Gadiformes > Gadidae > Micromesistius > Micromesistius poutassou. The sequence continues at coordinate 13,829,268 of NC_140272.1, forward strand.
GCTTAACATTTACTGCAAAATGTCACAATTATGAAGGAATAGATGGAATGTATCTTTTAAAGATCCCGCCTGGTCCAAGTCTCATGGTTAATATTTACTACAGCTCCCTGGTGGTCTAGTGGTTAGGATTCGGTGCCGCGGCCCGGGTTCGATTCCCGGTTAGGGAACTCACCTTTATTGGTGATGTCCAAGCAAATCCAATGCATCCACTGTTGATAACCAATGTCAAAGTATTCATTGGGAAGGTGAATAACGAACAAAAGTAGACTTCCATGCTTAACATTTACTGCAAAATGTCACAATTATGCAGGAATATACGTGATGTATCTTTTAAAGAACCCGCCTGTTCCAAGTCACATGTTTAATAATGACTACAGCTCCCTGGTGGTCTAGTGGTTAGGATTCGGCGCTCTCACCGCCGCGGCCCGGGTTCGATTCCCGGTTAGGAACTCACCTTTATTGGTGATGTCCAACCAAATCCAATACAACCCACTGTTGATAACCAATGTCAAAGTATTCATTGGGAAGGTGAATAATGAAGAAAAGTAGACTTCCATGCTTAACATTTACTGCAAAATGTCACAATTATGAAGGAATATATGGAGTGTATCTTTTAAAGAACCCGCCTGGTCCAAGTCACATGGTTAATAATGACTGCAGCTCCCTGGTGGTCTAGTGGTTAGGATTCGGCGCTCTCACCGCCGCGGCCCGGGTTCGATTCCCGGTTAGGGAACTCACCATTATTGGTGATGTCCAATCCAATTCAACCCACTGTTGATAATCAATGTCAAAGTATTCATTGGGAAGGTGAATAACGAGCAAAAGTAGACTTCCATGCTTAACATTTACTGCAAAATGTCACAATTATGAAGGAATATATGGAATGTATCTTTTAAAGATCCCGCCTGGTCCAAGTCACATGGTTAATATTTAATGCAGCTCCCTGGTGGTCTAGTGGTTAGGATTCGGCGCTCTCACCGCCGCGGCCCGGGTTCGATTCCCAGTTAGGGAACTCACCTTTCTTGGTGATGTCCAAGCAAATCCAATGCATCCACTGTTGATAACCAATGTCAAAGTATTCATTGGGAAGGTGAATAACGAACAAAAGTAGACTTCCATGCTTAACATTTACTGCAAAATGTCACAATTATGAAGGAATATATGGAGTGTATCTTTTAAAGAACCCGCCTGGTCGAAGTCACATGGTTAATAATGACTACAGCTCCCTGGTGGTCTAGTGGTTAGGATTCGGCGCTCTCACCGCCGCGGCCCGGGTTCGATTCCCGGTTAGGGAACTCACCTTTATTGGTGATGTCCAAGCAAATCCAATGCATCCACTGTTGATAACCAATGTCAAAGTATTCATTGGGAAGGTGAATAACGAACAAAAGTAGACTTCCATGCTTAACATTTACTGCAAAATGTCACAATTATGCAGGAATATACGTGATGTATCTTTTAAAGAACCCGCCTGTTCCAAGTCACATGGTTAATAATCACTACAGCTCCCTGGTGGTCTAGTGGTTAGGATTCGGCGCTCTCACCGCTGCGGCCCGGGTTCGATTCCCGGTTAGGGAACTCACCTTTATTGGTGATGTCCAACCAAATCCAATACAACCCACTGTTGATAACCAATGTCAAAGTATTCATTGGGAAGGTGAATAACGAAGAAAAGTAGACTTCCATGCTTAACATTTACTGCAAAATGTCACAATTATGAAGGAATATATGGAGTGTATCTTTTAAAGAACCCGCCTGGTCCAAGTCACATGGTTAACAATGTCTGCAGCTCCCTGGTGGTGTAGTGGTTAGGACTCTGCGCTCTCACCGCCGCGGCCCGGGTTCGATTCCCGGTTAGGGAACTCACCATTATTGGTGATGTCCAATCCAATTCAACCCACTGTTGATAACCAATGTCAAAGTATTCATTGGGAAGATGAATAACGAAGAAAAGTAGACTTCCATGCTTAAAATTTACTGCAAAATGTCACAATTATGAAGGAATATATTGAGTGTATCTTTTAAAGAACCCGCCTGGTCCAAGTCACATGGTTAATAATGACTACAGCTCCCTGGTGGTCTAGTGGTTAGGATTCGGCGCTCTCACCGCCGCGGCCCGGGTTCGATTCCCGGTTAGGGAACTCACCATTATTGGTGATGTCCAATCCAATTCAACCCACTGTTGATAATCAATGTCAAAGTATTCATTGGGAAGGTGAATAACGAGTAAAAGTAGACTTCCATGCTTAACATTTACTGCAAAATGTCACAATTATGAAGGAATATATGGAATGTATCTTTTAAAGATCCCGCCTGGTCCAAGTCACATGGTTAATATTTAATGCAGCTCCCTGGTGGTCTAGTGGTTAGGATTCGGCGCTCTCACCGCCGCGGCCCGGGTTCGATTCCCAGTTAGGGAACTCACCTTTCTTGGTGATGTCCAAGCAAATCCAATGCATCCACTGTTGATAACCAATGTCAAAGTATTCATTGGGAAGGTGAATAACGAACAAAAGTAGGCTTCCATGCTTAACATTTACTGCAAAATGTCACAATTATGAAGGAATATATGGAGTGTATCTTTTAAAGAACCCGCCTGGTCCAAGTCACATGGTTAATAATGACTACAGCTCCCTGGTGGTCTAGTGGTTAGGATTCGGCGCTCTCACCGCCGCGGCCCGGGTTCGATTCCCGGTTAGGGAACTCACCTTTATTGGTGATGTCCAAGCAAATCCAATGCATCCACTGTTGATAACCAATGTCAAAGTATTCATTGGGAAGGTGAATAACGAACAAAAGTAGACTTCCATGCTTAACATTTACTGCAAAATGTCACAATTATGCAGGAATATACGTGATGTATCTTTTAAAGAACCCGCCTGTTCCAAGTCACATGGTTAATAATCACTACAGCTCCCTGGTGGTCTAGTGGTTAGGATTCGGCGCTCTCACCGCCGCGGCCCGGGTTCGATTCCCGGTTAGGGAACTCACCTTTATTGGTGATGTCCAAGCAAATCCAATGCATCCACTGTTGATAACCAATGTCAAAGTATTCATTGGGAAGGTGAATAACGAAGAAAAGTAGACTTCCATGCTTAACATTTACTGCAAAATGTCACAATTATGCAGGAATATACGTGATGTATCTTTTAAAGAACCCGCCTGGTCCAAGTCACATGGTTAATAATGACTACAGCTCCCTGGTGGTCTAGTGGTTAGGATTCGGCGCTCTCACCGGCGCGGCCCGGGTTAGATTCCCGGTTAGGGAACTCACCATTATTGGTGATATCCAATTCAACCCACTGTTGATAATCAATGTCAAAGTATTCATTGGGAAGGTGAATAACGAAGAAAAGTAGACTTCCATGCTTAACATTTACTGCAAAATGTCACAATTATGAAGGAATATATTGAGTGTATCTTTTAAAGAACCCGCCTGGTCCAAGTCACATGGTTAATAATGACTACAGCTCCCTGGTGGTCTAGTGGTTAGGATTCGGCGCTCTCACCGCCGCGGCCCGGGTTCGATTCCCGGTTAGGGAACTCACCTTTATTGGTGATGTCCAATCCAATTCAACCCACTGTTGATAACCAATGTCAAAGTATTCATTGGGAAGGTGAAAAACGAACAAAAGTAGACTTCCATGCTTAACATTTACTGCAAAATGTCACAATTATGAAGGAATATATGGAATGTATCTTTTAAAGATCCCGCCTGGTCCAAGTCACATGGTTAATAATGACTACAGCTCCCTGGTGGTCTAGTGGTTAGGATTCGGTGCTCTCACCGCCGCGGCCCGGGTTCGATTCCCGGTTATGGAACTCACCTTTATTGGTGATGTCCAAGCAAATCCAATGCATCCACTGTTGATAACCAATGTCAAAGTATTCATTGGGAAGGTGAATAACGAACAAAAGTAGACTTCCATGCTTAACATTTACTGCAAAATGTCACAATTATGCAGGAATATACGTGATGTATCTTTTAAAGAACCCGCCTGTTCCAAGTCACATGGTTAATAATCACTACAGCTCCCTGGTGGTCTAGTGGTTAGGATTCGGCGCTCTCACCGCCGCGGCCCGGGTTCGATTCCCGGTTAGGGAACTCACCTTTATTGGTGATGTCCAACCAAATCCAATACAACCCACTGTTGATAACCAATGTCAAAGTATTCATTGGGAAGGTGAATAACGAAGAAAAGTAGACTTCCATGCTTAACATTTACTGCAAAATGTCACAATTATGAAGGAATATATGGAGTGTATCTTTTAAAGAACCCGCCTGGTCCAAGTCACATGGTTTGTAATGACTATAGCTCCCTGGTGGTCTAGTGGTTAGGATTCGGCGCTCTCACCGCCGCGGCCCGGGTTCGATTCCTGGTTAGGGAACTCACCATTATTGGTGATGTCCAATCTAATTCAACCCACTGTTGATAATCAATGTCAAAGTATTCATTGGGAAGGTGAATAACGAAGAAAAGTAGACTTCCATGCTTAACATTTACTGCAAAATGTCACAATTATGAAGGAATATATTGAGTGTATCTTTTAAAGAACCCGCCTGGTCCAAGTCACATGGTTACTAATGACTACAGCTCCCTGGTGGTCTAGTGGTTAGGATTCGGCGCTCTCACCGCCGCGGCCAGGGTTCAATTCCCGGTTAGGGAACTCACCATTATTGGTGATGTCCAATCCAATTCAACCCAATGTTGATAACCAATGTCAAAGTATTCATTGGGAAGGTGAAAAACGAACAAAAGTAGACTTCCATGCTTAACATTTACTGCAAAATGTCACAATTATGAAGGAATAGATGGAATGTATCTTTTAAAGATCCCGCCTGGTCCAAGTCTCATGGTTAATATTTACTACAGCTCCCTGGTGGTCTAGTGGTTAGGATTCGGTGCCGCGGCCCGGGTTCGATTCCCGGTTAGGGAACTCACCTTTATTGGTGATGTCCAAGCAAATCCAATGCATCCACTGTTGATAACCAATGTCAAAGTATTCATTGGGAAGGTGAATAACGAACAAAAGTAGACTTCCATGCTTAACATTTACTGCAAAATGTCACAATTATGCAGGAATATACGTGATGTATCTTTTAAAGAACCCGCCTGTTCCAAGTCACATGTTTAATAATGACTACAGCTCCCTGGTGGTCTAGTGGTTAGGATTCGGCGCTCTCACCGCCGCGGCCCGGGTTCGATTCCCGGTTAGGAACTCACCTTTATTGGTGATGTCCAACCAAATCCAATACAACCCACTGTTGATAACCAATGTCAAAGTATTCATTGGGAAGGTGAATAATGAAGAAAAGTAGACTTCCATGCTTAACATTTACTGCAAAATGTCACAATTATGAAGGAATATATGGAGTGTATCTTTTAAAGAACCCGCCTGGTCCAAGTCACATGGTTAATAATGACTGCAGCTCCCTGGTGGTCTAGTGGTTAGGATTCGGCGCTCTCACCGCCGCGGCCCGGGTTCGATTCCCGGTTAGGGAACTCACCATTATTGGTGATGTCCAATCCAATTCAACCCACTGTTGATAATCAATGTCAAAGTATTCATTGGGAAGGTGAATAACGAGCAAAAGTAGACTTCCATGCTTAACATTTACTGCAAAATGTCACAATTATGAAGGAATATATGGAATGTATCTTTTAAAGATCCCGCCTGGTCCAAGTCACATGGTTAATATTTAATGCAGCTCCCTGGTGGTCTAGTGGTTAGGATTCGGCGCTCTCACCGCCGCGGCCCGGGTTCGATTCCCAGTTAGGGAACTCACCTTTCTTGGTGATGTCCAAGCAAATCCAATGCATCCACTGTTGATAACCAATGTCAAAGTATTCATTGGGAAGGTGAATAACGAACAAAAGTAGACTTCCATGCTTAACATTTACTGCAAAATGTCACAATTATGAAGGAATATATGGAGTGTATCTTTTAAAGAACCCGCCTGGTCGAAGTCACATGGTTAATAATGACTACAGCTCCCTGGTGGTCTAGTGGTTAGGATTCGGCGCTCTCACCGCCGCGGCCCGGGTTCGATTCCCGGTTAGGGAACTCACCTTTATTGGTGATGTCCAAGCAAATCCAATGCATCCACTGTTGATAACCAATGTCAAAGTATTCATTGGGAAGGTGAATAACGAACAAAAGTAGACTTCCATGCTTAACATTTACTGCAAAATGTCACAATTATGCAGGAATATACGTGATGTATCTTTTAAAGAACCCGCCTGTTCCAAGTCACATGGTTAATAATCACTACAGCTCCCTGGTGGTCTAGTGGTTAGGATTCGGCGCTCTCACCGCTGCGGCCCGGGTTCGATTCCCGGTTAGGGAACTCACCTTTATTGGTGATGTCCAACCAAATCCAATACAACCCACTGTTGATAACCAATGTCAAAGTATTCATTGGGAAGGTGAATAACGAGTAAAAGTAGACTTCCATGCTTAACATTTACTGCAAAATGTCACAATTATGAAGGAATATATGGAATGTATCTTTTAAAGATCCCGCCTGGTCCAAGTCACATGGTTAATATTTAATGCAGCTCCCTGGTGGTCTAGTGGTTAGGATTCGGCGCTCTCACCGCCGCGGCCCGGGTTCGATTCCCAGTTAGGGAACTCACCTTTCTTGGTGATGTCCAAGCAAATCCAATGCATCCACTGTTGATAACCAATGTCAAAGTATTCATTGGGAAGGTGAATAACGAACAAAAGTAGGCTTCCATGCTTAACATTTACTGCAAAATGTCACAATTATGAAGGAATATATGGAGTGTATCTTTTAAAGAACCCGCCTGGTCCAAGTCACATGGTTAATAATGACTACAGCTCCCTGGTGGTCTAGTGGTTAGGATTCGGCGCTCTCACCGCCGCGGCCCGGGTTCGATTCCCGGTTAGGGAACTCACCTTTATTGGTGATGTCCAAGCAAATCCAATGCATCCACTGTTGATAACCAATGTCAAAGTATTCATTGGGAAGGTGAATAACGAACAAAAGTAGACTTCCATGCTTAACATTTACTGCAAAATGTCACAATTATGCAGGAATATACGTGATGTATCTTTTAAAGAACCCGCCTGTTCCAAGTCACATGGTTAATAATCACTACAGCTCCCTGGTGGTCTAGTGGTTAGGATTCGGCGCTCTCACCGCCGCGGCCCGGGTTCGATTCCCGGTTAGGGAACTCACCTTTATTGGTGATGTCCAAGCAAATCCAATGCATCCACTGTTGATAACCAATGTCAAAGTATTCATTGGGAAGGTGAATAACGAAGAAAAGTAGACTTCCATGCTTAACATTTACTGCAAAATGTCACAATTATGCAGGAATATACGTGATGTATCTTTTAAAGAACCCGCCTGGTCCAAGTCACATGGTTAATAATGACTACAGCTCCCTGGTGGTCTAGTGGTTAGGATTCGGCGCTCTCACCGGCGCGGCCCGGGTTAGATTCCCGGTTAGGGAACTCACCATTATTGGTGATATCCAATTCAACCCACTGTTGATAATCAATGTCAAAGTATTCATTGGGAAGGTGAATAACGAAGAAAAGTAGACTTCCATGCTTAACATTTACTGCAAAATGTCACAATTATGAAGGAATATATTGAGTGTATCTTTTAAAGAACCCGCCTGGTCCAAGTCACATGGTTAATAATGACTACAGCTCCCTGGTGGTCTAGTGGTTAGGATTCGGCGCTCTCACCGCCGCGGCCCGGGTTCGATTCCCGGTTAGGGAACTCACCTTTATTGGTGATGTCCAATCCAATTCAACCCACTGTTGATAACCAATGTCAAAGTATTCATTGGGAAGGTGAAAAACGAACAAAAGTAGACTTCCATGCTTAACATTTACTGCAAAATGTCACAATTATGAAGGAATATATGGAATGTATCTTTTAAAGATCCCGCCTGGTCCAAGTCACATGGTTAATAATGACTACAGCTCCCTGGTGGTCTAGTGGTTAGGATTCGGTGCTCTCACCGCCGCGGCCCGGGTTCGATTCCCGGTTATGGAACTCACCTTTATTGGTGATGTCCAAGCAAATCCAATGCATCCACTGTTGATAACCAATGTCAAAGTATTCATTGGGAAGGTGAATAACGAACAAAAGTAGACTTCCATGCTTAACATTTACTGCAAAATGTCACAATTATGCAGGAATATACGTGATGTATCTTTTAAAGAACCCGCCTGTTCCAAGTCACATGGTTAATAATCACTACAGCTCCCTGGTGGTCTAGTGGTTAGGATTCGGCGCTCTCACCGCCGCGGCCCGGGTTCGATTCCCGGTTAGGGAACTCACCTTTATTGGTGATGTCCAACCAAATCCAATACAACCCACTGTTGATAACCAATGTCAAAGTATTCATTGGGAAGGTGAATAACGAAGAAAAGTAGACTTCCATGCTTAACATTTACTGCAAAATGTCACAATTATGAAGGAATATATGGAGTGTATCTTTTAAAGAACCCGCCTGGTCCAAGTCACATGGTTTGTAATGACTATAGCTCCCTGGTGGTCTAGTGGTTAGGATTCGGCGCTCTCACCGCCGCGGCCCGGGTTCGATTCCTGGTTAGGGAACTCACCATTATTGGTGATGTCCAATCTAATTCAACCCACTGTTGATAATCAATGTCAAAGTATTCATTGGGAAGGTGAATAACGAAGAAAAGTAGACTTCCATGCTTAACATTTACTGCAAAATGTCACAATTATGAAGGAATATATTGAGTGTATCTTTTAAAGAACCCGCCTGGTCCAAGTCACATGGTTACTAATGACTACAGCTCCCTGGTGGTCTAGTGGTTAGGATTCGGCGCTCTCACCGCCGCGGCCAGGGTTCAATTCCCGGTTAGGGAACTCACCATTATTGGTGATGTCCAATCCAATTCAACCCAATGTTGATAACCAATGTCAAAGTATTCATTGGGAAGGTGAAAAACGAACAAAAGTAGACTTCCATGCTTAACATTTACTGCAAAATGTCACAATTATGAAGGAATAGATGGAATGTATCTTTTAAAGATCCCGCCTGGTCCAAGTCTCATGGTTAATATTTACTACAGCTCCCTGGTGGTCTAGTGGTTAGGATTCGGTGCCGCGGCCCGGGTTCGATTCCCGGTTAGGGAACTCACCTTTATTGGTGATGTCCAAGCAAATCCAATGCATCCACTGTTGATAACCAATGTCAAAGTATTCATTGGGAAGGTGAATAACGAACAAAAGTAGACTTCCATGCTTAACATTTACTGCAAAATGTCACAATTATGCAGGAATATACGTGATGTATCTTTTAAAGAACCCGCCTGTTCCAAGTCACATGTTTAATAATGACTACAGCTCCCTGGTGGTCTAGTGGTTAGGATTCGGCGCTCTCACCGCCGCGGCCCGGGTTCGATTCCCGGTTAGGAACTCACCTTTATTGGTGATGTCCAACCAAATCCAATACAACCCACTGTTGATAACCAATGTCAAAGTATTCATTGGGAAGGTGAATAATGAAGAAAAGTAGACTTCCATGCTTAACATTTACTGCAAAATGTCACAATTATGAAGGAATATATGGAGTGTATCTTTTAAAGAACCCGCCTGGTCCAAGTCACATGGTTAATAATGACTGCAGCTCCCTGGTGGTCTAGTGGTTAGGATTCGGCGCTCTCACCGCCGCGGCCCGGGTTCGATTCCCGGTTAGGGAACTCACCATTATTGGTGATGTCCAATCCAATTCAACCCACTGTTGATAATCAATGTCAAAGTATTCATTGGGAAGGTGAATAACGAGCAAAAGTAGACTTCCATGCTTAACATTTACTGCAAAATGTCACAATTATGAAGGAATATATGGAATGTATCTTTTAAAGATCCCGCCTGGTCCAAGTCACATGGTTAATATTTAATGCAGCTCCCTGGTGGTCTAGTGGTTAGGATTCGGCGCTCTCACCGCCGCGGCCCGGGTTCGATTCCCAGTTAGGGAACTCACCTTTCTTGGTGATGTCCAAGCAAATCCAATGCATCCACTGTTGATAACCAATGTCAAAGTATTCATTGGGAAGGTGAATAACGAACAAAAGTAGACTTCCATGCTTAACATTTACTGCAAAATGTCACAATTATGAAGGAATATATGGAGTGTATCTTTTAAAGAACCCGCCTGGTCGAAGTCACATGGTTAATAATGACTACAGCTCCCTGGTGGTCTAGTGGTTAGGATTCGGCGCTCTCACCGCCGCGGCCCGGGTTCGATTCCCGGTTAGGGAACTCACCTTTATTGGTGATGTCCAAGCAAATCCAATGCATCCACTGTTGATAACCAATGTCAAAGTATTCATTGGGAAGGTGAATAACGAACAAAAGTAGACTTCCATGCTTAACATTTACTGCAAAATGTCACAATTATGCAGGAATATACGTGATGTATCTTTTAAAGAACCCGCCTGTTCCAAGTCACATGGTTAATAATCACTACAGCTCCCTGGTGGTCTAGTGGTTAGGATTCGGCGCTCTCACCGCTGCGGCCCGGGTTCGATTCCCGGTTAGGGAACTCACCTTTATTGGTGATGTCCAACCAAATCCAATACAACCCACTGTTGATAACCAATGTCAAAGTATTCATTGGGAAGGTGAATAACGAAGAAAAGTAGACTTCCATGCTTAACATTTACTGCAAAATGTCACAATTATGAAGGAATATATGGAGTGTATCTTTTAAAGAACCCGCCTGGTCCAAGTCACATGGTTAACAATGTCTGCAGCTCCCTGGTGGTGTAGTGGTTAGGACTCTGCGCTCTCACCGCCGCGGCCCGGGTTCGATTCCCGGTTAGGGAACTCACCATTATTGGTGATGTCCAATCCAATTCAACCCACTGTTGATAACCAATGTCAAAGTATTCATTGGGAAGATGAATAACGAAGAAAAGTAGACTTCCATGCTTAAAATTTACTGCAAAATGTCACAATTATGAAGGAATATATTGAGTGTATCTTTTAAAGAACCCGCCTGGTCCAAGTCACATGGTTAATAATGACTACAGCTCCCTGGTGGTCTAGTGGTTAGGATTCGGCGCTCTCACCGCCGCGGCCCGGGTTCGATTCCCGGTTAGGGAACTCACCATTATTGGTGATGTCCAATCCAATTCAACCCACTGTTGATAATCAATGTCAAAGTATTCATTGGGAAGGTGAATAACGAGTAAAAGTAGACTTCCATGCTTAACATTTACTGCAAAATGTCACAATTATGAAGGAATATATGGAATGTATCTTTTAAAGATCCCGCCTGGTCCAAGTCACATGGTTAATATTTAATGCAGCTCCCTGGTGGTCTAGTGGTTAGGATTCGGCGCTCTCACCGCCGCGGCCCGGGTTCGATTCCCAGTTAGGGAACTCACCTTTCTTGGTGATGTCCAAGCAAATCCAATGCATCCACTGTTGATAACCAATGTCAAAGTATTCATTGGGAAGGTGAATAACGAACAAAAGTAGGCTTCCATGCTTAACATTTACTGCAAAATGTCACAATTATGAAGGAATATATGGAGTGTATCTTTTAAAGAACCCGCCTGGTCCAAGTCACATGGTTAACAATGACTACAGCTCCCTGGTGGTCTAGTGGTTAGGATTCGGCGCTCTCACCGCCGCGGCCCGGGTTCGATTCCCGGTTAGGGAACTCACCTTTATTGGTGATGTCCAAGCAAATCCAATGCATCCACTGTTGATAACCAATGTCAAAGTATTCATTGGGAAGGTGAATAACGAACAAAAGTAGACTTCCATGCTTAACATTTACTGCAAAATGTCACAATTATGCAGGAATATACGTGATGTATCTTTTAAAGAACCCGCCTGTTCCAAGTCACATGGTTAATAATCACTACAGCTCCCTGGTGGTCTAGTGGTTAGGATTCGGCGCTCTCACCGCCGCGGCCCGGGTTCGATTCCCGGTTAGGGAACTCACCTTTATTGGTGATGTCCAAGCAAATCCAATGCATCCACTGTTGATAACCAATGTCAAAGTATTCATTGGGAAGGTGAATAACGAAGAAAAGTAGACTTCCATGCTTAACATTTACTGCAAAATGTCACAATTATGCAGGAATATACGTGATGTATCTTTTAAAGAACCCGCCTGGTCCAAGTCACATGGTTAATAATGACTACAGCTCCCTGGTGGTCTAGTGGTTAGGATTCGGCGCTCTCACCGGCGCGGCCGGGGTTAGATTCCCGGTTAGGGAACTCACCATTATTGGTGATATCCAATTCAACCCACTGTTGATAATCAATGTCAAAGTATTCATTGGGAAGGTGAATAACGAAGAAAAGTAGACTTCCATGCTTAACATTTACTGCAAAATGTCACAATTATGAAGGAATATATTGAGTGTATCTTTTAAAGAACCCGCCTGGTCCAAGTCACATGGTTAATAATGACTACAGCTCCCTGGTGGTCTAGTGGTTAGGATTCGGCGCTCTCACCGCCGCGGCCCGGGTTCGATTCCCGGTTAGGGAACTCACCTTTATTGGTGATGTCCAATCCAATTCAACCCACTGTTGATAACCAATGTCAAAGTATTCATTGGGAAGGTGAAAAACGAACAAAAGTAGACTTCCATGCTTAACATTTACTGCAAAATGTCACAATTATGAAGGAATATATGGAATGTATCTTTTAAAGATCCCGCCTGGTCCAAGTCACATGGTTAATAATGACTACAGCTCCCTGGTGGTCTAGTGGTTAGGATTCGGTGCTCTCACCGCCGCGGCCCGGGTTCGATTCCCGGTTAGGGAACTCACCTTTATTGGTGATGTCCAAGCAAATCCAATGCATCCACTGTTGATAACCAATGTCAAAGTATTCATTGGGAAGGTGAATAACGAACAAAAGTAGACTTCCATGCTTAACATTTACTGCAAAATGTCACAATTATGCAGGAATATACGTGATGTATCTTTTAAAGAACCCGCCTGTTCCAAGTCACATGGTTAATAATCACTACAGCTCCCTGGTGGTCTAGTGGTTAGGATTCGGCGCTCTCACCGCCGCGGCCCGGGTTCGATTCCCGGTTAGGGAACTCACCTTTATTGGTGATGTCCAACCAAATCCAATACAACCCACTGTTGATAACCAATGTCAAAGTATTCATTGGGAAGGTGAATAACGAAGAAAAGTAGACTTCCATGCTTAACATTTACTGCAGAATGTCACAATTATGAAGGAATATATGGAGTGTATCTTTTAAAGAACCCGCCTGGTCCAAGTCACATGGTTTGTAATGACTATAGCTCCCTGGTGGTCTAGTGGTTAGGATTCGGCGCTCTCACCGCCGCGGCCCGGGTTCGATTCCTGGTTAGGGAACTCACCATTATTGGTGATGTCCAATCTAATTCAACCCACTGTTGATAATCAATGTCAAAGTATTCATTGGGAAGGTGAATAACGAAGAAAAGTAGACTTCCATGCTTAACATTTACTGCAAAATGTCACAATTATGAAGGAATATATTGAGTGTATCTTTTAAAGAACCCGCCTGGTCCAAGTCACATGGTTACTAATGACTACAGCTCCCTGGTGGTCTAGTGGTTAGGATTCGGCGCTCTCACCGCCGCGGCCAGGGTTCAATTCCCGGTTAGGGAACTCACCATTATTGGTGATGTCCAATCCAATTCAACCCAATGTTGATAACCAATGTCAAAGTATTCATTGGGAAGGTGAAAAACGAACAAAAGTAGACTTCCATGCTTAACATTTACTGCAAAATGTCACAATTATGAAGGAATAGATGGAATGTATCTTTTAAAGATCCCGCCTGGTCCAAGTCTCATGGTTAATATTTACTACAGCTCCCTGGTGGTCTAGTGGTTAGGATTCGGTGCCGCGGCCCGGGTTCGATTCCCGGTTAGGGAACTCACCTTTATTGGTGATGTCCAAGCAAATCCAATGCATCCACTGTTGATAACCAATGTCAAAGTATTCATTGGGAAGGTGAATAACGAACAAAAGTAGACTTCCATGCTTAACATTTACTGCAAAATGTCACAATTATGCAGGAATATACGTGATGTATCTTTTAAAGAACCCGCCTGTTCCAAGTCACATGTTTAATAATGACTACAGCTCCCTGGTGGTCTAGTGGTTAGGATTCGGCGCTCTCACCGCCGCGGCCCGGGTTCGATTCCCGGTTAGGAACTCACCTTTATTGGTGATGTCCAACCAAATCCAATACAACCCACTGTTGATAACCAATGTCAAAGTATTCATTGGGAAGGTGAATAATGAAGAAAAGTAGACTTCCATGCTTAACATTTACTGCAAAATGTCACAATTATGAAGGAATATATGGAGTGTATCTTTTAAAGAACCCGCCTGGTCCAAGTCACATGGTTAATAATGACTGCAGCTCCCTGGTGGTCTAGTGGTTAGGATTCGGCGCTCTCACCGCCGCGGCCCGGGTTCGATTCCCGGTTAGGGAACTCACCATTATTGGTGATGTCCAATCCAATTCAACCCACTGTTGATAATCAATGTCAAAGTATTCATTGGGAAGGTGAATAACGAGCAAAAGTAGACTTCCATGCTTAACATTTACTGCAAAATGTCAAAATTATGAAGGAATATATGGAATGTATCTTTTAAAGATCCCGCCTGGTCCAAGTCACATGGTTAATATTTAATGCAGCTCCCTGGTGGTCTAGTGGTTAGGATTCGGCGCTCTCACCGCCGCGGCCCGGGTTCGATTCCCAGTTAGGGAACTCACCTTTCTTGGTGATGTCCAAGCAAATCCAATGCATCCACTGTTGATAACCAATGTCAAAGTATTCATTGGGAAGGTGAATAACGAACAAAAGTAGACTTCCATGCTTAACATTTACTGCAAAATGTCACAATTATGAAGGAATATATGGAGTGTATCTTTTAAAGAACCCGCCTGGTCGAAGTCACATGGTTAATAATGACTACAGCTCCCTGGTGGTCTAGTGGTTAGGATTCGGCGCTCTCACCGCCGCGGCCCGGGTTCGATTCCCGGTTAGGGAACTCACCTTTATTGGTGATGTCCAAGCAAATCCAATGCATCCACTGTTGATAACCAATGTCAAAGTATTCATTGGGAAGGTGAATAACGAACAAAAGTAGACTTCCATGCTTAACATTTACTGCAAAATGTCACAATTATGCAGGAATATACGTGATGTATCTTTTAAAGAACCCGCCTGTTCCAAGTCACATGGTTAATAATCACTACAGCTCCCTGGTGGTCTAGTGGTTAGGATTCGGCGCTCTCACCGCCGCGGCCAGGGTTCAATTCCCGGTTAGGGAACTCACCATTATTGGTGATGTCCAATCCAATTCAACCCAATGTTGATAACCAATGTCAAAGTATTCATTGGGAAGGTGAAAAACGAACAAAAGTAGACTTCCATGCTTAACATTTACTGCAAAATGTCACAATTATGCAGGAATATACGTGATGTATCTTTTAAAGAACCCGCCTGTTCCAAGTCACATGGTTAATAATCACTACAGCTCCCTGGTGGTCTAGTGGTTAGGATTCGGCGCTCTCACCGCCGCGGCCCGGGTTCGATTCCCGGTTAGGGAACTCACCTTTATTGGTGATGTCCAAGCAAATCCAATGCATCCACTGTTGATAACCAATGTCAAAGTATTCATTGGGAAGGTGAATAACGAAGAAAAGTAGACTTCCATGCTTAACATTTACTGCAAAATGTCACAATTATGAAGGAATATATTGAGTGTATCTTTTAAAGAACCCGCCTGGTCCAAGTCACATGGTTACTAATGACTACAGCTCCCTGGTGGTCTAGTGGTTAGGATTCGGCGCTCTCACCGCCGCGGCCAGGGTTCAATTCCCGGTTAGGGAACTCACCATTATTGGTGATGTCCAATCCAATTCAACCCAATGTTGATAACCAATGTCAAAGTATTCATTGGGAAGGTGAAAAACGAACAAAAGTAGACTTCCATGCTTAACATTTACTGCAAAATGTCACAATTATGAAGGAATAGATGGAATGTATCTTTTAAAGATCCCGCCTGGTCCAAGTCTCATGGTTAATATTTACTACAGCTCCCTGGTGGTCTAGTGGTTAGGATTCGGTGCCGCGGCCCGGGTTCGATTCCCGGTTAGGGAACTCACCTTTATTGGTGATGTCCAAGCAAATCCAATGCATCCACTGTTGATAACCAATGTCAAAGTATTCATTGGGAAGGTGAATAACGAACAAAAGTAGACTTCCATGCTTAACATTTACTGCAAAATGTCACAATTATGCAGGAATATACGTGATGTATCTTTTAAAGAACCCGCCTGTTCCAAGTCACATGTTTAATAATGACTACAGCTCCCTGGTGGTCTAGTGGTTAGGATTCGGCGCTCTCACCGCCGCGGCCCGGGTTCGATTCCCGGTTAGGAACTCACCTTTATTGGTGATGTCCAACCAAATCCAATACAACCCACTGTTGATAACCAATGTCAAAGTATTCATTGGGAAGGTGAATAACGAAGAAAAGTAGACTTCCATGCTTAACATTTACTGCAAAATGTCACAATTATGAAGGAATATATGGAGTGTATCTTTTAAAGAACCCGCCTGGTCCAAGTCACATGGTTAATAATGACTGCAGCTCCCTGGTGGTCTAGTGGTTAGGATTCGGCGCTCTCACCGCCGCGGCCCGGGTTCGATTCCCGGTTAGGGAACTCACCATTATTGGTGATGTCCAATCCAATTCAACCCACTGTTGATAATCAATGTCAAAGTATTCATTGGGAAGGTGAATAACGAGCAAAAGTAGACTTCCATGCTTAACATTTACTGCAAAATGTCACAATTATGAAGGAATATATGGAATGTATCTTTTAAAGATCCCGCCTGGTCCAAGTCACATGGTTAATATTTAATGCAGCTCCCTGGTGGTCTAGTGGTTAGGATTCGGCGCTCTCACCGCCGCGGCCCGGGTTCGATTCCCAGTTAGGGAACTCACCTTTCTTGGTGATGTCCAAGCAAATCCAATGCATCCACTGTTGATAACCAATGTCAAAGTATTCATTGGGAAGGTGAATAACGAACAAAAGTAGACTTCCATGCTTAACATTTACTGCAAAATGTCACAATTATGAAGGAATATATGGAGTGTATCTTTTAAAGAACCCGCCTGGTCGAAGTCACATGGTTAATAATGACTACAGCTCGCTGGTGGTCTAGTGGTTAGGATTCGGCGCTCTCACCGCCGCGGCCCGGGTTCGATTCCCGGTTAGGGAACTCACCTTTATTGGTGATGTCCAAGCAAATCCAATGCATCCACTGTTGATAACCAATGTCAAAGTATTCATTGGGAAGGTGAATAACGAACAAAAGTAGACTTCCATGCTTAACATTTACTGCAAAATGTCACAATTATGCAGGAATATACGTGATGTATCTTTTAAAGAACCCGCCTGTTCCAAGTCACATGGTTAATAATCACTACAGCTCCCTGGTGGTCTAGTGGTTAGGATTCGGCGCTCTCACCGCTGCGGCCCGGGTTCGATTCCCGGTTAGGGAACTCACCTTTATTGGTGATGTCCAACCAAATCCAATACAACCCACTGTTGATAACCAATGTCAAAGTATTCATTGGGAAGGTGAATAACGAAGAAAAGTAGACTTCCATGCTTAACATTTACTGCAAAATGTCACAATTATGAAGGAATATATGGAGTGTATCTTTTAAAGAACCCGCCTGGTCCAAGTCACATGGTTAACAATGTCTGCAGCTCCCTGGTGGTGTAGTGGTTAGGACTCTGCGCTCTCACCGCCGCGGCCCGGGTTCGATTCCCGGTTAGGGAACTCACCATTATTGGTGATGTCCAATCCAATTCAACCCACTGTTGATAACCAATGTCAAAGTATTCATTGGGAAGATGAATAACGAAGAAAAGTAGACTTCCATGCTTAACATTTACTGCAAAATGTCACAATTATGAAGGAATATATTGAGTGTATCTTTTAAAGAACCCGCCTGGTCCAAGTCACATGGTTAATAATGACTACAGCTCCCTGGTGGTCTAGTGGTTAGGATTCGGCGCTCTCACCGCCGCGGCCCGGGTTCGATTCCCGGTTAGGGAACTCACCATTATTGGTGATGTCCAATCCAATTCAACCCACTGTTGATAATCAATGTCAAAGTATTCATTGGGAAGGTGAATAACGAGTAAAAGTAGACTTCCATGCTTAACATTTACTGCAAAATGTCACAATTATGAAGGAATATATGGAATGTATCTTTTAAAGATCCCGCCTGGTCCAAGTCACATGGTTAATATTTAATGCAGCTCCCTGGTGGTCTAGTGGTTAGGATTCGGCGCTCTCACCGCCGCGGCCCGGGTTCGATTCCCAGTTAGGGAACTCACCTTTCTTGGTGATGTCCAAGCAAATCCAATGCATCCACTGTTGATAACCAATGTCAAAGTATTCATTGGGAAGGTGAATAACGAACAAAAGTAGGCTTCCATGCTTAACATTTACTGCAAAATGTCACAATTATGAAGGAATATATGGAGTGTATCTTTTAAAGAACCCGCCTGGTCCAAGTCACATGGTTAATAATGACTACAGCTCCCTGGTGGTCTAGTGGTTAGGATTCGGCGCTCTCACCGCCGCGGCCCGGGTTCGATTCCCGGTTAGGGAACTCACCTTTATTGGTGATGTCCAAGCAAATCCAATGCATCCACTGTTGATAACCAATGTCAAAGTATTCATTGGGAAGGTGAATAACGAACAAAAGTAGACTTCCATGCTTAACATTTACTGCAAAATGTCACAATTATGAAGGAATATATGGAGTGTATCTTTTAAAGAACCCGCCTGGTCGAAGTCACATGGTTAATAATGACTACAGCTCCCTGGTGGTCTAGTGGTTAGGATTCGGCGCTCTCACCGCCGCGGCCCGGGTTCGATTCCCGGTTAGGGAACTCACCTTTATTGGTGATGTCCAAGCAAATCCAATGCATCCACTGTTGATAACCAATGTCAAAGTATTCATTGGGAAGGTGAATAACGAACAAAAGTAGACTTCCATGCTTAACATTTACTGCAAAATGTCACAATTATGCAGGAATATACGTGATGTATCTTTTAAAGAACCCGCCTGTTCCAAGTCACATGGTTAATAATCACTACAGCTCCCTGGTGGTCTAGTGGTTAGGATTCGGCGCTCTCACCGCCGCGGCCAGGGTTCAATTCCCGGTTAGGGAACTCACCATTATTGGTGATGTCCAATCCAATTCAACCCAATGTTGATAACCAATGTCAAAGTATTCATTGGGAAGGTGAAAAACGAACAAAAGTAGACTTCCATGCTTAACATTTACTGCAAAATGTCACAATTATGCAGGAATATACGTGATGTATCTTTTAAAGAACCCGCCTGTTCCAAGTCACATGGTTAATAATCACTACAGCTCCCTGGTGGTCTAGTGGTTAGGATTCGGCGCTCTCACCGCCGCGGCCCGGGTTCGATTCCCGGTTAGGGAACTCACCTTTATTGGTGATGTCCAAGCAAATCCAATGCATCCACTGTTGATAACCAATGTCAAAGTATTCATTGGGAAGGTGAATAACGAAGAAAAGTAGACTTCCATGCTTAACATTTACTGCAAAATGTCACAATTATGAAGGAATATATTGAGTGTATCTTTTAAAGAACCCGCCTGGTCCAAGTCACATGGTTACTAATGACTACAGCTCCCTGGTGGTCTAGTGGTTAGGATTCGGCGCTCTCACCGCCGCGGCCAGGGTTCAATTCCCGGTTAGGGAACTCACCATTATTGGTGATGTCCAATCCAATTCAACCCAATGTTGATAACCAATGTCAAAGTATTCATTGGGAAGGTGAAAAACGAACAAAAGTAGACTTCCATGCTTAACATTTACTGCAAAATGTCACAATTATGAAGGAATAGATGGAATGTATCTTTTAAAGATCCCGCCTGGTCCAAGTCTCATGGTTAATATTTACTACAGCTCCCTGGTGGTCTAGTGGTTAGGATTCGGTGCCGCGGCCCGGGTTCGATTCCCGGTTAGGGAACTCACCTTTATTGGTGATGTCCAAGCAAATCCAATGCATCCACTGTTGATAACCAATGTCAAAGTATTCATTGGGAAGGTGAATAACGAACAAAAGTAGACTTCCATGCTTAACATTTACTGCAAAATGTCACAATTATGCAGGAATATACGTGATGTATCTTTTAAAGAACCCGCCTGTTCCAAGTCACATGTTTAATAATGACTACAGCTCCCTGGTGGTCTAGTGGTTAGGATTCGGCGCTCTCACCGCCGCGGCCCGGGTTCGATTCCCGGTTAGGAACTCACCTTTATTGGTGATGTCCAACCAAATCCAATACAACCCACTGTTGATAACCAATGTCAAAGTATTCATTGGGAAGGTGAATAACGAAGAAAAGTAGACTTCCATGCTTAACATTTACTGCAAAATGTCACAATTATGAAGGAATATATGGAGTGTATCTTTTAAAGAACCCGCCTGGTCCAAGTCACATGGTTAATAATGACTGCAGCTCCCTGGTGGTCTAGTGGTTAGGATTCGGCGCTCTCACCGCCGCGGCCCGGGTTCGATTCCCGGTTAGGGAACTCACCATTATTGGTGATGTCCAATCCAATTCAACCCACTGTTGATAATCAATGTCAAAGTATTCATTGGGAAGGTGAATAACGAGCAAAAGTAGACTTCCATGCTTAACATTTACTGCAAAATGTCACAATTATGAAGGAATATATGGAATGTATCTTTTAAAGATCCCGCCTGGTCCAAGTCACATGGTTAATATTTAATGCAGCTCCCTGGTGGTCTAGTGGTTAGGATTCGGCGCTCTCACCGCCGCGGCCCGGGTTCGATTCCCAGTTAGGGAACTCACCTTTCTTGGTGATGTCCAAGCAAATCCAATGCATCCACTGTTGATAACCAATGTCAAAGTATTCATTGGGAAGGTGAATAACGAACAAAAGTAGACTTCCATGCTTAACATTTACTGCAAAATGTCACAATTATGAAGGAATATATGGAGTGTATCTTTTAAAGAACCCGCCTGGTCGAAGTCACATGGTTAATAATGACTACAGCTCGCTGGTGGTCTAGTGGTTAGGATTCGGCGCTCTCACCGCCGCGGCCCGGGTTCGATTCCCGGTTAGGGAACTCACCTTTATTGGTGATGTCCAAGCAAATCCAATGCATCCACTGTTGATAACCAATGTCAAAGTATTCATTGGGAAGGTGAATAACGAACAAAAGTAGACTTCCATGCTTAACATTTACTGCAAAATGTCACAATTATGCAGGAATATACGTGATGTATCTTTTAAAGAACCCGCCTGTTCCAAGTCACATGGTTAATAATCACTACAGCTCCCTGGTGGTCTAGTGGTTAGGATTCGGCGCTCTCACCGCTGCGGCCCGGGTTCGATTCCCGGTTAGGGAACTCACCTTTATTGGTGATGTCCAACCAAATCCAATACAACCCACTGTTGATAACCAATGTCAAAGTATTCATTGGGAAGGTGAATAACGAAGAAAAGTAGACTTCCATGCTTAACATTTACTGCAAAATGTCACAATTATGAAGGAATATATGGAGTGTATCTTTTAAAGAACCCGCCTGGTCCAAGTCACATGGTTAACAATGTCTGCAGCTCCCTGGTGGTGTAGTGGTTAGGACTCTGCGCTCTCACCGCCGCGGCCCGGGTTCGATTCCCGGTTAGGGAACTCACCATTATTGGTGATGTCCAATCCAATTCAACCCACTGTTGATAACCAATGTCAAAGTATTCATTGGGAAGATGAATAACGAAGAAAAGTAGACTTCCATGCTTAACATTTACTGCAAAATGTCACAATTATGAAGGAATATATTGAGTGTATCTTTTAAAGAACCCGCCTGGTCCAAGTCACATGGTTAATAATGACTACAGCTCCCTGGTGGTCTAGTGGTTAGGATTCGGCGCTCTCACCGCCGCGGCCCGGGTTCGATTCCCGGTTAGGGAACTCACCATTATTGGTGATGTCCAATCCAATTCAACCCACTGTTGATAATCAATGTCAAAGTATTCATTGGGAAGGTGAATAACGAGTAAAAGTAGACTTCCATGCTTAACATTTACTGCAAAATGTCACAATTATGAAGGAATATATGGAATGTATCTTTTAAAGATCCCGCCTGGTCCAAGTCACATGGTTAATATTTAATGCAGCTCCCTGGTGGTCTAGTGGTTAGGATTCGGCGCTCTCACCGCCGCGGCCCGGGTTCGATTCCCAGTTAGGGAACTCACCTTTCTTGGTGATGTCCAAGCAAATCCAATGCATCCACTGTTGATAACCAATGTCAAAGTATTCATTGGGAAGGTGAATAACGAACAAAAGTAGGCTTCCATGCTTAACATTTACTGCAAAATGTCACAATTATGAAGGAATATATGGAGTGTATCTTTTAAAGAACCCGCCTGGTCCAAGTCACATGGTTAATAATGACTACAGCTCCCTGGTGGTCTAGTGGTTAGGATTCGGCGCTCTCACCGCCGCGGCCCGGGTTCGATTCCCGGTTAGGGAACTCACCTTTATTGGTGATGTCCAAGCAAATCCAATGCATCCACTGTTGATAACCAATGTCAAAGTATTCATTGGGAAGGTGAATAACGAACAAAAGTAGACTTCCATGCTTAACATTTACTGCAAAATGTCACAATTATGCAGGAATATACGTGATGTATCTTTTAAAGAACCCGCCTGTTCCAAGTCACATGGTTAATAATCACTACAGCTCCCTGGTGGTCTAGTGGTTAGGATTCGGCGCTCTCACCGCCGCGGCCCGGGTTCGATTCCCGGTTAGGGAACTCACCTTTATTGGTGATGTCCAAGCAAATCCAATGCATCCACTGTTGATAACCAATGTCAAAGTATTCATTGGGAAGGTGAATAACGAAGAAAAGTAGACTTCCATGCTTAACATTTACTGCAAAATGTCACAATTATGAAGGAATATATTGAGTGTATCTTTTAAAGAACCCGCCTGGTCCAAGTCACATGGTTACTAATGACTACAGCTCCCTGGTGGTCTAGTGGTTAGGATTCGGCGCTCTCACCGCCGCGGCCAGGGTTCAATTCCCGGTTAGGGAACTCACCATTATTGGTGATGTCCAATCCAATTCAACCCAATGTTGATAACCAATGTCAAAGTATTCATTGGGAAGGTGAAAAACGAACAAAAGTAGACTTCCATGCTTAACATTTACTGCAAAATGTCACAATTATGCAGGAATATACGTGATGTATCTTTTAAAGAACCCGCCTGTTCCAAGTCACATGGTTAATAATCACTACAGCTCCCTGGTGGTCTAGTGGTTAGGATTCGGCGCTCTCACCGCCGCGGCCCGGGTTCGATTCCCGGTTAGGGAACTCACCTTTATTGGTGATGTCCAAGCAAATCCAATGCATCCACTGTTGATAACCAATGTCAAAGTATTCATTGGGAAGGTGAATAACGAAGAAAAGTAGACTTCCATGCTTAACATTTACTGCAAAATGTCACAATTATGAAGGAATATATTGAGTGTATCTTTTAAAGAACCCGCCTGGTCCAAGTCACATGGTTACTAATGACTACAGCTCCCTGGTGGTCTAGTGGTTAGGATTCGGCGCTCTCACCGCCGCGGCCAGGGTTCAATTCCCGGTTAGGGAACTCACCATTATTGGTGATGTCCAATCCAATTCAACCCAATGTTGATAACCAATGTCAAAGTATTCATTGGGAAGGTGAAAAACGAACAAAAGTAGACTTCCATGCTTAACATTTACTGCAAAATGTCACAATTATGAAGGAATAGATGGAATGTATCTTTTAAAGATCCCGCCTGGTCCAAGTCTCATGGTTAATATTTACTACAGCTCCCTGGTGGTCTAGTGGTTAGGATTCGGTGCCGCGGCCCGGGTTCGATTCCCGGTTAGGGAACTCACCTTTATTGGTGATGTCCAAGCAAATCCAATGCATCCACTGTTGATAACCAATGTCAAAGTATTCATTGGGAAGGTGAATAACGAACAAAAGTAGACTTCCATGCTTAACATTTACTGCAAAATGTCACAATTATGCAGGAATATACGTGATGTATCTTTTAAAGAACCCGCCTGTTCCAAGTCACATGTTTAATAATGACTACAGCTCCCTGGTGGTCTAGTGGTTAGGATTCGGCGCTCTCACCGCCGCGGCCCGGGTTCGATTCCCGGTTAGGAACTCACCTTTATTGGTGATGTCCAACCAAATCCAATACAACCCACTGTTGATAACCAATGTCAAAGTATTCATTGGGAAGGTGAATAACGAAGAAAAGTAGACTTCCATGCTTAACATTTACTGCAAAATGTCACAATTATGAAGGAATATATGGAGTGTATCTTTTAAAGAACCCGCCTGGTCCAAGTCACATGGTTAATAATGACTGCAGCTCCCTGGTGGTCTAGTGGTTAGGATTCGGCGCTCTCACCGCCGCGGCCCGGGTTCGATTCCCGGTTAGGGAACTCACCATTATTGGTGATGTCCAATCCAATTCAACCCACTGTTGATAATCAATGTCAAAGTATTCATTGGGAAGGTGAATAACGAGCAAAAGTAGACTTCCATGCTTAACATTTACTGCAAAATGTCACAATTATGAAGGAATATATGGAATGTATCTTTTAAAGATCCCGCCTGGTCCAAGTCACATGGTTAATATTTAATGCAGCTCCCTGGTGGTCTAGTGGTTAGGATTCGGCGCTCTCACCGCCGCGGCCCGGGTTCGATTCCCAGTTAGGGAACTCACCTTTCTTGGTGATGTCCAAGCAAATCCAATGCATCCACTGTTGATAACCAATGTCAAAGTATTCATTGGGAAGGTGAATAACGAACAAAAGTAGACTTCCATGCTTAACATTTACTGCAAAATGTCACAATTATGAAGGAATATATGGAGTGTATCTTTTAAAGAACCCGCCTGGTCGAAGTCACATGGTTAATAATGACTACAGCTCGCTGGTGGTCTAGTGGTTAGGATTCGGCGCTCTCACCGCCGCGGCCCGGGTTCGATTCCCGGTTAGGGAACTCACCTTTATTGGTGATGTCCAAGCAAATCCAATGCATCCACTGTTGATAACCAATGTCAAAGTATTCATTGGGAAGGTGAATAACGAACAAAAGTAGACTTCCATGCTTAACATTTACTGCAAAATGTCACAATTATGCAGGAATATACGTGATGTATCTTTTAAAGAACCCGCCTGTTCCAAGTCACATGGTTAATAATCACTACAGCTCCCTGGTGGTCTAGTGGTTAGGATTCGGCGCTCTCACCGCTGCGGCCCGGGTTCGATTCCCGGTTAGGGAACTCACCTTTATTGGTGATGTCCAACCAAATCCAATACAACCCACTGTTGATAACCAATGTCAAAGTATTCATTGGGAAGGTGAATAACGAAGAAAAGTAGACTTCCATGCTTAACATTTACTGCAAAATGTCACAATTATGAAGGAATATATGGAGTGTATCTTTTAAAGAACCCGCCTGGTCCAAGTCACATGGTTAACAATGTCTGCAGCTCCCTGGTGGTGTAGTGGTTAGGACTCTGCGCTCTCACCGCCGCGGCCCGGGTTCGATTCCCGGTTAGGGAACTCACCATTATTGGTGATGTCCAATCCAATTCAACCCACTGTTGATAACCAATGTCAAAGTATTCATTGGGAAGATGAATAACGAAGAAAAGTAGACTTCCATGCTTAACATTTACTGCAAAATGTCACAATTATGAAGGAATATATTGAGTGTATCTTTTAAAGAACCCGCCTGGTCCAAGTCACATGGTTAATAATGACTACAGCTCCCTGGTGGTCTAGTGGTTAGGATTCGGCGCTCTCACCGCCGCGGCCCGGGTTCGATTCCCGGTTAGGGAACTCACCATTATTGGTGATGTCCAATCCAATTCAACCCACTGTTGATAATCAATGTCAAAGTATTCATTGGGAAGGTGAATAACGAGTAAAAGTAGACTTCCATGCTTAACATTTACTGCAAAATGTCACAATTATGAAGGAATATATGGAATGTATCTTTTAAAGATCCCGCCTGGTCCAAGTCACATGGTTAATATTTAATGCAGCTCCCTGGTGGTCTAGTGGTTAGGATTCGGCGCTCTCACCGCCGCGGCCCGGGTTCGATTCCCAGTTAGGGAACTCACCTTTCTTGGTGATGTCCAAGCAAATCCAATGCATCCACTGTTGATAACCAATGTCAAAGTATTCATTGGGAAGGTGAATAACGAACAAAAGTAGGCTTCCATGCTTAACATTTACTGCAAAATGTCACAATTATGAAGGAATATATGGAGTGTATCTTTTAAAGAACCCGCCTGGTCCAAGTCACATGGTTAATAATGACTACAGCTCCCTGGTGGTCTAGTGGTTAGGATTCGGCGCTCTCACCGCCGCGGCCCGGGTTCGATTCCCGGTTAGGGAACTCACCTTTATTGGTGATGTCCAAGCAAATCCAATGCATCCACTGTTGATAACCAATGTCAAAGTATTCATTGGGAAGGTGAATAACGAACAAAAGTAGACTTCCATGCTTAACATTTACTGCAAAATGTCACAATTATGCAGGAATATACGTGATGTATCTTTTAAAGAACCCGCCTGTTCCAAGTCACATGGTTAATAATCACTACAGCTCCCTGGTGGTCTAGTGGTTAGGATTCGGCGCTCTCACCGCCGCGGCCCGGGTTCGATTCCCGGTTAGGGAACTCACCTTTATTGGTGATGTCCAAGCAAATCCAATGCATCCACTGTTGATAACCAATGTCAAAGTATTCATTGGGAAGGTGAATAACGAACAAAAGTAGACTTCCATGCTTAACATTTACTGCAAAATGTCACAATTATGCAGGAATATACGTGATGTATCTTTTAAAGAACCCGCCTGGTCCAAGTCACATGGTTAATAATGACTACAGCTCCCTGGTGGTCTAGTGGTTAGGATTCGGCGCTCTCACCGGCGCGGCCCGGGTTAGATTCCCGGTTAGGGAACTCACCATTATTGGTGATATCCAATTCAACCCACTGTTGATAATCAATGTCAAAGTATTCATTGGGAAGGTGAATAACGAAGAAAAGTAGACTTCCATGCTTAACATTTACTGCAAAATGTCACAATTATGCAGGAATATACGTGATGTATCTTTTAAAGAACCCGCCTGTTCCAAGTCACATGGTTAATAATCACTACAGCTCCATGGTGGTCTAGTGGTTAGGATTCGGCGCTCTCACCGCCGCGGCCCGGGTTCGATTCCCGGTTAGGGAACTCACCTTTATTGGTGATGTCCAACCAAATCCAATACAACCCAATGTTGATAACCAATGTCAAAGTATTCATTGGGAAGGTGAATAACGAAGAAAAGTAGACTTCCATGCTTAACATTTACTGCAAAATGTCACAATTATGAAGGAATATATGGAATGTATCTTTTAAAGATCCCGCCTGGTCCAAGTCTCATGGTTAATATTTACTACAGCTCCCTGGTGGTCTAGTGGTTAGGATTCGGCGCTCTCACCGTCGCGGGCTGGGTTTGATTCCCGGTTATGGAACTCACCATTAATGGTGATGTCCAAGCAAATCCAATGCATCCACTGTTGATAACCAATGTCAGAGTATTCATTGGGAAGGTGAATAACGAACAAAAGTAGACTTCCATGCTTAACATTTACTGCAAAATGTCACAATTGTGCAGGAATATACGTGATGTATCTTTTAAAGAACCCGCCTGTTCCAAGTCACATGGTTAATAATCACTACAGCTCCCTGGTGGTCTAGTGGTTAGGATTCGGCGCTCTCACCGCCGTGGCCCGGGTTCGATTCCCGGTTAGGGAATTCACCTTTATTGGTGATGTCCAACCAAATCCAATACAACCCACTGTTGATAACCAATGTCAAAGTATTCATTGGGAAGGTGAATAACGAAGAAAAGTAGACTTCCATGCTTAACATTTGCTGCAAAATGTCACAATTATGAAGGAATAGATTGAGTGTATCTTTTAAAGAACCCGCCTGGTCCAAGTCACATGGTTAATTATGACTACAGCTCCCTGGTGGTCTAGTGGTTAGGATTCGGCGCTCTCACCGCCGCGGCCCGGGTTCGATTCCCGGTTAGGGAACTCACCATTATTGGTGATGTCCAATCCAATTCAACCCACTGTTGATAATCAATGTCAAAGTATTCATTGGGAAGGTGAATAACGAGCAAAAGTAGACTTCCATGTTTAACATTTACTGCAAAATGTCACAATTATGAAGGACTATATGGAATGTATCTTTTAAAGATCCCGCCTGGTCCAAGTCTCATGGTTAATATTTACTACAGCTCCCTGGTGGTCTAGTGGTTAGGATTCGGCGCTCTCACCGCCGCGGCCCGGGTTCGATTCCCGGTTAGGGAACTCACCATTATTGGTGATGTCCAATCCAATTCAACCCACTGTTGATAACCAATGTCAAAGTATTCATTGGGAAGGTGAAAAACGAACAAAAGTAGACTTCCATGCTTAACATTTACTGCAAAATGTCACAATTATGAAGGAATATATGGAATGTGTCTTTTAAAGATCCCGCCTGGTCCAAGTCTCATGGTTAATATTTACTACAGCTCCCTGGTGGTCTAGTGGTTAGGATTCGGCGCTCTCACCGCTGCGGCCCGGGTTCGATTCCCGCTTAGGGAACTCACCTTTATTGGTGATGTCCAAGCAAATCCAATGCATCCACTGTTGATAACCAATGTCAAAGTATTCATTGGGAAGGTGAATAACGAACAAAAGTAGACTTCCATGCTCAACATTTACTGCAAAATGTCACAATTATGCAGGAATATACGTGATGTATCTTTTAAAGAAC
Organism: Micromesistius poutassou; assembly: GCF_964030765.1. Classification (NCBI taxonomy): domain Eukaryota; kingdom Metazoa; phylum Chordata; class Actinopteri; order Gadiformes; family Gadidae; genus Micromesistius; species Micromesistius poutassou. Next base: position 13,858,258 of record NC_140272.1, read on the forward strand.
CCGCCTGTTCCAAGTCACATGGTTAATAATCACAACAGCTCCCTGGTGGTCTAGTGATTAGGATTCGGCGCTCTCACCGCCGCGGCCCGGGTTCGATTCCCGGTTAGGGAACTCACCATTATTGGTGATGTCCAATTCAACCCACTGTTGATAATCAATGTCAAAGTATTCATTGGGAAGGTGAATAACGAGCAAAAGTAGACTTCCATGCTTAACATTTACTGCAAAATGTCACAATTATGAAGGAATATATGGAATGTATCTTTTAAAGATCCCGCCTGGTCCAAGTCTCATGGTTAATATTTACTACAGCTCCCTGGTGGTCTAGTGGTTAGGATTCGGCGCTCTCACCGTCGCGGGCTGGGTTCGATTTGCGGTTAGGGAACTCACCTTTATTGGTGATGTCCAAGCAAATCCAATGCATCCACTGTTGATAACCAATGTCAAAGTATTCATTGGGAAGGTGAATAACGAACAAAAGTAGACTTCCATGCTTAACATTTACTGCAAAATGTCACAATTATGCAGGGATATACGTGATGTATCTTTTAAAGAACCCGCCTGTTCCAAGTCACATGGTTAATAATCACTACAGCTCCCTGGTGGTCTAGTGGTTAGGATTCGGCGCTCTCACCGCCGCGGCCCGGGTTCGATTCCCGGTTAGGGAACTCACCTTCATTGGTGATGTCCAACCAAATCCAATACAACCCACTGTTGATAACCAATGTCAAAGTATTCATTGGGAAGGTGAATAACGAAGAAAAGTAGACTTCCATGCTTAACATTTACTGCAAAATGTCACAATTATGAAGGAATATATGGAGTGTATCTTTTAAAGATCCCGCCTGGTCCAAGTCACATGGTTAATAATGACTACAGCTCCCTGGTGGTCTAGTGGTTAGGATTCGGCGCTCTCACCGGCGCGGCGCGGGTTCGATTCCTGGTTAGGGAACTCACCTTTATTGGTGATGTCCAACCAAATCCAATACAACCCACTGTTGATAACCAATGTCAAAGTATTCATTGGGAAGGTGAATAACGAAGAAAAGTAGACTTCCATGCTTACCATTTACTGCAAAATGTCACAATTATGAAGGAATATATTGAGTGTATCTTTTAAAGAACCCGCCTGGTGCAAGTCACATGGTTAATAATGACTACAGCTCCCTGGTGGTCTAGTGGTTAGGATTCGGCGCTCTCACCGCCGCGGCCCGGGTTCGATTCCCGGTTAGGGAACTCACCATTATTGGTGATGTCCAATCCAATTCAACCCACTGTTGATAACCAATGTCAAAGTATTCATTGGGAAGGTGAAAAACGAACAAAAGTAGACTTCCATGCTTAACATTTACTGCAAAATGTCACAATTATGAAGGAATATATGGGATGTATCTTTTAAAGATCCCGCCTGGTCCAAGTCTCATGGTTAATATTTACTACAGCTCCCTGGTGGTCTAGTGGTTAGGATTCGGCGCTCTCACCGCTGCGGCCCGGGTTCGATTCCCGGTTAGGGAACTCACCTTTATTGGTGATGTCCAACCAAATCCAATACAACCCACTGTTGATAACCAATGTCAAAGTATTCATTGGGAAGGTGAATAACGAAGAAAAGTAGACTTCCATGCTTAACATTTACTGCAAAATGTCACAATTATGAAGGAATATATGGAGTGTATCTTTTAAAGAACCCGCCTGGTCCAAGTCACATGGTTAACAATGTCTGCAGCTCCCTGGTGGTGTAGTGGTTAGGACTCTGCGCTCTCACCGCCGCGGCCCGGGTTCGATTCCCGGTTAGGGAACTCACCATTATTGGTGATGTCCAATCCAATTCAACCCACTGTTGATAACCAATGTCAAAGTATTCATTGGGAAGATGAATAACGAAGAAAAGTAGACTTCCATGCTTAACATTTACTGCAAAATGTCACAATTATGAAGGAATATATTGAGTGTATCTTTTAAAGAACCCGCCTGGTCCAAGTCACATGGTTAATAATGACTACAGCTCCCTGGTGGTCTAGTGGTTAGGATTCGGCGCTCTCACCGCCGCGGCCCGGGTTCGATTCCCGGTTAGGGAACTCACCATTATTGGTGATGTCCAATCCAATTCAACCCACTGTTGATAATCAATGTCAAAGTATTCATTGGGAAGGTGAATAACGAGTAAAAGTAGACTTCCATGCTTAACATTTACTGCAAAATGTCACAATTATGAAGGAATATATGGAATGTATCTTTTAAAGATCCCGCCTGGTCCAAGTCACATGGTTAATATTTAATGCAGCTCCCTGGTGGTCTAGTGGTTAGGATTCGGCGCTCTCACCGCCGCGGCCCGGGTTCGATTCCCAGTTAGGGAACTCACCTTTCTTGGTGATGTCCAAGCAAATCCAATGCATCCACTGTTGATAACCAATGTCAAAGTATTCATTGGGAAGGTGAATAACGAACAAAAGTAGGCTTCCATGCTTAACATTTACTGCAAAATGTGACAATTATGAAGGAATATATGGAGTGTATCTTTTAAAGAACCCGCCTGGTCCAAGTCACATGGTTAATAATGACTACAGCTCACTGGTGGTCTAGTGGTTAGGATTCGGCGCTCTCACCGCCGCGGCCCGGGTTCGATTCCCGGTTAGGGAACTCACCTTTATTGGTGATGTCCAAGCAAATCCAATGCATCCACTGTTGATAACCAATGTCAAAGTATTCATTGGGAAGGTGAATAACGAACAAAAGTAGACTTCCATGCTTAACATTTACTGCAAAATGTCACAATTATGCAGGAATATACGTGATGTATCTTTTAAAGAACCCGCCTGTTCCAAGTCACATGGTTAATAATCACTACAGCTCCCTGGTGGTCTAGTGGTTAGGATTCGGCGCTCTCACCGCCGCGGCCCGGGTTCGATTCCCGGTTAGGGAACTCACCTTTATTGGTGATGTCCAAGCAAATCCAATGCATCCACTGTTGATAACCAATGTCAAAGTATTCATTGGGAAGGTGAATAACGAAGAAAAGTAGACTTCCATGCTTAACATTTACTGCAAAATGTCACAATTATGAAGGAATATATTGAGTGTATCTTTTAAAGAACCCGCCTGGTCCAAGTCACATGGTTACTAATGACTACAGCTCCCTGGTGGTCTAGTGGTTAGGATTCGGCGCTCTCACCGCCGCGGCCAGGGTTCAATTCCCGGTTAGGGAACTCACCATTATTGGTGATGTCCAATCCAATTCAACCCAATGTTGATAACCAATGTCAAAGTATTCATTGGGAAGGTGAAAAACGAACAAAAGTAGACTTCCATGCTTAACATTTACTGCAAAATGTCACAATTATGCAGGAATATACGTGATGTATCTTTTAAAGAACCCGCCTGTTCCAAGTCACATGGTTAATAATCACTACAGCTCCCTGGTGGTCTAGTGGTTAGGATTCGGCGCTCTCACCGCCGCGGCCCGGGTTCGATTCCCGGTTAGGGAACTCACCTTTATTGGTGATGTCCAAGCAAATCCAATGCATCCACTGTTGATAACCAATGTCAAAGTATTCATTGGGAAGGTGAATAACGAAGAAAAGTAGACTTCCATGCTTAACATTTACTGCAAAATGTCACAATTATGAAGGAATATATTGAGTGTATCTTTTAAAGAACCCGCCTGGTCCAAGTCACATGGTTACTAATGACTACAGCTCCCTGGTGGTCTAGTGGTTAGGATTCGGCGCTCTCACCGCCGCGGCCAGGGTTCAATTCCCGGTTAGGGAACTCACCATTATTGGTGATGTCCAATCCAATTCAACCCAATGTTGATAACCAATGTCAAAGTATTCATTGGGAAGGTGAAAAACGAACAAAAGTAGACTTCCATGCTTAACATTTACTGCAAAATGTCACAATTATGAAGGAATAGATGGAATGTATCTTTTAAAGATCCCGCCTGGTCCAAGTCTCATGGTTAATATTTACTACAGCTCCCTGGTGGTCTAGTGGTTAGGATTCGGTGCCGCGGCCCGGGTTCGATTCCCGGTTAGGGAACTCACCTTTATTGGTGATGTCCAAGCAAATCCAATGCATCCACTGTTGATAACCAATGTCAAAGTATTCATTGGGAAGGTGAATAACGAACAAAAGTAGACTTCCATGCTTAACATTTACTGCAAAATGTCACAATTATGCAGGAATATACGTGATGTATCTTTTAAAGAACCCGCCTGTTCCAAGTCACATGTTTAATAATGACTACAGCTCCCTGGTGGTCTAGTGGTTAGGATTCGGCGCTCTCACCGCCGCGGCCCGGGTTCGATTCCCGGTTAGGAACTCACCTTTATTGGTGATGTCCAACCAAATCCAATACAACCCACTGTTGATAACCAATGTCAAAGTATTCATTGGGAAGGTGAATAACGAAGAAAAGTAGACTTCCATGCTTAACATTTACTGCAAAATGTCACAATTATGAAGGAATATATGGAGTGTATCTTTTAAAGAACCCGCCTGGTCCAAGTCACATGGTTAATAATGACTGCAGCTCCCTGGTGGTCTAGTGGTTAGGATACGGCGCTCTCACCGCCGCGGCCCGGGTTCGATTCCCGGTTAGGGAACTCACCATTATTGGTGATGTCCAATCCAATTCAACCCACTGTTGATAATCAATGTCAAAGTATTCATTGGGAAGGTGAATAACGAGCAAAAGTAGACTTCCATGCTTAACATTTACTGCAAAATGTCACAATTATGAAGGAATATATGGAATGTATCTTTTAAAGATCCCGCCTGGTCCAAGTCACATGGTTAATATTTAATGCAGCTCCCTGGTGGTCTAGTGGTTAGGATTCGGCGCTCTCACCGCCGCGGCCCGGGTTCGATTCCCAGTTAGGGAACTCACCTTTCTTGGTGATGTCCAAGCAAATCCAATGCATCCACTGTTGATAACCAATGTCAAAGTATTCATTGGGAAGGTGAATAACGAACAAAAGTAGACTTCCATGCTTAACATTTACTGCAAAATGTCACAATTATGAAGGAATATATGGAGTGTATCTTTTAAAGAACCCGCCTGGTCGAAGTCACATGGTTAATAATGACTACAGCTCGCTGGTGGTCTAGTGGTTAGGATTCGGCGCTCTCACCGCCGCGGCCCGGGTTCGATTCCCGGTTAGGGAACTCACCTTTATTGGTGATGTCCAAGCAAATCCAATGCATCCACTGTTGATAACCAATGTCAAAGTATTCATTGGGAAGGTGAATAACGAACAAAAGTAGACTTCCATGCTTAACATTTACTGCAAAATGTCACAATTATGCAGGAATATACGTGATGTATCTTTTAAAGAACCCGCCTGTTCCAAGTCACATGGTTAATAATCACTACAGCTCCCTGGTGGTCTAGTGGTTAGGATTCGGCGCTCTCACCGCTGCGGCCCGGGTTCGATTCCCGGTTAGGGAACTCACCTTTATTGGTGATGTCCAACCAAATCCAATACAACCCACTGTTGATAACCAATGTCAAAGTATTCATTGGGAAGGTGAATAACGAAGAAAAGTAGACTTCCATGCTTAACATTTACTGCAAAATGTCACAATTATGAAGGAATATATGGAGTGTATCTTTTAAAGAACCCGCCTGGTCCAAGTCACATGGTTAACAATGTCTGCAGCTCCCTGGTGGTGTAGTGGTTAGGACTCTGCGCTCTCACCGCCGCGGCCCGGGTTCGATTCCCGGTTAGGGAACTCACCATTATTGGTGATGTCCAATCCAATTCAACCCACTGTTGATAACCAATGTCAAAGTATTCATTGGGAAGATGAATAACGAAGAAAAGTAGACTTCCATGCTTAACATTTACTGCAAAATGTCACAATTATGAAGGAATATATTGAGTGTATCTTTTAAAGAACCCGCCTGGTCCAAGTCACATGGTTAATAATGACTACAGCTCCCTGGTGGTCTAGTGGTTAGGATTCGGCGCTCTCACCGCCGCGGCCCGGGTTCGATTCCCGGTTAGGGAACTCACCATTATTGGTGATGTCCAATCCAATTCAACCCACTGTTGATAATCAATGTCAAAGTATTCATTGGGAAGGTGAATAACGAGTAAAAGTAGACTTCCATGCTTAACATTTACTGCAAAATGTCACAATTATGAAGGAATATATGGAATGTATCTTTTAAAGATCCCGCCTGGTCCAAGTCACATGGTTAATATTTAATGCAGCTCCCTGGTGGTCTAGTGGTTAGGATTCGGCGCTCTCACCGCCGCGGCCCGGGTTCGATTCCCAGTTAGGGAACTCACCTTTCTTGGTGATGTCCAAGCAAATCCAATGCATCCACTGTTGATAACCAATGTCAAAGTATTCATTGGGAAGGTGAATAACGAACAAAAGTAGGCTTCCATGCTTAACATTTACTGCAAAATGTCACAATTATGAAGGAATATATGGAGTGTATCTTTTAAAGAACCCGCCTGGTCCAAGTCACATGGTTAATAATGACTACAGCTCCCTGGTGGTCTAGTGGTTAGGATTCGGCGCTCTCACCGCCGCGGCCCGGGTTCGATTCCCGGTTAGGGAACTCACCTTTATTGGTGATGTCCAAGCAAATCCAATGCATCCACTGTTGATAACCAATGTCAAAGTATTCATTGGGAAGGTGAATAACGAACAAAAGTAGACTTCCATGCTTAACATTTACTGCAAAATGTCACAATTATGCAGGAATATACGTGATGTATCTTTTAAAGAACCCGCCTGTTCCAAGTCACATGGTTAATAATCACTACAGCTCCCTGGTGGTCTAGTGGTTAGGATTCGGCGCTCTCACCGCCGCGGCCCGGGTTCGATTCCCGGTTAGGGAACTCACCTTTATTGGTGATGTCCAAGCAAATCCAATGCATCCACTGTTGATAACCAATGTCAAAGTATTCATTGGGAAGGTGAATAACGAACAAAAGTAGACTTCCATGCTTAACATTTACTGCAAAATGTCACAATTATGCAGGAATATACGTGATGTATCTTTTAAAGAACCCGCCTGGTCCAAGTCACATGGTTAATAATGACTACAGCTCCCTGGTGGTCTAGTGGTTAGGATTCGGCGCTCTCACCGGCGCGGCCCGGGTTAGATTCCCGGTTAGGGAACTCACCATTATTGGTGATATCCAATTCAACCCACTGTTGATAATCAATGTCAAAGTATTCATTGGGAAGGTGAATAACGAAGAAAAGTAGACTTCCATGCTTAACATTTACTGCAAAATGTCACAATTATGCAGGAATATACGTGATGTATCTTTTAAAGAACCCGCCTGTTCCAAGTCACATGGTTAATAATCACTACAGCTCCATGGTGGTCTAGTGGTTAGGATTCGGCGCTCTCACCGCCGCGGCCCGGGTTCGATTCCCGGTTAGGGAACTCACCTTTATTGGTGATGTCCAACCAAATCCAATACAACCCAATGTTGATAACCAATGTCAAAGTATTCATTGGGAAGGTGAATAACGAAGAAAAGTAGACTTCCATGCTTAACATTTACTGCAAAATGTCACAATTATGAAGGAATATATGGAATGTATCTTTTAAAGATCCCGCCTGGTCCAAGTCTCATGGTTAATATTTACTACAGCTCCCTGGTGGTCTAGTGGTTAGGATTCGGCGCTCTCACCGTCGCGGGCTGGGTTTGATTCCCGGTTAGGGAACTCACCATTAATGGTGATGTCCAAGCAAATCCAATGCATCCACTGTTGATAACCAATGTCAGAGTATTCATTGGGAAGGTGAATAACGAACAAAAGTAGACTTCCATGCTTAACATTTACTGCAAAATGTCACAATTGTGCAGGAATATACGTGATGTATCTTTTAAAGAACCCGCCTGTTCCAAGTCACATGGTTAATAATCACTACAGCTCCCTGGTGGTCTAGTGGTTAGGATTCGGCGCTCTCACCGCCGTGGCCCGGGTTCGATTCCCGGTTAGGGAATTCACCTTTATTGGTGATGTCCAACCAAATCCAATACAACCCACTGTTGATAACCAATGTCAAAGTATTCATTGGGAAGGTGAATAACGAAGAAAAGTAGACTTCCATGCTTAACATTTGCTGCAAAATGTCACAATTATGAAGGAATAGATTGAGTGTATCTTTTAAAGAACCCGCCTGGTCCAAGTCACATGGTTAATTATGACTACAGCTCCCTGGTGGTCTAGTGGTTAGGATTCGGCGCTCTCACCGCCGCGGCCCGGGTTCGATTCCCGGTTAGGGAACTCACCATTATTGGTGATGTCCAATCCAATTCAACCCACTGTTGATAATCAATGTCAAAGTATTCATTGGGAAGGTGAATAACGAGCAAAAGTAGACTTCCATGTTTAACATTTACTGCAAAATGTCACAATTATGAAGGACTATATGGAATGTATCTTTTAAAGATCCCGCCTGGTCCAAGTCTCATGGTTAATATTTACTACAGCTCCCTGGTGGTCTAGTGGTTAGGATTCGGCGCTCTCACCGCCGCGGCCCGGGTTCGATTCCCGGTTAGGGAACTCACCATTATTGGTGATGTCCAATCCAATTCAACCCACTGTTGATAACCAATGTCAAAGTATTCATTGGGAAGGTGAAAAACGAACAAAAGTAGACTTCCATGCTTAACATTTACTGCAAAATGTCACAATTATGAAGGAATATATGGAATGTGTCTTTTAAAGATCCCGCCTGGTCCAAGTCTCATGGTTAATATTTACTACAGCTCCCTGGTGGTCTAGTGGTTAGGATTCGGCGCTCTCACCGCTGCGGCCCGGGTTCGATTCCCGCTTAGGGAACTCACCTTTATTGGTGATGTCCAAGCAAATCCAATGCATCCACTGTTGATAACCAATGTCAAAGTATTCATTGGGAAGGTGAATAACGAACAAAAGTAGACTTCCATGCTCAACATTTACTGCAAAATGTCACAATTATGCAGGAATATACGTGATGTATCTTTTAAAGAACCCGCCTGTTCCAAGTCACATGGTTAATAATCACAACAGCTCCTTGGTGGTCTAGTGGTTAGGATTCGGCGCTCTCACCGCCGCGGCACGGGTTCGATTCCCGGTTAGGGAACCCACCTTTATTGGTGATGTCCAACCAAATCCAATACAACCCACTGTTGATAACCAATGTCAAAGTATTCATTGGGAAGGTGAATAACGAAGAAAAGTAGACTTCCATGCTTAACATTTACTGCAAAATGTCACAATTATGAAGGAATATATGGAGTGTATCTTTTAAAGAACCCGCCTGGTCCAAGTCACATGGTTAATAAGGACTACAGCTCCCTGGTGGTCTAGTGATTAGGATTCGGCGCTCTCACCGCCGCGGCCCGGGTTCGATTCCCGGTTAGGGAACTCACCATTATTGGTGATGTCCAATTCAACCCACTGTTGATAATCAATGTCAAAGTATTCATTGGGAAGGTGAATAACGAGCAAAAGTAGACTTCCATGCTTAACATTTACTGCAAAATGTCACAATTATGAAGGAATATATGGAATGTATCTTTTAAAGATCCCGCCTGGTCCAAGTCTCATGGTTAATATTTACTACAGCTCCCTGGTGGTCTAGTGGTTAGGATTCGGCGCTCTCACCGTCGCGGGCTGGGTTCGATTTGCGGTTAGGGAACTCACCTTTATTGGTGATGTCCAAGCAAATCCAATGCATCCACTGTTGATAACCAATGTCAAAGTATTCATTGGGAAGGTGAATAACGAACAAAAGTAGACTTCCATGCTTAACATTTACTGCAAAATGTCACAATTATGCAGGGATATACGTGATGTATCTTTTAAAGAACCCGCCTGTTCCAAGTCACATGGTTAATAATCACTACAGCTCCCTGGTGGTCTAGTGGTTAGGATTCGGCGCTCTCACCGCCGCGGCCCGGGTTCGATTCCCGGTTAGGGAACTCACCTTCATTGGTGATGTCCAACCAAATCCAATACAACCCACTGTTGATAACCAATGTCAAAGTATTCATTGGGAAGGTGAATAACGAAGAAAAGTAGACTTCCATGCTTAACATTTACTGCAAAATGTCACAATTATGAAGGAATATATGGAGTGTATCTTTTAAAGATCCCGCCTGGTCCAAGTCACATGGTTAATAATGACTACAGCTCCCTGGTGGTCTAGTGGTTAGGATTCGGCGCTCTCACCGGCGCGGCGCGGGTTCGATTCCTGGTTAGGGAACTCACCTTTATTGGTGATGTCCAACCAAATCCAATACAACCCACTGTTGATAACCAATGTCAAAGTATTCATTGGGAAGGTGAATAACGAAGAAAAGTAGACTTCCATGCTTACCATTTACTGCAAAATGTCACAATTATGAAGGAATATATTGAGTGTATCTTTTAAAGAACCCGCCTGGTGCAAGTCACATGGTTAATAATGACTACAGCTCCCTGGTGGTCTAGTGGTTAGGATTCGGCGCTCTCACCGCCGCGGCCCGGGTTCGATTCCCGGTTAGGGAACTCACCATTATTGGTGATGTCCAATCCAATTCAACCCACTGTTGATAACCAATGTCAAAGTATTCATTGGGAAGGTGAAAAACGAACAAAAGTAGACTTCCATGCTTAACATTTACTGCAAAATGTCACAATTATGAAGGAATATATGGAATGTATCTTTTAAAGATCCCGCCTGGTCCAAGTCTCATGGTTAATATTTACTACAGCTCCCTGGTGGTCTAGTGGTTAGGATTCGGCGCTCTCACCGCCGCGGCCCGGGTTCGATTCCCGGTTAGGGAACTCACCTTTATTGGTGATGTCCAAGCAAATCCAATGCATCCACTGTTGATAACCAATGTCAAAGTATTCATTGGGAAGGTGAATAACGAACAAAAGTAGACTTCCATGCTTAATATTTATTGCAAAATGTCACAATTATGAAGGAATATATGGAGTGTATCTTTTAAAGAACCCGCCTGGTCCAAGTCACATGGTTAATAATGACTACAACTCCCTGGTGGTCTAGTGGTTAGGAATCGGCGCTCTCACCGCCGCGGCCCGGGTTCGATTCCCGGTTAGGGAACTCACCTTTATTGGTGATGTCCAAGCAAATCCAATGCATCCACTGTTGATAACCAATGTCAAAGTATTCATTGGGAAGGTGAATAACGAACAAAAGTAGACTTCCATGCTTAACATTTACTGCAAAATGTCACAATTATGCAGGAATATACGTGATGTATCTTTTAAAGAACCCGCCTGTTCCAAGTCACATGGTTAATAATCACTACAGCTCCCTGGTGGTCTAGTGGTTAGGATTCGGCGCTCTCACCGCCGCGGCTCGGGTTCAATTCCCGGTTAGGGAACTCACCTTTATTGGTGATGTCCAACCAAATCCAATACAACCCACTGTTGATAACCAATGTCAAAGTATTCATTGGGAAGGTGAATAACGAAGAAAAGTAGACTTCCATGCTTAACATTTACTGCAAAATGTCACAATTATGAAGGAATAGATGGAGTGTATCTTTTAAAGAACCCGCCTCGTCCAAGTCACATGGTTAATAATGACTACAGCTCCCTGGTGGTCTAGTGGTTAGGATTCAGCGCTCTCACCGCCGCGGCCCGGGTTCGATTCCCGGTTAGGGAACTCACCATTATTGGTGATGTCCAATCCAATTCAACCCACTGTTGATAATCAATGTCAAAGTATTCATTGGGAAGGTGAATAACGAGCAAAAGTAGACTTCCATGCTTAACATTTACTGCAAAATGTCACAATTATGAAGGACTATATGGAATGTATCTTTTAAAGATCCCGCCTGGTCCAAGTCTCATGGTTAATAATGACTACAGCTCCCTGGTGGTCTAGTGGTTAGCATTCGGCGCTCTCACCGCCGCGGTCCGGGTTCGATTCCCGGTTAGGGAACTCACCATTATTGGTGATGTCCAATCCAATTCAACTCACTGTTGATAAACAATGTCAAAGTATTCATTGGGAAGGTGAATAACGAAGAAAAGCAGACTTCCATGCTTAACATTTACTGCAAAATGTCACAATTATGAAGGAATATATGGAGTGTATCTTTTAAAGAACCCGCCTGGTCCAAGTCACATGGTTAATAATCACTACAGCTCCCTGGTGGTCTAGTGGTTAGGATTCGGCGCTCTCACCGCCGCGGCCCGGGTTCGATTCCCGGTTAGGGAACTCACCATTATTGGTGATGTCCAATCCAATTCAACCCACTGTTGATAACCAATGTCAAAGTATTCATTGGGAAGGTGAATAACGAAGAAAAGTAGACTTCCATGCTAAACATTTACTGCAAAATGTCACAATTATGAAGGAATATATGGAGTGTATCTTTTAAAGAACCCGCCTGGTCCAAGTCACATGGTTAATACTGACTACAGCTCCCTGGTGGTCTAGTGGTTAGGATTCGGCGCTCTCACCGCCGCGGCCCGGGTTCGATTCCCGGTTGGGGAACTCACCATTATTGGTGATGTCCAATCCAATTCAACCCACTGTTGATAACCAATGTCAAAGTATTCATTGGGAAGGTGAAAAACGAACAAAAGTAGACTTCCATGCTTAACATTTACTGCAAAATGTCACAATTATGAAGGAATATATAGAATGTATCTTTTAAAGATCCCGCCTGGTCCAGGTCTCATGGTTAATATTTACTACAGCTCCCTGGTGGTCTAGTGGTTAGGATTCGGCGCTCTCACTGCCGCGGCCCGTGTTCGATTCCCGGTTAGGGAACTCACCTTTATTGGTGATGTCCAATGCATCCACTGTTGATAATCAATGTCAAAGTATTCATTGGGAAGGTGAATAACGAGCAAAAGTAGACTTCCATGCTTAACATTTACTGCAAAATGTCACAATTATGAAGGAATATATGGAATGTATCTTTTAAAGATCCCGCCTGGTCCAAGTCACATGGTTAATATTTAATGCAGCTCCCTGGTGGTCTAGTGGTTAGGATTCGGCGCTCTCACCGCCGCGGCCCGGGTTCGATTCCCGGTTAGGGAACTCACCTTTATTGGTGATGTCCAAGCAAATCCAATGCATCCACTGTTGATAACCAATGTCAAAGTATTCATTGGGAAGGTGAATAACGAACAAAAGTAGACTTCCATGCTTAACATTTACTGCAAAATGTCACAATTATGCAGGAATATATGTGATGTATCTTTTAAAGAACCCGCGTGTTCCAAGTCACATGGTTAATAATCACTACAGCTCCCTGGTGGTCTAGTGGTTAGGATTCGGCGCCGCGGCCCGGGTTCGATTCCCGGTTAGGGAACTCACCTTTATTGGTGATGTCCAAGCAAATCCAATGCATCCACTGTTGATAACCAATGTCAAAGTATTCATTGGGAAGGTGAATAACGAGCAAAAGTAGACTTCCATGCTTAACAATTACTGCAAAATGTCACAATTATGAATGAATATATGGAATGTATCTTTTAAAGATCCCGCCTGGTCCAAGTCTCATGGTTAATATTTACTACAGCTCCCTGGTGGTCTAGTGGTTAGGACTCGGCGCTCTCACCGCCGCGGCCCGGGTTCAATTCCCGGTTAGGGAACTCACCTTTATTGGTGATGTCCAAGCAAATCCAATGCATCCACTGTTGATAACCAATGTCAAAGTATTCATTGGGAAGGTGAATAACGAACAAAAGTAGACTTCCATGCTTAACATTTACTGCAAAATGTCACAATTATGCAGGAATATACGTGATGTATCTTTTAAAGAACCCGCCTGTTCCAAGTCACATGGTTAATAATCACTACAGCTCCCTGGTGGTCTAGTGGTTAGGATTCGGCGCTCTCACCGCGGGGCCCGGGTTCGATTCCCGGTTAGGGAACTCACCTTAATTGGTGATGTCCAACCAAATCCAATACAACCCACTGTTGATAACCAATGTCAAAGTATTCATTGGGAAGGTGTATAACGAAGAAAAGTAGACTTCCATGCTTAACATTTACTGCAAAATGTCACAATTATGAAGGAATATATGGAGTGTATCTTTTAAAGAACCCGCCTGGTCCAAGTCACATGGTTAATAATGACTACAGCTCCCTGGTGGTCTAGTGGTTAGGATTCGGCGCTCTCACCGCCGCGGCCCGGGTTCGATTCACGGTTAGGGAACTCACCATTATTGGTGATGTCCAATCCAATTCAACCCACTGTTGATAACCAATGTCAAAGTATTCATTGGGAAGGTGAAAAACGAACAAAAGTAGACTTCCATGCTTAACATTTACTGCAAAATGTCACAATTATGAAGGAATATATGGAATGTATCTTTTAAAGATCCCGCCTGGTCCAAGTCTCATGGTTAATATTTACTACAGCTCCCTGGTGGTCTAGTGGTTAGGATTCGGCGCTCTCACCGCCGCGGCCCGGTTTCGATTCCCGGTTAGGGAACTCACCTTTATTGGTGAAATCCAATGCATCCACTGTTGATAACCAATGTCAAAGTATTCATTGGGAAGGTGAATAACGAACAAAAGTAGACTTCCATGCTTAACATTTACTGCAAAATGTCACAATTATGCAGGAATATACGTGATGTATCTTTTAAAGAACCCGCCTGTTCCAAGTCACATGGTTAATAATCACTACAGCTCCCTGGTGGTCTAGTGGTTAGGATTCGGCGCTCTCACCGCCGCGGCCCGGGTTCGATTCCCGGTTAGGGAACTCACCTTTATTGGTGATGTCCAACCAAATCCAATACAACCCACTGTTGATAACCAATGTCAAAGTATTCATTGGGAAGGTGAATAACGAAGAAAAGTAGACTTCCATGCTTAACATTTACTGCAAAATGTCACAATTATGAAGGAATATATGGAGTGTATCTTTTAAAGAACCCGCCTGGTCCAAGTCACATGGTTAATAATGACTACAGCTCCCTGGTGGTCTAGTGGTTAGGATTCGGCGCTCTCACCGCCGCGGCCCGGGTTCGATTCCCGGTTAGGGAACTCACCATTACTGGTGATGTCCAATTCAACCCACTGTTGATAATCAATGTCAAAGTATTCATTGGGAAGGTGAATAACGAGCAAAAGTAGACTTCCATGCTTAACATTTACTGCAAAATGTCACAATTATGAAGGAATATATGGAATGTATCTTTTAAAGATCCCGCCTGGTCCAAGTCTCATGGTTAATATTTACTACAGCTCCCTGGTGGTCTAGTGGTTAGGATTCGGCGCTCTCACCGCCGCGGCCCGGGTTCGATTCCCGGTTAGGGAACTCACCTTTATTGGTGATGTCCAAGCAAATCCAATGCATCCACTGTTGATAACCAATGTCAAAGTATTCATTGGGAAGGTGAATAACGAACAAAAGTAGACTTCCATGCTTAATATTTATTGCAAAATGTCACAATTATGAAGGAATATATGGAGTGTATCTTTTAAAGAACCCGCCTGGTCCAAGTCACATGGTTAATAATGACTACAACTCCCTGGTGGTCTAGTGGTTAGGAATCGGCGCTCTCACCGCCGCGGCCCGGGTTCGATTCCCGGTTAGGGAACTCACCTTTATTGGTGATGTCCAAGCAAATCCAATGCATCCACTGTTGATAACCAATGTCAAAGTATTCATTGGGAAGGTGAATAACGAACAAAAGTAGACTTCCATGCTTAACATTTACTGCAAAATGTCACAATTATGCAGGAATATACGTGATGTATCTTTTAAAGAACCCGCCTGTTCCAAGTCACATGGTTAATAATCACTACAGCTCCCTGGTGGTCTAGTGGTTAGGATTCGGCGCTCTCACCGCCGCGGCTCGGGTTCAATTCCCGGTTAGGGAACTCACCTTTATTGGTGATGTCCAACCAAATCCAATACAACCCACTGTTGATAACCAATGTCAAAGTATTCATTGGGAAGGTGAATAACGAAGAAAAGTAGACTTCCATGCTTAACATTTACTGCAAAATGTCACAATTATGAAGGAATAGATGGAGTGTATCTTTTAAAGAACCCGCCTCGTCCAAGTCACATGGTTAATAATGACTACAGCTCCCTGGTGGTCTAGTGGTTAGGATTCAGCGCTCTCACCGCCGCGGCCCGGGTTCGATTCCCGGTTAGGGAACTCACCATTATTGGTGATGTCCAATCCAATTCAACCCACTGTTGATAATCAATGTCAAAGTATTCATTGGGAAGGTGAATAACGAGCAAAAGTAGACTTCCATGCTTAACATTTACTGCAAAATGTCACAATTATGAAGGACTATATGGAATGTATCTTTTAAAGATCCCGCCTGGTCCAAGTCTCATGGTTAATAATGACTACAGCTCCCTGGTGGTCTAGTGGTTAGCATTCGGCGCTCTCACCGCCGCGGTCCGGGTTCGATTCCCGGTTAGGGAACTCACCATTATTGGTGATGTCCAATCCAATTCAACTCACTGTTGATAACCAATGTCAAAGTATTCATTGGGAAGGTGAATAACGAAGAAAAGCAGACTTCCATGCTTAACATTTACTGCAAAATGTCACAATTATGAAGGAATATATGGAGTGTATCTTTTAAAGAACCCGCCTGGTCCAAGTCACATGGTTAATAATCACTACAGCTCCCTGGTGGTCTAGTGGTTAGGATTCGGCGCTCTCACCGCCGCGGCCCGGGTTCGATTCCCGGTTAGGGAACTCACCATTATTGGTGATGTCCAATCCAATTCAACCCACTGTTGATAACCAATGTCAAAGTATTCATTGGGAAGGTGAATAACGAAGAAAAGTAGACTTCCATGCTAAACATTTACTGCAAAATGTCACAATTATGAAGGAATATATGGAGTGTATCTTTTAAAGAACCCGCCTGGTCCAAGTCACATGGTTAATACTGACTACAGCTCCCTGGTGGTCTAGTGGTTAGGATTCGGCGCTCTCACCGCCGCGGCCCGGGTTCGATTCCCGGTTAGGGAACTCACCATTATTGGTGATGTCCAATCCAATTCAACCCACTGTTGATAACCAATGTCAAAGTATTCATTGGGAAGGTGAAAAACGAACAAAAGTAGACTTCCATGCTTAACATTTACTGCAAAATGTCACAATTATGAAGGAATATATAGAATGTATCTTTTAAAGATCCCGCCTGGTCCAGGTCTCATGGTTAATATTTACTACAGCTCCCTGGTGGTCTAGTGGTTAGGATTCGGCGCTCTCACTGCCGCGGCCCGTGTTCGATTCCCGGTTAGGGAACTCACCTTTATTGGTGATGTCCAATGCATCCACTGTTGATAATCAATGTCAAAGTATTCATTGGGAAGGTGAATAACGAGCAAAAGTAGACTTCCATGCTTAACATTTACTGCAAAATGTCACAATTATGAAGGAATATATAGAATGTATCTTTTAAAGATCCCACCTGGTCCAGGTCTCATGGTTAATATTTACTACAGCTCCCTGGTGGTCTAGTGGTTAGGATTCGGCGCTCTCACTGCCGCGGCCCGTGTTCGATTCCCGGTTAGGGAACTCACCTTTATTGGTGATGTCCAATGCATCCACTGTTGATAATCAATGTCAAAGTATTCATTGGGAAGGTGAATAACGAGCAAAAGTAGACTTCCATGCTTAACATTTACTGCAAAATGTCACAATTATGAAGGAATATATGGAATGTATCTTTTAAAGATCCCGCCTGGTCCAAGTCACATGGTTAATATTTAATGCAGCTCCCTGGTGGTCTAGTGGTTAGGATTCGGCGCTCTCACCGCCGCGGCCCGGGTTCGATTCCCGGTTAGGGAACTCACCTTTATTGGTGATGTCCAAGCAAATCCAATGCATCCACTGTTGATAACCAATGTCAAAGTATTCATTGGGAAGGTGAATAACGAACAAAAGTAGACTTCCATGCTTAACATTTACTGCAAAATGTCACAATTATGCAGGAATATATGTGATGTATCTTTTAAAGAACCCGCGTGTTCCAAGTCACATGGTTAATAATCACTACAGCTCCCTGGTGGTCTAGTGGTTAGGATTCGGCGCTCTCACCGCCGCGGCCGGGGTTCGATTCCCAGTTAGGGAACTCACCTTTATTGGTGATGTCCAACCAAATCCAATACAACCCACTGTTGATAACCAATGTCAAAGTATTCATTGGGAAAGTGAATAACGAAGAAAAGTAGACTTCCATGCTTAACATTTACTGCAAAATGTCACAATTTTGAAGGAATAGATGGAGTGTATCTTTTAAAGAACCCGCCTGGTCCAAGTCACATGGTTAATAATGACTACAGCTCCCTGGTGGTCTAGTGGTTAGGATTCCGCGCTCTCACCGCCGCGGCCCGCGATCGATTCCCGGTTAGGGAACTCACCATTATTGCTGATGTCCAATCCAATTCAACCCACTGTTGATAATCAATGTCAAAGTATTCATTGGGAACGTGAATAACGAAGAAAAGTAGACTTCCATGCTTAACATTTACTGCAAAATGTCACAATTATGAAGGAATATATTGAGTGTATCTTTTAAAGAACCCGCCTGGTCCAAGTCACATGGTTAATAATGACTACAGCTCCCTGGTGGTCTAGTGGTTAGGATTCGGCGCTCTCACCGCCGCGGCCCGGGTTCGATTCACGGTTAGGGAACTCACCATTATTGGTGATGTCCAATCCAATTCAACCCACTGTTGATAACCAATGTCAAAGTATTCATTGGGAAGGTGAAAAACGAACAAAAGTAGACTTCCATGCTTAACATTTACTGCAAAATGTCACAATTATGAAGGAATATATGGAATGTGTCTTTTAAAGATCCCGCCTGGTCCAAGTCTCATGGTTAATATTTACTACAGCTCCCTGGTGGTCTAGTGGTTAGGATTCGGCGCTCTCACCGCCGCGGCCCGGGTTCGATTCCCGGTTAGGGAACTCACGTTTATTGGTGATGTCCAAGCAAATCCAATGCATCCACTGTTGATAACCAATGTCAAAGTATTCATTGGGAAGGTGAATAACGAACAAAAGTAGACTTCCATGCTTAACATTTACTGCAAAATGTCACAATTATGCAGGAATATATGTGATGTATCTTTTAAAGAACCCGCCTGTTCCAAGTCACATGGTTTATAATCACGACAGCTCCCTGGTGGTCTAGTGGTTAGGATTCGGCGCTCTCACCGCCGCGGCCCGGGTTCGATTCCCGGTTAGGGAACTCACCTTTATTGGTGATGTCCAACCAAATCCAAAACAACCCACTGTTGATAACCAATGTCAAAGTATTCATTGGTTAGGTGAATAACGAAGAAAAGTAGACTTCCATGCTTAACATTTACCGCAAAATGTCACAATTATGAAGGAATAGATGGAGTGTATCTTTTAAAGAACCCTCCTGGTCCAAGTCACATGGTTAATAATGACTACAGCTCCCTGGTGGTCTAGTGGTTAGGATTCGGCGCTCTCACCGCCGCGGCCCGGGTTCGATTCCCGGTTAGGGAACTCACCATTATTGGTGATGTCCAATCCAATTCAACCCACTGTTGATAATCAATGTCAAAGTATTCATTGGGAAGGTGAATAACGAGCAAAAGTAGACTTCCATGCTTAACATTTACTGCAAAATGTCACAATTATGAAGGACTATATGGAATGTATCTTTTAAAGATCCCGCCTGGTCCAAGTCTCATGGTTAACATTTACTATAGCTCCCTGGTGGTCTAGTGGTTAGGATTCGGTGCTCTAACCACCGCGGCCCGGGTTCGATTCCCGGTTGGGGAACTCACCCTTATTGGTGATGTCCAATCCAATTCAACCCACTGTTGATAACCAATGTCAAAGTATTCATTGGGAAGGTGAATAACGAACAAAAGTAGACTTCCATGCTCAACATTTACTGCAAAATGTCACAATTATGCAGGAATATACGTGATGTATCTTTTAAAGAACCCGCCTGTTCCAAGTCACATGGTTAATAATCACTACAGCTCCCTGGTGGTCTAGTCGTTAGGATTCGGCGCTCTCACCGCCGCGGCCCGGGTTCGATTCCCGGTTAGGGAACTCACCTTTATTGGTGATGTCCAACCAAATCCAATACAACCCACTGTTGATAACCAATGTCAAAGTATTCATTGGGAAGGTGAATAACGAAGAAAAGTAGACTTCCATGCTTAACATTTACTGCAAAATGTCACAATTATGAAGGAATATATGGAGTGTATCTTTTAAAGAACCCGCCTGGTCCAAGTCACATGGTTAATAATGACTACAGCTCCCTGGTGGTCTAGTGGTTAGGATTCGGCGCTCTCACCACCGCGGCCGGGGTTCGATTCCCGGTTAGGGAACTCACCATTATTGGTGATGTCCAATCCAATTCAACCCACTGTTGATAGTCAAAGTATTCATTGGGAAGGTGAATAACGAGCAAAAGTAGACTTCCATGCTTAACATTTACTGCAAAATGTCACAATTATGAAGGAATATATGGAATGTATCTTTTAAAGATCCCGCCTGGTCCAAGTCTCATGGTTAATATTTACTACAGCTCCCTGGTGGTCTAGTGGTTAGGATTCGGCGCTCTCACCGCCGCGGCCCGGGTTCGATTCCCGGTTAGGGAACTCACCTTTATTGGTGATGTCCAAGCAAATCCAATGCATCCACTGTTGATAACCAATGTCAAAGTATTCATTGGGAAGGTGAATAACGAACAAAAGTAGACTTCCATGCTTAATATTTATTGCAAAATGTCACAATTATGAAGGAATATATGGAGTGTATCTTTTAAAGAACCCGCCTGGTCCAAGTCACATGGTTAATAATGACTACAGCTCCCTGGTGGTCTAGTGGTTAGGATTCGGCGCTCTCACCGCCGCGGCCCGGGTTCGATTCCCGGTTAGGGAACTCACCTTTATTGGTGATGTCCAAGCAAATCCAATGCATCCACTGTTGATAACCAATGTCAAAGTATTCATTGGGAAGGTGAATAACGAACAAAAGTAGACTTCCATGCTTAACATTTACTGCAAAATGTCACAATTATGCAGGAATATACGTGATGTATCTTTTAAAGAACCCGCCTGTTCCAAGTCACATGGTTAATAATCACTACAGCTCCCTGGTGGTCTAGTGGTTAGGATTCGGCGCCCTCACCGCCGCGGCCCGGGTTCGATTCCCGGTTAGGGAACTCACCTTTATTGGTGATGTCCAAGCAAATCCAATGCATCCACTGTTGATAACCAATGTCAAAGTATTCATTGGGAAGGTGAATAACGAACAAAAGTAGACTTCCATGCTTAACATTTACTGCAAAATGTCACAATTATGAAGGAATATATGGAGTGTATCTTTTAAAGAACCCGCCTGGTCCAAGTCACATGGTTAATAATGACTACAGCTCCCTGGTGGTCTAGTGGTTAGGATTCGGCGCTCTCACCGCCGCGGCCTGGGTTCGATTCCCGGTTAGGGAACTCACCATTATTGGTGATGTCCAATCCAATTCAACCCACTGTTGATAATCAATGTCAAAGTATTCATTGGGAAGGTGAATAACGAGCAAAAGTAGACTTCCATGCTTAACATTTACTGCAAAATGTCACAATTATGAATGAATATATGGAATGTATCTTTTAAAGATCCCGCCTGGTCCAAGTCTCATGGTTAATAATTACTACAGCTCCCTGGTGGTCTAGTGGTTAGGATTCGGCGCTCTCACCGCTGCGGCCCGGGTTCAATTCCCGGTTAGGGAACTCACCGTTATTGGTGATGTCCAAGCAAATCCAATGCATCCACTGTTGATAACCAATGTCAAAGTATTCATTGGGAAGGTGAATAACGAAAAAAAGTAGACTTCCATGCTTAACATTTGCTGCAAAATGTCACAATTATGCAGGAATATACGTGATGTATCTTTTAAAGAACCCGCCTGTTCCAAGTCACATGGTTAATAATCACTTCAGCTCCCTGGTGGTCTAGTGGTTAGGATTCGGCGCTCTCACCGCCGCGGCCCGGGTTCGATTCCCGGTTAGGGAACTCACCTTTATTGGTGATGTCCAACCAAATCCAATACAACCCACTGTTGATAACCAATGTCAAAGTATTCATTGGGAAGGTGTATAACGAAGAAAAGTAGACTTCCATGCTTAACATTTACTGCAAAATGTCACAATTATGAAGGAATATATGGAGTGTATCTTTTAAAGAACCCGCCTGGTCCAAGTCACATGGTTAATAATGACTACAGCTCCCTGGTGGTCTAGTGGTTAGGATTCGGAGCTCTCACCGCCGCGGCCCGGGTTCGATTCCCGGTTAGGGAACTCACCATTATTGGTGATGTCCAATCCAATTTAACCCACTGTTGATAACCAATGTCAAAGTATTCATTGGGAAGGTGAATAACGAAGAAAAGTAGACTTCCATGCTTAACATTTACTGCAAAATGTCACAATTATGAAGGAATATATTGAGTGTATCTTTTAAAGAACCCGCCTGGTCGAAGTCACATGGTTAATAATGACTACAGCTCCCTGGTGGTCTAGTGGTTAGGATTCGGCGCTCTCACCGCCGCGGCCCGGGTTCGATTCCCGGTTAGGGAACTCACCATTATTGGTGATGTCCAATCCAATTCAACCCACTGTTGATAATCAATGTCAAAGTATTCATTGGGAAGGTGAATAACGAAGAAAAGTAGACTTCCATGCTTAACATTTACTGCAAAATGTCACAATTATGAAGGAATATATGGAGTGTATCTTTTAAAGAACCCGCCTGGTCCAAGTCACATGGTTTGTAATGACTACAGCTCCCTGGTGGTCTAGTGGTTAGGATTCGGCGCTCTCACCGCCGCGGCCCGTGTTCGATTCCCGGTTAGGGAACTCACCATTATTGGTGACGTCCAATCCAATTCAACCCACTGTTGATAATCAATGTCAAAGTATTCATTGGGAAGGTGAATAACGAAGAAAAGTAGACTTCCATGCTTAACATTTACTGCAAAATGTCACAATTATGAAGGAATATATTGAGTGTATCTTTTAAAGAACCCGCCTGGTCCAAGTCACATGGTTAATAATGACTACAGCTCCCTGGTGGTCTAATGGTTAGGATTCGGCGCTCTCACCGCCGCGGCCAGGGTTCAATTCCCGGTTAGGGAACTCACCATTATTGGTGATGTCCAATCCAATTCAACCCAATGTTGATAACCAATGTCAAAGTATTCATTGGGAAGGTGAAAAACGAACAAAAGTAGACTTCCATGCTTAACATTTACTGCAAAATGTCACAATTATGAAGGAATAGATGGAATGTATCTTTTAAAGATCCCGCCTGGTCCAAGTCTCATGGTTAATATTTACTACAGCTCCCTGGTGGTCTAGTGGTTAGGATTCGGCGCCGCGGCCCGGGTTCGATTCCCGGTTAGGGAACTCACCTTTATTGGTGATGTCCAAGCAAATCCAATGCATCCACTGTTGATAACCAATGTCAAAGTATTCATTGGGAAGGTGAATAACGAACAAAAGTAGACTTCCATGCTTAACATTTACTGCAAAATGTCACAATTATGCAGGAATATACGTGATGTATCTTTTAAAGAACCCGCCTGTTCCAAGTCACATGGTTAATAATGACTACAGCTCCCTGGTGGTCTAGTGGTTAGGATTCGGCGCTCTCACCGCTGCGGCCCGGGTTCGATTCCCGGTTAGGAGCTCACCTTTATTGGTGATGTCCAACCAAATCCAATACAACCCACTGTTGATAACCAATGTCAAAGTATTCATTGGGAAGGTGAATAACGAGCAAAAGTAGACTTCCATGCTTAACATTTACTGCAAAATGTCACAATTATGAAGGAATATACGTGATGTATCTTTTAAAGAACCCGCCTGTTCCAAGTCACATGGTTAATAATCACTACAGCTCCCTGGTGGTCTAGTGGTTAGGATTCGGCGCTCTCACCGCCGCGGCCCGGGTTCGATTCCCGGTTAGGGAACTCACCTTTATTGGTGATGTCCAACCAAATCCAATACAACCCACTGTTGATAACCAATGTCAAAGTATTCATTGGGAAGGTGAATAACGAAGAAAAGTAGACTTCCATGCTTAACATTTACTGCAAAATGTCACAATTATGAAGGAATATATTGAGTGTATCTTTTAAAGAACCCGCCTGGTCCAAGTCACATGGTTAATAATGACTACAGCTCCCTGGTGGTCTAGTGGTTTGGATTCGGCGCTCTCACCGCCGCGGCCCGGGTTCGATTCCCCGTTAGGGAACTCACCATTATTGGTGATATCCAATTCAACCCACTGTTGATAACCAATGTCAAAGTATTCATTGGGAAGGTGAAAAACGAACAAAAGTAGACTTCCATGCTTAACATTTACTGCAAAATGTCACAATTATGAAGGAATATATGGAATGTATCTTTTAAAGATCCCGCCTGGTCCAAGTCTCATGGTTAATATTTACTACAGCTCCCTGGTGGTCTAGTGGTTAGGATTCGGCGCTCTCACCACCGCGGCCCAGGTTCGATTCCCGGTTAGGGAACTCACCTTTATTGGTGATGTCCAAGCAAATCCAATGCATCCACTGTTGATAACCAATGTCAAAGTATTCATTGGGAAGGTGAATAACGAACAAAAGTAGACTTCCATGCTTAAC
Organism: Micromesistius poutassou; assembly: GCF_964030765.1. Lineage (NCBI taxonomy): Eukaryota > Metazoa > Chordata > Actinopteri > Gadiformes > Gadidae > Micromesistius > Micromesistius poutassou. The sequence goes on from NC_140272.1 coordinate 13,882,883, forward strand.
ATTTCCTGCAAAATGTCACAATTATGCAGGAATATATGTGATGTATCTTTTAAAGAACCCGCCTGTTCCAAGTCACATGGTTAATATTTAATGCAGCTCCCTGGTGGTCTAGTGGTTAGGATTCGGCGCTCTCACCGCCGTCGGCCCGGGTTCGATTCCCGGTTAGGGAACTCTGCATTATTGGTGATGTCCAATCCAATTCAACCCACTGTTGATAGTCAAAGTATTCATTGGGAAGGTGAATAACGAGCAAAAGTGGACTTCCATGCTTAACATTTACTGCAAAATGTCACAATTATGAAGGAATATACGTGATGTATCTTTTAAAGAACCCGCCTGTTCCAAGTCACATGGTTAATAATCACTACAGCTCCCTGGTGGTCTAGTGGTTAGGATTCGGCGCTCTCACCGCCGCGGCCCGGGTTCGATTCCCGGTTAGGGAACTCACTATTATTGGTGATGTCCAATTCAACCCACTGTTGATAACCAATGTCAAAGTATTCATTGGGAAGGTGAATAACGAAGAAAAGTAGACTTCCATGCTTAACATTTACTGCAAAATGTCACAATTATGAAGGAATATATTGAGTGTATCTTTTAAAGAACCCGCCTGGTCCAAGTCACACGGTTAATAATGACTACAGCTCCCTGGTGGTCTAGTGGTTAGGATTCTGCGCTCTCACCGCCGCGGCCCGGGTTCGATTCCCGGTTAGGGAACTCACCATTATTGGTGATGTCCAATCCAATTCAACCCACTGTTGAAAACCAATGTCAAAGTATTCATTGGGAAGGTGAAAAACGAACAAAAGTAGACTTCCATGCTTAACATTTACTGCAAAATGTCACAATTATGAAGGAATATATGGAATGTATCTTTTAAAGATCCCGCCTGGTCCAAGTCACATGGTTAATAATGACTACAGCTCCCTGGTGGTCTAGTGGTTAGGATTCGGAGCTCTCACCGCCGCGGCCCGGGTTCGATTCCCGGTTAGGGAACTCACCTTTATTGGTGATGTCCAAGCAAATCCAATGCATCCACTGTTGATAACCAATGTCAAAGTATTCATTGGGAAGGTGAATAACGAACAAAAGTAGACTTCCATGCTTAACATTTACTGCAAAATGTCACAATTATGCAGGAATATACGTGATGTATCTTTTAAAGAACCCGCCTGTTCCAAGTCACATGGTTAATAATCGCTACAGCTCCCTGGTGGTCTAGTGGTTAGGATTCGGCGCTCTCACCGCTGCGGCCCGGGTTCGATTCCCGGTTAGGGAACTCACCTTTATTGGTGATGTCCAACCAAATCCTATACAACCCACTGTTGATAACCAATGTCAAAGTATTCATTGGGAAGGTGAATAACGAAGAAAAGTAGACTTCCATGCTTAACATTTACTGCAAAATGTCACAATTATGAAGGAATATATGGAGTGTATCTTTTAAAGAACCCGCCTGGTCCAAGTCACATGGTTAATAATGACTGCAGCTCCCTGGTGGTCTAGTGGTTAGGATTCGGCGCTCTCACCGCCGCGGCCCGGGTTCGATTCCCGGTTAGGGAACTCACCATTATTGGTGATGTCCAATCCAATTCAACCCACTGTTGATAATCAATGTCAAAGTATTCATTGGGAAGGTGAATAACGAGCAAAAGTAGACTTCCATGCTTAACATTTACTGCAAAATGTCACAATTATGAAGGAATATATGGAATGTATCTTTTAAAGATCCCGCCTGGTCCAAGTCACATGGTTAATATTTAATGCAGCTCCCTGGTGGTCTAGTGGTTAGGATTCGGCGCTCTCACCGCCGCGGCCCGGGTTCGATTCCCAGTTAGGGAACTCACCTTTCTTGGTGATGTCCAAGCAAATCCAATGCATCCACTGTTGATAACCAATGTCAAAGTATTCATTGGGAAGGTGAATAACGAACAAAAGTAGACTTCCATGCTTAACATTTACTGCAAAATGTCACAATTATGAAGGAATATATGGAGTGTATCTTTTAAAGAACCCGCCTGGTCCAAGTCACATGGTTAATAATGACTACAGCTCCCTGGTGGTCTAGTGGTTAGGATTCGGCGCTCTCACCGACGCGGCCTGGGTTCGATTCCCGGTTAGGGAACTCACCTTTATTGGTGATGTCCAAGCAAATCCAATGCATCCACTGTTGATAACCAATGTCAAAGTATTCATTGGGAAGGTGAATAACGAACAAAAGTAGACTTCCATGCTTAACATTTACTGCAAAATGTCACAATTATGAAGGAATATACGTGATGTATCTTTTAAAGAACCCGCCTGTTCCAAGTCACATGGTTAATAATCACTACAGCTCCCTGGTGGTCTAGTGGTTAGGATTCGGCGCTCTCACCGCCGCGGCCCGGGTTCGATTCCCAGTTAGGGAACTCACCTTTCTTGGTGATGTCCAAGCAAATCCAATGCATCCACTGTTGATAACCAATGTCAAAGTATTCATTGGGAAGGTGAATAACGAACAAAAGTAGACTTCCATGCTTAACATTTACTGCAAAATGTCACAATTATGAAGGAATATATGGAGTGTATCTTTTAAAGAACCCGCCTGGTCCAAGTCACATGGTTAATAATGACTACAGCTCCCTGGTGGTCTAGTGGTTAGGATTCGGCGCTCTCACCGACGCGGCCCGGGTTCGATTCCCGGTTAGGGAACTCACCTTTATTGGTGATGTCCAAGCAAATCCAATGCATCCACTGTTGATAACCAATGTCAAAGTATTCATTGGGAAGGTGAATAACGAACAAAAGTAGACTTCCATGCTTAACATTTACTGCAAAATGTCACAATTATGAAGGAATATACGTGATGTATCTTTTAAAGAACCCGCCTGTTCCAAGTCACATGGTTAATAATCACTACAGCTCCCTGGTGGTCTAGTGGTTAGGATTCGGCGCTCTCACCGCCGCGGCCCGGGTTCGATTCCCGGTTAGGGAACTCACCTTTAATGGTGATGTCCAACCAAATCCAATACAACCCACTGTTGATAACCAATGTCAAAGTATTCATTGGGAAGGTGTATAACGAAGAAAAGTAGACTTCCATGCTTAACATTTACTGCAAAATGTCACAATTATGAAGGAATATATGGAGTGTATCTTTTAAAGAACCCGCCTGGTCCAAGTCACATGGTTAATAATGACTACAGCTCCCTGGTGGTCTAGTGGTTAGGATTCGGCGCTCTCACCGCCGCGGCCCGGGTTCGATTCCCGGTTAGGGAACTCACCTTTATTGGTGATGTCCAACCAAATCCAATACAACCCACTGTTGATAACCAATGTCAAAGTATTCATTGGGAAGGTGAATAACGAAGAAAAGTAGACTTCCATGCTTAACATTTACTGCAAAATGTCACAATTATGAAGGAATATATTGAGTGTATCTTTTAAAGAACCCGCCTGGTCCAAGTCACATGGTTAATAATGACTACAGCTCCCTGGTGGTCTAGTGGTTTGGATTCGGCGCTCTCACCGCCGCGGCCCGGGTTCGATTCCCCGTTAGGGAACTCACCATTATTGGTGATATCCAATTCAACCCACTGTTGATAACCAATGTCAAAGTATTCATTGGGAAGGTGAAAAACGAACAAAAGTAGACTTCCATGCTTAACATTTACTGCAAAATGTCACAATTATGAAGGAATATATGGAATGTATCTTTTAAAGATCCCGCCTGGTCCAAGTCTCATGGTTAATATTTACTACAGCTCCCTGGTGGTCTAGTGGTTAGGATTCGGCGCTCTCACCACCGCGGCCCAGGTTCGATTCCCGGTTAGGGAACTCACCTTTATTGGTGATGTCCAAGCAAATCCAATGCATCCACTGTTGATAACCAATGTCAAAGTATTCATTGGGAAGGTGAATAACGAACAAAAGTAGACTTCCATGCTTAACATTTCCTGCAAAATGTCACAATTATGCAGGAATATATGTGATGTATCTTTTAAAGAACCCGCCTGTTCCAAGTCACATGGTTAATATTTAATGCAGCTCCCTGGTGGTCTAGTGGTTAGGATTCGGCGCTCTCACCGCCGTCGGCCCGGGTTCGATTCCCGGTTAGGGAACTCTGCATTATTGGTGATGTCCAATCCAATTCAACCCACTGTTGATAGTCAAAGTATTCATTGGGAAGGTGAATAACGAGCAAAAGTGGACTTCCATGCTTAACATTTACTGCAAAATGTCACAATTATGAAGGAATATACATGATGTATCTTTTAAAGAACCCGCCTGTTCCAAGTCACATGGTTAATAATCACTACAGCTCCCTGGTGGTCTAGTGGTTAGGATTCGGCGCTCTCACCGCCGCGGCCCGGGTTCGATTCCCGGTTAGGGAACTCACTATTATTGGTGATGTCCAATTCAACCCACTGTTGATAACCAATGTCAAAGTATTCATTGGGAAGGTGAATAACGAAGAAAAGTAGACTTCCATGCTTAACATTTACTGCAAAATGTCACAATTATGAAGGAATATATTGAGTGTATCTTTTAAAGAACCCGCCTGGTCCAAGTCACACGGTTAATAATGACTACAGCTCCCTGGTGGTCTAGTGGTTAGGATTCTGCGCTCTCACCGCCGCGGCCCGGGTTCGATTCCCGGTTAGGGAACTCACCATTATTGGTGATGTCCAATCCAATTCAACCCACTGTTGAAAACCAATGTCAAAGTATTCATTGGGAAGGTGAAAAACGAACAAAAGTAGACTTCCATGCTTAACATTTACTGCAAAATGTCACAATTATGAAGGAATATATGGAATGTATCTTTTAAAGATCCCGCCTGGTCCAAGTCACATGGTTAATAATGACTACAGCTCCCTGGTGGTCTAGTGGTTAGGATTCGGAGCTCTCACCGCCGCGGCCCGGGTTCGATTCCCGGTTAGGGAACTCACCTTTATTGGTGATGTCCAAGCAAATCCAATGCATCCACTGTTGATAACCAATGTCAAAGTATTCATTGGGAAGGTGAATAACGAACAAAAGTAGACTTCCATGCTTAACATTTACTGCAAAATGTCACAATTATGCAGGAATATACGTGATGTATCTTTTAAAGAACCCGCCTGTTCCAAGTCACATGGTTAATAATCGCTACAGCTCCCTGGTGGTCTAGTGGTTAGGATTCGGCGCTCTCACCGCTGCGGCCCGGGTTCGATTCCCGGTTAGGGAACTCACCTTTATTGGTGATGTCCAACCAAATCCTATACAACCCACTGTTGATAACCAATGTCAAAGTATTCATTGGGAAGGTGAATAACGAAGAAAAGTAGACTTCCATGCTTAACATTTACTGCAAAATGTCACAATTATGAAGGAATATATGGAGTGTATCTTTTAAAGAACCCGCCTGGTCCAAGTCACATGGTTAATAATGACTGCAGCTCCCTGGTGGTCTAGTGGTTAGGATTCGGCGCTCTCACCGCCGCGGCCCGGGTTCGATTCCCGGTTAGGGAACTCACCATTATTGGTGATGTCCAATCCAATTCAACCCACTGTTGATAATCAATGTCAAAGTATTCATTGGGAAGGTGAATAACGAGCAAAAGTAGACTTCCATGCTTAACATTTACTGCAAAATGTCACAATTATGAAGGAATATATGGAATGTATCTTTTAAAGATCCCGCCTGGTCCAAGTCACATGGTTAATATTTAATGCAGCTCCCTGGTGGTCTAGTGGTTAGGATTCGGCGCTCTCACCGCCGCGGCCCGGGTTCGATTCCCAGTTAGGGAACTCACCTTTCTTGGTGATGTCCAAGCAAATCCAATGCATCCACTGTTGATAACCAATGTCAAAGTATTCATTGGGAAGGTGAATAACGAACAAAAGTAGACTTCCATGCTTAACATTTACTGCAAAATGTCACAATTATGAAGGAATATATGGAGTGTATCTTTTAAAGAACCCGCCTGGTCCAAGTCACATGGTTAATAATGACTACAGCTCCCTGGTGGTCTAGTGGTTAGGATTCGGCGCTCTCACCGACGCGGCCTGGGTTCGATTCCCGGTTAGGGAACTCACCTTTATTGGTGATGTCCAAGCAAATCCAATGCATCCACTGTTGATAACCAATGTCAAAGTATTCATTGGGAAGGTGAATAACGAACAAAAGTAGACTTCCATGCTTAACATTTACTGCAAAATGTCACAATTATGAAGGAATATACGTGATGTATCTTTTAAAGAACCCGCCTGTTCCAAGTCACATGGTTAATAATCACTACAGCTCCCTGGTGGTCTAGTGGTTAGGATTCGGCGCTCTCACCGCCGCGGCCCGGGTTCGATTCCCAGTTAGGGAACTCACCTTTCTTGGTGATGTCCAAGCAAATCCAATGCATCCACTGTTGATAACCAATGTCAAAGTATTCATTGGGAAGGTGAATAACGAACAAAAGTAGACTTCCATGCTTAACATTTACTGCAAAATGTCACAATTATGAAGGAATATATGGAGTGTATCTTTTAAAGAACCCGCCTGGTCCAAGTCACATGGTTAATAATGACTACAGCTCCCTGGTGGTCTAGTGGTTAGGATTCGGCGCTCTCACCGACGCGGCCCGGGTTCGATTCCCGGTTAGGGAACTCACCTTTATTGGTGATGTCCAAGCAAATCCAATGCATCCACTGTTGATAACCAATGTCAAAGTATTCATTGGGAAGGTGAATAACGAACAAAAGTAGACTTCCATGCTTAACATTTACTGCAAAATGTCACAATTATGAAGGAATATACGTGATGTATCTTTTAAAGAACCCGCCTGTTCCAAGTCACATGGTTAATAATCACTACAGCTCCCTGGTGGTCTAGTGGTTAGGATTCGGCGCTCTCACCGCCGCGGCCCGGGTTCGATTCCCGGTTAGGGAACTCACCTTTAATGGTGATGTCCAACCAAATCCAATACAACCCACTGTTGATAACCAATGTCAAAGTATTCATTGGGAAGGTGTATAACGAAGAAAAGTAGACTTCCATGCTTAACATTTACTGCAAAATGTCACAATTATGAAGGAATATATGGAGTGTATCTTTTAAAGAACCCGCCTGGTCCAAGTCACATGGTTAATAATGACTACAGCTCCCTGGTGGTCTAGTGGTTAGGATTCGGCGCTCTCACCGCCGCGGCCCGTGTTCGATTCCCGGTTAGGGAACTCACCATTATTGGTGATGTCCAATCCAATTTAACCCACTGTTGATAACCAATGTCAAAGTATTCATTGGGAAGGTGAATAACGAAGAAAAGTAGACTTCCATGCTTAACATTTACTGCAAAATGTCACAATTATGAAGGAATATATTGAGTGTATCTTTTAAAGAACCCGCCTGGTCGAAGTCACATGGTTAATAATGACTACAGCTCCCTGGTGGTCTAGTGGTTAGGATTCGGCGCTCTCACCGCCGCGGCCCGGGTTCGATTCCCGGTTAGGGAACTCACCATTATTGGTGATGTCCAATCCAATTCAACCCACTGTTGATAATCAATGTCAAAGTATTCATTGGGAAGGTGAATAACGAAGAAAAGTAGACTTCCATGCTTAACATTTACTGCAAAATGTCACAATTATGAAGGAATATATGGAGTGTATCTTTTAAAGAACCCGCCTGGTCCAAGTCACATGGTTTGTAATGACTACAGCTCCCTGGTGGTCTAGTGGTTAGGATTCGGCGCTCTCACCGCCGCGGCCCGGGTTCGATTCCCGGTTAGGGATCTCACCATTATTGGTGACGTCCAATCCAATTCAACCCACTGTTGATAATCAATGTCAAAGTATTCATTGGGAAGGTGAATAACGAAGAAAAGTAGACTTCCATGCTTAACATTTACTGCAAAATGTCGCAATTATGAAGGAATATATTGAGTGTATCTTTTAAAGAACCCGCCTGGTCCAAGTCACATGGTTAATAATGACTACAGCTCCCTGGTGGTCTAATGGTTAGGATTCGGCGCTCTCACCGCCGCGGCCAGGGTTCAATTCCCGGTTAGGGAACTCACCATTATTGGTGATGTCCAATCCAATTCAACCCAATGTTGATAACCAATGTCAAAGTATTCATTGGGAAGGTGAAAAACGAACAAAAGTAGACTTCCATGCTTAACATTTACTGCAAAATGTCACAATTATGAAGGAATAGATGGAATGTATCTTTTAAAGATCCCGCCTGGTCCAAGTCTCATGGTTAATATTTACTACAGCTCCCTGGTGGTCTAGTGGTTAGGATTCGGCGCCGCGGCCCGGGTTCGATTCCCGGTTAGGGAACTCACCTTTATTGGTGATGTCCAAGCAAATCCAATGCATCCACTGTTGATAACCAATGTCAAAGTATTCATTGGGAAGGTGAATAACGAGCAAAAGTAGACTTCCATGCTTAACATTTACTGCAAAATGTCACAATTATGAAGGAATATACGTGATGTATCTTTTAAAGAACCCGCCTGTTCCAAGTCACATGGTTAATAATCACTACAGCTCCCTGGTGGTCTAGTGGTTAGGATTCGGCGCTCTCACCGCCGCGGCCCGGGTTCGATTCCCGGTTAGGGAACTCACCTTTATTGGTGATGTCCAACCAAATCCAATACAACCCACTGTTGATAACCAATGTCAAAGTATTCATTGGGAAGGTGAATAACGAAGAAAAGTAGACTTCCATGCTTAACATTTACTGCAAAATGTCACAATTATGAAGGAATATATTGAGTGTATCTTTTAAAGAACCCGCCTGGTCCAAGTCACATGGTTAATAATGACTACAGCTCCCTGGTGGTCTAGTGGTTTGGATTCGGCGCTCTCACCGCCGCGGCCCGGGTTCGATTCCCCGTTAGGGAACTCACCATTATTGGTGATATCCAATTCAACCCACTGTTGATAACCAATGTCAAAGTATTCATTGGGAAGGTGAAAAACGAACAAAAGTAGACTTCCATGCTTAACATTTACTGCAAAATGTCACAATTATGAAGGAATATATGGAATGTATCTTTTAAAGATCCCGCCTGGTCCAAGTCTCATGGTTAATATTTACTACAGCTCCCTGGTGGTCTAGTGGTTAGGATTCGGCGCTCTCACCACCGCGGCCCAGGTTCGATTCCCGGTTAGGGAACTCACCTTTATTGGTGATGTCCAAGCAAATCCAATGCATCCACTGTTGATAACCAATGTCAAAGTATTCATTGGGAAGGTGAATAACGAACAAAAGTAGACTTCCATGCTTAACATTTCCTGCAAAATGTCACAATTATGCAGGAATATATGTGATGTATCTTTTAAAGAACCCGCCTGTTCCAAGTCACATGGTTAATATTTAATGAAGCTCCCTGGTGGTCTAGTGGTTAGGATTCGGCGCTCTCACCGCCGTCGGCCCGGGTTCGATTCCCGGTTAGGGAACTCTGCATTATTGGTGATGTCCAATCCAATTCAACCCACTGTTGATAGTCAAAGTATTCATTGGGAAGGTGAATAACGAGCAAAAGTGGACTTCCATGCTTAACATTTACTGCAAAATGTCACAATTATGAAGGAATATACATGATGTATCTTTTAAAGAACCCGCCTGTTCCAAGTCACATGGTTAATAATCACTACAGCTCCCTGGTGGTCTAGTGGTTAGGATTCGGCGCTCTCACCGCCGCGGCCCGGGTTCGATTCCCGGTTAGGGAACTCACTATTATTGGTGATGTCCAATTCAACCCACTGTTGATAACCAATGTCAAAGTATTCATTGGGAAGGTGAATAACGAAGAAAAGTAGACTTCCATGCTTAACATTTACTGCAAAATGTCACAATTATGAAGGAATATATTGAGTGTATCTTTTAAAGAACCCGCCTGGTCCAAGTCACACGGTTAATAATGACTACAGCTCCCTGGTGGTCTAGTGGTTAGGATTCTGCGCTCTCACCGCCGCGGCCCGGGTTCGATTCCCGGTTAGGGAACTCACCATTATTGGTGATGTCCAATCCAATTCAACCCACTGTTGAAAACCAATGTCAAAGTATTCATTGGGAAGGTGAAAAACGAACAAAAGTAGACTTCCATGCTTAACATTTACTGCAAAATGTCACAATTATGAAGGAATATATGGAATGTATCTTTTAAAGATCCCGCCTGGTCCAAGTCACATGGTTAATAATGACTACAGCTCCCTGGTGGTCTAGTGGTTAGGATTCGGAGCTCTCACCGCCGCGGCCCGGGTTCGATTCCCGGTTAGGGAACTCACCTTTATTGGTGATGTCCAAGCAAATCCAATGCATCCACTGTTGATAACCAATGTCAAAGTATTCATTGGGAAGGTGAATAACGAACAAAAGTAGACTTCCATGCTTAACATTTACTGCAAAATGTCACAATTATGCAGGAATATACGTGATGTATCTTTTAAAGAACCCGCCTGTTCCAAGTCACATGGTTAATAATCGCTACAGCTCCCTGGTGGTCTAGTGGTTAGGATTCGGCGCTCTCACCGCTGCGGCCCGGGTTCGATTCCCGGTTAGGGAACTCACCTTTATTGGTGATGTCCAACCAAATCCTATACAACCCACTGTTGATAACCAATGTCAAAGTATTCATTGGGAAGGTGAATAACGAAGAAAAGTAGACTTCCATGCTTAACATTTACTGCAAAATGTCACAATTATGAAGGAATATATGGAGTGTATCTTTTAAAGAACCCGCCTGGTCCAAGTCACATGGTTAATAATGACTGCAGCTCCCTGGTGGTCTAGTGGTTAGGATTCGGCGCTCTCACCGCCGCGGCCCGGGTTCGATTCCCGGTTAGGGAACTCACCATTATTGGTGATGTCCAATCCAATTCAACCCACTGTTGATAATCAATGTCAAAGTATTCATTGGGAAGGTGAATAACGAGCAAAAGTAGACTTCCATGCTTAACATTTACTGCAAAATGTCACAATTATGAAGGAATATATGGAATGTATCTTTTAAAGATCCCGCCTGGTCCAAGTCACATGGTTAATATTTAATGCAGCTCCCTGGTGGTCTAGTGGTTAGGATTCGGCGCTCTCACCGCCGCGGCCCGGGTTCGATTCCCAGTTAGGGAACTCACCTTTCTTGGTGATGTCCAAGCAAATCCAATGCATCCACTGTTGATAACCAATGTCAAAGTATTCATTGGGAAGGTGAATAACGAACAAAAGTAGACTTCCATGCTTAACATTTACTGCAAAATGTCACAATTATGAAGGAATATATGGAGTGTATCTTTTAAAGAACCCGCCTGGTCCAAGTCACATGGTTAATAATGACTACAGCTCCCTGGTGGTCTAGTGGTTAGGATTCGGCGCTCTCACCGACGCGGCCCGGGTTCGATTCCCGGTTAGGGAACTCACCTTTATTGGTGATGTCCAAGCAAATCCAATGCATCCACTGTTGATAACCAATGTCAAAGTATTCATTGGGAAGGTGAATAACGAACAAAAGTAGACTTCCATGCTTAACATTTACTGCAAAATGTCACAATTATGCAGGAATATACGTGATGTATCTTTTAAAGAACCCGCCTGTTCCAAGTCACATGGTTAATAATCACTACAGCTCCCTGGTGGTCTAGTGGTTAGGATTCGGCGCTCTCACCGCCGCGGCCCGGGTTCGATTCCCGGTTAGGGAACTCACCTTTATTGGTGATGTCCAACCAAATCCAATACAACCCACTGTTGATAACCAATGTCAAAGTATTCATTGGGAAGGTGAATAACGAAGAAAAGTAGACTTCCATGCTTAACATTTACTGCAAAATGTCACAATTATGAAGGAATATATGGAGTGTATCTTTTAAAGAACCCGCCTGGTCCAAGTCACATGGTTAACAATGTCTGCAGCTCCCTGGTGGTGTAGTGGTTAGGACTCTGCGCTCTCACCGCCGCGGCCCGGGTTCGATTCCCGGTTAGGGAACTCACCATTATTGGTGATGTCCAATCCAATTCAACCCACTGTTGATAACCAATGTCAAAGTATTCATTGGGAAGGTGAATAACGAAGAAAAGTAGACTTCCATGCTTAACATTTACTGCAAAACTTCACAATTATGAAGGAATATATTGAGTGTATCTTTTAAAGAACCCGCCTGGTCCAAGTCACATGGTTAATAATGACTACAGCTCCCTGGTGGTCTAGTGGTTAGGATTCGGCGCTCTCACCGCCGCGGGCAGGGTTCGATTTCCGGTTAGGGAACTCACCATTATTGGTGATGTCCAATCCATTTCAACCCACTGTTGATAACCAATGTCAAAGTATTCATTGGGAAGGTGAATAACGAACAAAAGTAGACTTCCATGCTTAACATTTACTGCAAAATGTCACAATTATGCAGGAATATACGTGATGTATCTTTTAAAGAACCCGCCTGTTCCAAGTCACATGGTTAATAACCACTACAGCTCCCTGGTGGTCTAGTGGTTAGGATTCGGCGCTCTCACCGCCGCGGCCCGGGTTCGATTCCCGGTTAGGGAACTCGCCATTATTGGTGATGTCCAATCCAATTCAACCCACTGTTGATAATCAATGTCAAAGTATTCATTGGGAAGGTGAATAACGAGCAAAAGTAGACTTCCATGCTTAACATTTACTGCAAAATGTCACAATTATGAAGGAATATATGGAATGTATCTTTTAAAGATCCCGCCTGGTCCAAGTCATATGGTTAAAATTTAATGTAGCTCCCTGGTGGTCTAGTGGTTAGGATTCGGCGCTCTCACCGCCGCGGCCCGGGTTCGATTCCCAGTTAGTGAACTCACCTTTCTTGGTGATATCCAATGCATCCACTCTTGATAACCAATGTCAAAGTATTCATTGGGAAGGTGAATAACGAACAAAAGTAGACTTCCATGCTTAACATTTACTGCAAAATGTCACAATTATGAAGGAATATATGGAGTGTATCTTTTAAAGAACCCGCCTGGTCCAAGTCACATGGTTAATAATAAATACAGCTCCCTGGTGGTCTAGTGGTTAGGATTCGGCGCTCTCACCGCCGCGGCCCGGGTTCGATTCCCGGTTAGGGAACTCACCTTTATTGGTGATGTCCAAGCAAATCCAATGCATCCACTGTTGATAACCAATGTCAAAGTATTCATTGGGAAGGTGAATAACGAACAAAAGTAGACTTCCATGCTTAACATTTACTGCAAAATGTCACAATTATGCAGGAATATATGTGATGTATCTTTTAAAGAACCCGCCTGTTCCAAGTCACATGGTTAATAATCACTACTGCTCCCTGGTGGTCTAGTGGTTAGGATTCGGCGCTCTCACCGCCGCGGCCCGGGTTGATTCCCGGTTAGGGAACTCACCTTTATTGGTGATGTCCAACCAAATCCAATACAACCCACTGTTGATAACCAATGTCAAAGTATTCATTGGGAAGGTGAATAACGAAGAAAAGTAGACTTCCATGCTTAACATTTACTGCAAAATGTCACAATTATGCAGGAATATACATGATGTATCTTTTAAAGAACCCGCCTGTTCCAAGTCACATGGTTAATAATCACTACAGCTCCCTGGTGGTCTAGTGGTTAGGATTCGGCGCTTTCACCGCCGCGGCACGGGTTCGATTCCCGGTTAGGGAACTCACCTTTATTGGTGATGTCCAACCAAATCCAATACAACCCACTGTTGATAACCAATGTCAAAGTATTCATTGGGAAGGTGAATAACGAAGAAAAGTAGACTTCCATGCTTAACATTTACTGCAAAATGTCACAAATATGAAGGAATATATGGAGTGTATCTTTTAAAGAACCCGCCTGGTCCAAGTCACATGGTTTGTAATGACTACAGCTCCCTGGTGGTCTAGTGGTTAGGATTCGGCGCTCTCACCGCCGCGGCCCGGGTTCGATTCCCGGTTAGGGAACTCACCATTATTGGTGATGTCCAATCCAATTCAACCCACTGTTGATAATCAATGTCAAAGTATTCATTGGGAAGGTGAATAACGAAGAAAAGTAGACTTCCATGCTTAACATTTACTGCAAAATGTCACAATTATGAAGGAATATATTGAGTGTATCTTTTAAAGAACCCGCCTGGTCCAAGTCACATGGTTACTAATGACTACAGCTCCCTGGTGGTCTAGTGGTTAGGATTCTGCGCTCTCACCGCCGCGGCCAGGGTTCAATTCCCGGTTAGGGAACTCACCATTATTGGTGATGTCCAATCCAATTCAACCCAATGTTGATAACCAATGTCAAAGTATTCATTGGGAAGGTGAAAAACGAACAAAAGTAGACTTCCATGCTTAACATTTACTGCAAAATGTCACAATTATGAAGGAATAGATGGAATGTATCTTTTAAAGATCCCGCCTGGTCCAAGTCTCATGGTTAATATTTACTACAGCTCCCTGGTGGTCTAGTGGTTAGGATTCGGCGCCGCGGCCCGGGTTCGATTCCCGGTTAGGGAACTCACCATTATTGGTGATGTCCAAGCAAATCCAATGCATCCACTGTTGATAACCAATGTCAAAGTATTCATTGGGAAGGTGAATAACGAACAAAAGTAGACTTCCATGCTTAACATTTACTGCAAAATGTCACAATTATGCAGGAATATACGTGATGTATCTTTTAAAGAACCCGCCTGTTCCAAGTCACATGGTTAATAATGACTACAGCTCCCTGGTGGTCTAGTGGTTAGGATTCGGCGCTCTCACCGCCGCGGCCCGGGTTCGATTCCCGGTTAGGAACTCACCTTTATTGGTGATGTCCAACCAAATCCAATACAACCCACTGTTGATAACCAATGTCAAAGTATTCATTGGGAAGGTGAATAACGAAGAAAAGTAGACTTCCATGCTTAACATTTACTGCAAAATGTCACAATTATGAAGGAATATATGGAGTGTATCTTTTAAAGAACCCGCCTGGTCCAAGTCACATGGTTAATAATGACTACAGCTCCCTGGTGGTCTAGTGGTTAGGATTCGGCGCTCTCACCGCCGCGGCCCGGGTTGATTCCCGGTTAGGGAACTCACCATTATTGGTGATGTCCAATCCAATTCAACCCACTGTTGATAATCAATGTCAAAGTATTCATTGGGAAGGTGAATAACGAGCAAAAGTAGACTTCCATGCTTAACATTTACTGCAAAATGTCACAATTATGAAGGAATATACGTGATGTATCTTTTAAAGAACCCGCCTGTTCCAAGTCACATGGTTAATATTTACTACAGCTCCCTGGTGGTCTAGTGGTTAGGATTCGGCGCTCTCACCACCGCGGCCCGGGTTCGATTCCCGGTTAGGGAACTCACCTTTATTGGTGATGTCCAAGCAAATCCAATGCATCCACTGTTGATAACCAATGTCAAAGTATTCATTGGGAAGGTGAATAACGAACAAAAGTAGACTTCCATGCTTAACATTTACTGCAAAATGTCACAATTATGAAGGAATATATGGAGTGTATCTTTTAAAGAACCCGCCTGGTCCAAGTCACATGGTTAATAATAACTGCAGCTCCCTGGTGGTCTAGTGGTTAGGATTCGGCGCTCTCACCGCCGCGGCCCGGGTTCGATTCCCGGTTAGGGAACTCACCATTATTGGTGATGTCCAATCCAATTCAACCCACTGTTGATAATCAATGTCAAAGTATTCATTGGGAAGGTGAATAAAGAGCAAAAGTAGACTTCCATGCTTAACATTTACTGCAAAATGTCACAATTATGAAGGAATATATGGAATGTATCTTTTAAAGAACCCGCCTGGTCCAAGTCACATGGTTAATAATGACTACAGCTCCCTGGTGGTCTAGTGGTTAGGATTCGGCGCTCTCACCGACGCGGCCCGGGTTCGATTCCCGGTTAGGGAACTCACCTTTATTGGTGATGTCCAAGCAAATCCAATGCATCCACTGTTGATAACCAATGTCAAAGTATTCATTGGGAAGGTGAATAACGAACAAAAGTAGACTTCCATGCTTAACATTTACTGCAAAATGTCACAATTATGCAGGAATATACGTGATGTATCTTTTAAAGAACCCGCCTGTTCCAAGTCACATGGTTAATAATCACTACAGCTCCCTGGTGGTCTAGTGGTTAGGATTCGGCGCTCTCACCGACGCGGCCCGGGTTCGATTCCCGGTTAGGGAACTCACCTTTATTGGTGATGTCCAACCAAATCCAATACAACCCACTGTTGATAACCAATGTCAAAGTATTCATTGGGAAGGTGAATAACGAAGAAAAGTAGACTTCCATGCTTAACATTTACTGCAAAATGTCACAATTATGAAGGAATATATGGAGTGTATCTTTTAAAGAACCCGCCTGGTCCAAGTCACATGGTTAAGAATGTCTGCAGCTCCCTGGTGGTGTAGTGGTTAGGACTCTGCGCTCTCACCGCCGCGGCCCGGGTTCGATTCCCGGTTAGGGAACTCACCATTATTGGTGATGTCCAATCCAATTCAACCCACTGTTGATAACCAATGTCAAAGTATTCATTGGGAAGGTGAATAACGAAGAAAAGTAGACTTCCATGCTTAACATTTACTGCAAAATGTCACAATTATGAAGGAATATATTGAGTGTATCTTTTAAAGAACCCGCCTGGTCCAAGTCACATGGTTAATAATGACTACAGCTCCCTGGTGGTCTAGTGGTTAGGATTCGGCGCTCTCACCGCCGCGGGCAGGGTTCGATTTCCGGTTAGGGAACTCACCATTATTGGTGATGTCCAATCCATTTCAACCCACTGTTGATAACCAATGTCAAAGTATTCATTGGGAAGGTGAATAACGAACAAAAGTAGACTTCCATGCTTAACATTTACTGCAAAATGTCACAATTATGCAGGAATATACGTGATGTATCTTTTAAAGAACCCGCCTGTTCCAAGTCACATGGTTAATAACCACTACAGCTCCCTGGTGGTCTAGTGGTTAGGATTCGGCGCTCTCACCGCCGCGGCCCGGGTTCGATTCCCGGTTAGGGAACTCACCATTATTGGTGATGTCCAATCCAATTCAACCCACTGTTGATAATCAATGTCAAAGTATTCATTGGGAAGGTGAATAACGAGCAAAAGTAGACTTCCATGCTTAACATTTACTGCAAAATGTCACAATTATGAAGGAATATATGGAATGTATCTTTTAAAGATCCCGCCTGGTCCAAGTCACATGGTTAATATTTAATGCAGCTCCCTGGTGGTCTAGTGGTTAGGATTCGGCGCTCTCACCGCCGCGGCCCGGGTTCGATTCCCAGTTAGTGAACTCACCTTTCTTGGTGATGTCCAAGCAAATCCAATGCATCCACTGTTGATAACCAATGTCAAAGTATTCATTGGGAAGGTGAATAACGAACAAAAGTAGACTTCCATGCTTAACATTTACTGCAAAATGTCACAATTATGAAGGAATATATGGAGTGTATCTTTTAAAGAACCCGCCTGGTCCAAGTCACATGGTTAATAATGACTACAGCTCCCTGGTGGTCTAGTGGTTAGGATTCGGCGCTCTCACCGCCGCGGCCAGGGTTCGATTCCCGGTTAGGGAACTCACCTTTATTGGTGATGTCCAAGCAAATCCAATGCATCCACTGTTGATAACCAATGTCAAAGTATTCATTGGGAAGGTGAATAACGAACAAAAGTAGACTTCCATGCTTAACATTTACTGCAAAATGTCACAATTATGCAGGAATATATGTGATGTATCTTTTAAAGAACCCGCCTGTTCCAAGTCACATGGTTAATAATCACTACAGCTCCCTGGTGGTCTAGTGGTTAGGATTCGGCGCTCTCACCGCCGCGGCCCGGGTTGATTCCCGGTTAGGGAACTCACCTTTATTGGTGATGTCCAACCAAATCCAATACAACCCACTGTTGATAACCAATGTCAAAGTATTCATTGGGAAGGTGAATAACGAAGAAAAGTAGACTTCCATGCTTAACATTTACTGCAAAATGTCACAATTATGCAGGAATATACATGATGTATCTTTTAAAGAACCCGCCTGTTCCAAGTCACATGGTTAATAATCACTACAGCTCCCTGGTGGTCTAGTGGTTAGGATTCGGCGCTTTCACCGCCGCGGCACGGGTTCGATTCCCGGTTAGGGAACTCACCTCTATTGGTGATGTCCAACCAAATCCAATACAACCCACTGTTGACAACCAATGTCAAAGTATTCATTGGGAAGGTGAATAACGAAGAAAAGTAGACTTCCATGCTTAACATTTACTGCAAAATGTCACAATTATGAAGGAATATATGGAGTGTATCTTTTAAAGAACCCGCCTGGTCCAAGTCACATGGTTTGTAATGACTACAGCTCCCTGGTGGTCTAGTGGTTAGGATTCGGCGCTCTCACCGCCGCGGCCCGGGTTCGATTCCCGGTTAGGGAACTCACCATTATTGGTGATGTCCAATCCAATTCAACCCACTGTTGATAATCAATGTCAAAGTATTCATTGGGAAGGTGAATAACGAAGAAAAGTAGACTTCCATGCTTAACATTTACTGCAAAATGTCACAATTATGAAGGAATATATTGAGTGTATCTTTTAAAGAACCCGCCTGGTCCAAGTCACATGGTTACTAATGACTACAGCTCCCTGGTGGTCTAGTGGTTAGGATTCTGCGCTCTCACCGCCGCGGCCAGGGTTCAATTCCCGGTTAGGGAACTCACCATTAATGGTGATGTCCAATCCAATTCAACCCAATGTTGATAACCAATGTCAAAGTATTCATTGGGAAGGTGAAAAACGAACAAAAGTAGACTTCCATGCTTAACATTTACTGCAAAATGTCACAATTATGAAGGAATAGATGGAATGTATCTTTTAAAGATCCCGCCTGGTCCAAGTCTCATGGTTAATATTTACTACAGCTCCCTGGTGGTCTAGTGGTTAGGATTCGGCGCCGCGGCCCGGGTTCGATTCCCGGTTAGGGAACTCACCATTATTGGTGATGTCCAAGCAAATCCAATGCATCCACTGTTGATAACCAATGTCAAAGTATTCATTGGGAAGGTGAATAACGAACAAAAGTAGACTTCCATGCTTAACATTTACTGCAAAATGTCACAATTATGCAGGAATATACGTGATGTATCTTTTAAAGAACCCGCCTGTTCCAAGTCACATGGTTAATAATGACTACTGCTCCCTGGTGGTCTAGTGGTTAGGATTCGGCGCTCTCACCGCCGCGGCCCGGGTTCGATTCCCGGTTAGGAACTCACCTTTATTGGTGATGTCCAACCAAATCCAATACAACCCACTGTTGATAACCAATGTCAAAGTATTCATTGGGAAGGTGAATAACGAAGAAAAGTAGACTTCCATGCTTAACATTTACTGCAAAATGTCACAATTATGAAGGAATATATGGAGTGTATCTTTTAAAGAACCCGCCTGGTCCAAGTCACATGGTTAATAATGACTACAGCTCCCTGGTGGTCTAGTGGTTAGGATTCGGCGCTCTCACCGCCGCGGCCCGGGTTGATTCCCGGTTAGGGAACTCACCATTATTGGTGATGTCCAATCCAATTCAACCCACTGTTGATAATCAATGTCAAAGTATTCATTGGGAAGGTGAATAACGAGCAAAAGTAGACTTCCATGCTTAACATTTACTGCAAAATGTCACAATTATGAAGGAATATACGTGATGTATCTTTTAAAGAACCCGCCTGTTCCAAGTCACATGGTTAATATTTACTACAGCTCCCTGGTGGTCTAGTGGTTAGGATTCGGCGCTCTCACCACCGCGGCCCGGGTTCGATTCCCGGTTAGGGAACTCACCTTTATTGGTGATGTCCAAGCAAATCCAATGCATCCACTGTTGATAACCAATGTCAAAGTATTCATTGGGAAGGTGAATAACGAACAAAAGTAGACTTCCATGCTTAACATTTACTGCAAAATGTCACAATTATGCAGGAATATATGTGATGTATCTTTTAAAGAACCCGCCTGTTCCAAGTCACATGGTTAATAATCACTACAGCTCCCTGGTGGTCTAGTGGTTAGGATTCGGTGCTCTCACCGCCGTGGCCCGGGTTCGATTCCCGGTTAGGGAACTCACCTTTATTGGTGATGTCCAACCAAATCCAATACAACCCACTGTTGATAATCAATGTCAAAGTATTCATTGGGAAGGTGAATAAAGAGCAAAAGTAGACTTCCATGCTTAACATTTACTGCAAAATGTCACAATTATGAAGGAATATATGGAATGTATCTTTTAAAGATCCCGCCTGGTCCAAGTCACATGGTTAATATTTAATGCAGCTCCCTGGTGGTCTAGTGGTTAGGATTCGGCGCTCTCACCGCCGTCGGCCCGGGTTCGATTCCCGGTTAGGGAACTCTGCATTATTGGTGATGTTCAACCCACTGTTGATAGTCAAAGTATTCATTGGGAAGGTGAATAACGAGCAAAAGTAGACGTCCATGCTTAACATTTACTGCAAAATGTCACAATTATGAAGGAATATACATGATGTATCTTTTAAAGAACCCGCCTGTTCCAAGTCACATGGTTAATAATCACTACAGCTCCCTGGTGGTCTAGTGGTTAGGATTCGGCGCTCTCACCGCCGCGGCCCGGGTTCGATTCCCGGTTAGGGAACTCACCATTATTGGTGATGTCCAATTCAACCCACTGTTGATAACCAATGTCAAAGTATTCATTGGGAAGGTGAATAACGAAGAAAAGTAGACTTCCATGCTTAACATTTACTGCAAAATGTCACAATTATGAAGGAAAATATTGAGTGTATCTTTTAAAGAACCCGCCTGGTCCAAGTCACATGGTTAATAATGACTACAGCTCCCTGGTGGTCTAGTGGTTAGGATTCGGTGCTCTCACCGCCGCGGCCCGGGTTCGATTCCCGGTTAGGGAACTCACCATTATTGGTGATGTCCAATCCAATTCAACCCACTGTTGATAATCAATGTCAAAGTATTCATTGGGAAGGTGAATAACGAGCAAAAGTAGACTTCCATGCTTAACATTTACTGCAAAATGTCACAATTATGAAGGAATATATGGAATGTATCTTTTAAAGATCCCGCCTGGTCCAAGTCACATGGTTAAAATTTAATGCAGCTCCCTGGTGGTCTAGTGGTTAGGATTCGGCGCTCTCACCGCCGCGGCCCGGGTTCGATTCCCAGTTAGTGAACTCACCTTTCTTGGTGTTATCCAATGCATCCACTGTTGATAACCACTGTCAAAGTATTCATTGGGAAGGTGAATAACGAACAAAAGTAGACTTCCATGCTTAACATTTACTGCAAAATGTCACAATTATGAAGGAATATATGGAGTGTATCTTTTAAAGAACCCGCCTGGTCCAAGTCACATGGTTAATAATAAATACAGCTCCCTGGTGGTCTAGTGGTTAGGATTCGGCGCTCTCACCGCCGCGGCCCGGGTTCGATTCCCGGTTAGGGAACTCACCTTTATTGGTGATGTCCAAGCAAATCCAATGCATCCACTGTTGATAACCAATGTCAAAGTATTCATTGGGAAGGTGAATAACGAAGAAAAGTAGACTTCCATGCTTAACATTTACTGCAAAATGTCACAATTATGAAGGAATATATGGAGTGTATCTTTTAAAGAACCCGCCTGGTCCAAGTCACATGGTTAATAATGACTGCAGCTCCCTGGTGGTCTAGTGGTTAGGATTCGGCGCTCTCACCGCCGCGGCCCGGGTTCGATTCCCGGTTAGGGAACTCACCATTATTGGTGATGTCCAATCCAATTCAACCCACTGTTGATAATCAATGTCAAAGTATTCATTGGGAAGGTGAATAACGAGCAAAAGTAGACTTCCATGCTTAACATTTACTGCAAAATGTCACAATTATGAAGGAATATATGGAATGTATCTTTTAAAGATCCCGCCTGGTCCAAGTCACATGGTTAATATTTAATGCAGCTCCCTGGTGGTCTAGTGGTTAGGATTCGGCGCTCTCACCGCCGCGGCCCGGGTTCGATTCCCAGTTAGGGAACTCACCTTTCTTGGTGATGTCCAAGCAAATCCAATGCATCCACTGTTGATAACCAATGTCAAAGTATTCATTGGGAAGGTGAATAACGAACAAAAGTAGACTTCCATGCTTAACATTTACTGCAAAATGTCACAATTATGAAGGAATATATGGAGTGTATCTTTTAAAGAACCCGCCTGGTCCAAGTCACATGGTTAATAATGACTACAGCTCCCTGGTGGTCTAGTGGTTAGGATTCGGCGCTCTCACCGACGCGGCCCGGGTTCGATTCCCGGTTAGGGAACTCACCTTTATTGGTGATGTCCAAGCAAATCCAATGCATCCACTGTTGATAACCAATGTCAAAGTATTCATTGGGAAGGTGAATAACGAACAAAAGTAGACTTCCATGCTTAACATTTACTGCAAAATGTCACAATTATGCAGGAATATACGTGATGTATCTTTTAAAGAACCCGCCTGTTCCAAGTCACATGGTTAATAATCACTACAGCTCCCTGGTGGTCTAGTGGTTAGGATTCGGCGCTCTCACCGCTGCGGCCAGGGTTCGATTCCCGGTTAGGGAACTCACCTTTATTGGTGATGTCCAACCAAATCCAATACAACCCACTGTTGATAACCAATGTCAAAGTATTCATTGGGAAGGTGAATAACGAAGAAAAGTAGACTTCCATGCTTAACATTTACTGCAAAATGTCACAATTATGAAGGAATATATGGAGTGTATCTTTTAAAGAACCCGCCTGGTCCAAGTCACATGGTTAACAATGTCTGCAGCTCCCTGGTGGTGTAGTGGTTAGGACTCTGCGCTCTCACCGCCGCGGCCCGGGTTCGATTCCCGGTTAGGGAACTCACCATTATTGGTGATGTCCAATCCAATTCAACCCACTGTTGATAACCAATGTCAAAGTATTCATTGGGAAGGTGAATAACGAAGAAAAGTAGACTTCCATGCTTAACATTTACTGCAAAATGTCACAATTATGAAGGAATATATTGAGTGTATCTTTTAAAGAACCCGCCTGGTCCAAGTCACATGGTTAATAATGAATACAGCTCCCTGGTGGTCTAGTGGTTAGGATTCGGCGCTCTCACCGCCGCGGGCAGGGTTCGATTTCCGGTTAGGGAACTCACCATTATTGGTGATGTCCAATCCATTTCAACCCACTGTTGATAACCAATGTCAAAGTATTCATTGGGAAGGTGAATAACGAACAAAAGTAGACTTCCATGCTTAACATTTACTGCAAAATGTCACAATTATGCAGGAATATACGTGATGTATCTTTTAAAGAACCCGCCTGTTCCAAGTCACATGGTTAATAACCACTACAGCTCCCTGGTGGTCTAGTGGTTAGGATTCGGCGCTCTCACCGCCGCGGCCCGGGTTCGATTCCCGGTTAGGGAACTCGCCATTATTGGTGATGTCCAATCCAATTCAACCCACTGTTGATAATCAATGTCAAAGTATTCATTGGGAAGGTGAATAACGAGCAAAAGTAGACTTCCATGCTTAACATTTACTGCAAAATGTCACAATTATGAAGGAATATATGGAATGTATCTTTTAAAGATCCCGCCTGGTCCAAGTCACATGGTTAAAATTTAATGCAGCTCCCTGGTGGTCTAGTGGTTAGGATTCGGCGCTCTCACCGCCGCGGCCCGGGTTCGATTCCCAGTTAGTGAACTCACCTTTCTTGGTGTTATCCAATGCATCCACTGTTGATAACCAATGTCAAAGTATTCATTGGGAAGGTGAATAACGAACAAAAGTAGACTTCCATGCTTAACATTTACTGCAAAATGTCACAATTATGAAGGAATATATGGAGTGTATCTTTTAAAGAACCCGCCTGGTCCAAGTCACATGGTTAATAACAAATACAGCTCCCTGGTGGTCTAGTGGTTAGGATTCGGCGCTCTCACCGCCGCGGCCCGGGTTCGATTCCCGGTTAGGGAACTCACCTTTATTGGTGATGTCCAAGCAAATCCAATGCATCCACTGTTGATAACCAATGTCAAAGTATTCATTGGGAAGGTGAATAACGAACAAAAGTAGACTTCCATGCTTAACATTTACTGCAAAATGTCACAATTATGCAGGAATATATGTGATGTATCTTTTAAAGAACCCGCCTGTTCCAAGTCACATGGTTAATAATCACTACTGCTCCCTGGTGGTCTAGTGGTTAGGATTCGGCGCTCTCACCGCCGCGGCCCGGGTTGATTCCCGGTTAGGGAACTCACCTTTATTGGTGATGTCCAACCAAATCCAATACAACCCACTGTTGATAACCAATGTCAAAGTATTCATTGGGAAGGTGAATAACGAAGAAAAGTAGACTTCCATGCTTAACATTTACTGCAAAATGTCACAATTATGCAGGAATATACATGATGTATCTTTTAAAGAACCCGCCTGTTCCAAGTCACATGGTTAATAATCACTACAGCTCCCTGGTGGTCTAGTGGTTAGGATTCGGCGCTTTCACCGCCGCGGCACGGGTTCGATTCCCGGTTAGGGAACTCACCTTTATTGGTGATGTCCAACCAAATCCAATACAACCCACTGTTGATAACCAATGTCAAAGTATTCATTGGGAAGGTGAATAACGAAGAAAAGTAGACTTCCATGCTTAACATTTACTGCAAAATGTCACAATTATGAAGGAATATATGGAGTGTATCTTTTAAAGAACCCGCCTGGTCCAAGTCACATGGTTTGTAATGACTACAGCTCCCTGGTGGTCTAGTGGTTAGGATTCGGCGCTCTCACCGCCGCGGCCCGGGTTCGATTCCCGGTTAGGGAACTCACGATTATTGGTGATGTCCAATCCAATTCAACCCACTGTTGATAATCAATGTCAAAGTATTCATTGGGAAGGTGAATAACGAAGAAAAGTAGACTTCCATGCTTAACATTTACTGCAAAATGTCACAATTATGAAGGAATATATTGAGTGTATCTTTTAAAGAACCCGCCTGGTCCAAGTCACATGGTTACTAATGACTACAGCTCCCTGGTGGTCTAGTGGTTAGGATTCTGCGCTCTCACCGCCGCGGCCAGGGTTCAATTCCCGGTTAGGGAACTCACCATTATTGGTGATGTCCAATCCAATTCAACCCAATGTTGATAACCAATGTCAAAGTATTCATTGGGAAGGTGAAAAACGAACAAAAGTAGACTTCCATGCTTAACATTTACTGCAAAATGTCACAATTATGAAGGAATAGATGGAATGTATCTTTTAAAGATCCCGCCTGGTCCAAGTCTCATGGTTAATATTTACTACAGCTCCCTGGTGGTCTAGTGGTTAGGATTCGGCGCCGCGGCCCGGGTTCGATTCCCGGTTAGGGAACTCACCATTATTGGTGATGTCCAAGCAAGTCCAATGCATCCACTGTTGATAACCAATGTCAAAGTATTCATTGGGAAGGTGAATAACGAACAAAAGTAGACTTCCATGCTTAACATTTACTGCAAAATGTCACAATTATGCAGGAATATACGTGATGTATCTTTTAAAGAACCCGCCTGTTCCAAGTCACATGGTTAATAATGACTACAGCTCCCTGGTGGTCTAGTGGTTAGGATTCGGCGCTCTCACCGCCGCGGCCCGGGTTCGATTCCCGGTTAGGAAGTCACCTTTATTGGTGATGTCCAACCAAATCCAATACAACCCACTGTTGATAACCAATGTCAAAGTATTCATTGGGAAGGTGAATAACGAAGAAAAGTAGACTTCCATGCTTAACATTTACTGCAAAATGTCACAATTATGAAGGAATATATGGAGTGTATCTTTTAAAGAACCCGCCTGGTCCAAGTCACATGGTTAATAATGACTACAGCTCCCTGGTGGTCTAGTGGTTAGGATTCGGCGCTCTCACCGCCGCGGCCCGGGTTGATTCCCGGTTAGGGAACTCACCATTATTGGTGATGTCCAATCCAATTCAACCCACTGTTGATAATCAATGTCAAAGTATTCATTGGGAAGGTGAATAACGAGCAAAAGTAGACTTCCATGCTTAACATTTACTGCAAAATGTCACAATTATGAAGGAATATACGTGATGTATCTTTTAAAGAACCCGCCTGTTCCAAGTCACATGGTTAATATTTACTACAGCTCCCTGGTCGTCTAGTGGTTAGGATTCGGCGCTCTCACCACCGCGGCCCGGGTTCGATTCCCGGTTAGGGAACTCACCTTTATTGGTGATGTCCAAGCAAATCCAATGCATCCACTGTTGATAACCAATGTCAAAGTATTCATTGGGAAGGTGAATAACGAACAAAAGTAGACTTCCATGCTTAACATTTACTGCAAAATGTCACAATTATGAAGGAATATATGGAGTGTATCTTTTAAAGAACCCGCCTGGTCCAAGTCACATGGTTAATAATAACTGCAGCTCCCTGGTGGTCTAGTGGTTAGGATTCGGCGCTCTCACCGCCGCGGCCCGGGTTCGATTCCCGGTTAGGGAACTCACCATTATTGGTGATGTCCAATCCAATTCAACCCACTGTTGATAATCAATGTCAAAGTATTCATTGGGAAGGTGAATAAAGAGCAAAAGTAGACTTCCATGCTTAACATTTACTGCAAAATGTCACAATTATGAAGGAATATATGGAATGTATCTTTTAAAGAACCCGCCTGGTCCAAGTCACATGGTTAATAATGACTACAGCTCCCTGGTGGTCTAGTGGTTAGGATTCGGCGCTCTCACCGACGCGGCCCGGGTTCGATTCCCGGTTAGGGAACTCACCTTTATTGGTGATGTCCAAGCAAATCCAATGCATCCACTGTTGATAACCAATGTCAAAGTATTCATTGGGAAGGTGAATAACGAACAAAAGTAGACTTCCATGCTTAACATTTACTGCAAAATGTCACAATTATGCAGGAATATACGTGATGTATCTTTTAAAGAACCCGCCTGTTCCAAGTCACATGGTTAATAATCACTACAGCTCCCTGGTGGTCTAGTGGTTAGGATTCAGCGCTCTCACCGCCGCGGCCCGGGTTCGATTCCCGGTTAGGGAACTCACCTTTATTGGTGATGTCCAACCAAATCCAATACAACCCACTGTTGATAACCAATGTCAAAGTATTCATTGGGAAGGTGAATAACGAAGAAAAGTAGACTTCCATGCTTAACATTTACTGCAAAATGTCACAATTATGAAGGAATATATGGAGTGTATCTTTTAAAGAACCCGCCTGGTCCAAGTCACATGGTTAAGAATGTCTGCAGCTCCCTGGTGGTGTAGTGGTTAGGACTCTGCGCTCTCACCGCCGCGGCCCGGGTTCGATTCCCGGTTAGGGAACTCACCATTATTGGTGATGTCCAATCCAATTCAACCCACTGTTGATAACCAATGTCAAAGTATTCATTGGGAAGGTGAATAACGAAGAAAAGTAGACTTCCATGCTTAACATTTACTGCAAAATGTCACAATTATGAAGGAATATATTGAGTGTATCTTTTAAAGAACCCGCCTGGTCCAAGTCACATGGTTAATAATGACTACAGCTCCCTGGTGGTCTAGTGGTTAGGATTCGGCGCTCTCACCGCCGCGGGCAGGGTTCGAATTCCGGTTAGGGAACTCACCATTATTGGTGATGTCCAATCCAATTCAACCCACTGTTGATAACCAATGTCAAAGTATTCATTGGGAAGGTGAATAACGAACAAAAGTAGACTTCCATGCTTAACATTTACTGCAAAATGTCACAATTATGCAGGAATATACGTGATGTATCTTTTAAAGAACCCGCCTGTTCCAAGTCACATGGTTAATAACCACTACAGCTCCCTGGTGGTCTAGTGGTTAGGATTCGGCGCTCTCACCGCCGCGGCCCGGGTTCGATTCCCGGTTAGGGAACTCACCATTATTGGTGATGTCCAATCCAATTCAACCCACTGTTGATAATCAATGTCAAAGTATTCATTGGGAAGGTGAATAACGAGCAAAAGTAGACTTCCATGCTTAACATTTACTGCAAAATGTCACAATTATGAAGGAATATATGGAATGTATCTTTTAAAGATCCCGCCTGGTCCAAGTCACATGGTTAATATTTAATGCAGCTCCCTGGTGGTCTAGTGGTTAGGATTCGGCGCTCTCACCGCCGCGGCCCGGGTTCGATTCCCAGTTAGTGAACTCACCTTTCTTGGTGATGTCCAAGCAAATCCAATGCATCCACTGTTGATAACCAATGTCAAAGTATTCATTGGGAAGGTGAATAACGAACAAAAGTAGACTTCCATGCTTAACATTTACTGCAAAATGTCACAATTATGAAGGAATATATGGAGTGTATCTTTTAAAGAACCCGCCTGGTCCAAGTCACATGGTTAATAATGACTACAGCTCCCTGGTGGTCTAGTGGTTAGGATTCGGCGCTCTCACCGCCGCGGCCCGGGTTCGATTCCCGGTTAGGGAACTCACCTTTATTGGTGATGTCCAAGCAAATCCAATGCATCCACTGTTGATAACCAATGTCAAAGTATTCATTGGGAAGGTGAATAACGAACAAAAGTAGACTTCCATGCTTAACATTTACTGCAAAATGTCACAATTATGCAGGAATATATGTGATGTATCTTTTAAAGAACCCGCCTGTTCCAAGTCACATGGTTAATAATCACTACAGCTCCCTGGTGGTCTAGTGGTTAGGATTCGGCGCTCTCACCGCCGCGGCCCGGGTTGATTCCCGGTTAGGGAACTCACCTTTATTGGTGATGTCCAACCAAATCCAATACAACCCACTGTTGATAACCAATGTCAAAGTATTCATTGGGAAGGTGAATAACGAAGAAAAGTAGACTTCCATGCTTAACATTTACTGCAAAATGTCACAATTATGCAGGAATATACATGATGTATCTTTTAAAGAACCCGCCTGTTCCAAGTCACATGGTTAATAATCACTACAGCTCCCTGGTGGTCTAGTGGTTAGGATTCGGCGCTTTCACCGCCGCGGCACGGGTTCGATTCCCGGTTAGGGAACTCACCTTTATTGGTGATGTCCAACCAAATCCAATACAACCCACTGTTGATAACCAATGTCAAAGTATTCATTGGGAAGGTGAATAACGAAGAAAAGTAGACTTCCATGCTTAACATTTACTGCAAAATGTCACAATTATGAAGGAATATATGGAGTGTATCTTTTAAAGAACCCGCCTGGTCCAAGTCACATGGTTTGTAATGACTACAGCTCCCTGGTGGTCTAGTGGTTAGGATTCGGCGCTCTCACCGCCGCGGCCCGGGTTCGATTCCCGGTTAGGGAACTCACCATTATTGGTGATGTCCAATCCAATTCAACCCACTGTTGATATTCAATGTCAAAGTATTCATTGGGAAGGTGAATAACGAAGAAAAGTAGACTTCCATGCTTAACATTTACTGCAAAATGTCACAATTATGAAGGAATATATTGAGTGTATCTTTTAAAGAACCCGCCTGGTCCAAGTCACATGGTTACTAATGACTACAGCTCCCTGGTGGTCTAGTGGTTAGGATTCTGCGCTCTCACCGCCGCGGCCAGGGTTCAATTCCCGGTTAGGGAACTCACCATTAATGGTGATGTCCAATCCAATTCAACCCAATGTTGATAACCAATGTCAAAGTATTCATTGGGAAGGTGAATAACGAACAAAAGTAGACTTCCATGCTTAACATTTACTGCAAAATGTCACAATTATGCAGGAATATACGTGATGTATCTTTTAAAGAACCCGCCTGTTCCAAGTCACATGGTTAATAATGACTACAGCTCCCTGGTGGTCTAGTGGTTAGGATTCGGCGCTCTCACCGCCGCGGCCCGGGTTCGATTCCCGGTTAGGAACTCACCTTTATTGGTGATGTCCAACCAAATCCAATACAACCCACTGTTGATAACCAATGTCAAAGTATTCATTGGGAAGGTGAATAACGAAGAAAAGTAGACTTCCATGCTTAACATTTACTGCAAAATGTCACAATTATGAAGGAATATATGGAGTGTATCTTTTAAAGAACCCGCCTGGTCCAAGTCACATGGTTAATAATGACTACAGCTCCCTGGTGGTCTAGTGGTTAGGATTCGGCGCTCTCACCGCCGCGGCCCGGGTTGATTCCCGGTTAGGGAACTCACCATTATTGGTGATGTCCAATCCAATTCAACCCACTGTTGATAATCAATGTCAAAGTATTCATTGGGAAGGTGAATAACGAGCAAAAGTAGACTTCCATGCTTAACATTTACTGCAAAATGTCACAATTATGAAGGAATATACGTGATGTATCTTTTAAAGAACCCGCCTGTTCCAAGTCACATGGTTAATATTTACTACAGCTCCCTGGTGGTCTAGTGGTTAGGATTCGGCGCTCTCACCACCGCGGCCCGGGTTCGATTCCCGGTTAGGGAACTCACCTTTATTGGTGATGTCCAAGCAAATCCAATGCATCCACTGTTGATAACCAATGTCAAAGTATTCATTGGGAAGGTGAATAACGAACAAAAGTAGACTTCCATGCTTAACATTTACTGCAAAATGTCACAATTATGCAGGAATATATGTGATGTATCTTTTAAAGAACCCGCCTGTTCCAAGTCACATGGTTAATAATCACTACAGCTCCCTGGTGGTCTAGTGGTTAGGATTCGGCGCTCTCACCGACGTGGCCCGGGTTCGATTCCCGGTTAGGGAACTCACCTTTATTGGTGATGTCCAACCAAATCCAATACAACCCACTGTTGATAATCAATGTCAAAGTATTCATTGGGAAGGTGAATAAAGAGCAAAAGTAGACTTCCATGCTTAACATTTACTGCAAAATGTCACAATTATGAAGGAATATATGGAATGTATCTTTTAAAGATCCCGCCTGGTCCAAGTCACATGGTTAATATTTAATGCAGCTCCCTGGTGGTCTAGTGGTTAGGATTCGGCGCTCTCACCGCCGTCGGCCCGGGTTCGATTCCCGGTTAGGGAACTCTGCATTATTGGTGATGTTCAACCCACTGTTGATAGTCAAAGTATTCATTGGGAAGGTGAATAACGAGCAAAAGTAGACGTCCATGCTTAACATTTACTGCAAAATGTCACAATTATGAAGGAATATACATGATGTATCTTTTAAAGAACCCGCCTGTTCCAAGTCACATGGTTAATAATCACTACAGCTCCCTGGTGGTCTAGTGGTTAGGATTCGGAGCTCTCACCGCCGCGGCCCGGGTTCGATTCCCGGTTAGGGAACTCACCATTATTGGTGATGTCCAATTCAACCCACTGTTGATAACCAATGTCAAAGTATTCATTGGGAAGGTGAATAACGAAGAAAAGTAGACTTCCATGCTTAACATTTACTGCAAAATGTCACAATTATGAAGGAAAATATTGAGTGTATCTTTTAAAGAACCCGCCTGGTCCAAGTCACATGGTTAATAATGACTACAGCTCCCTGGTGGTCTAGTGGTTAGGATTCGGTGCTCTCACCGCCGCGGCCCGGGTTCGATTCCCGGTTAGGGAACTCACAATTATTGGTGATGTCCAATCCAATTCAACCCACTGTTGATAACCAATGTGAAAGTATTCATTGGGAAGGTGAAAAACGAACAAAAGTAGACTTCCATGCTTAACATTTACTGCAAAATGTCACAATTATGAAGGAATATATGGAATGTATCTTTTAAAGATCCCGCCTGGTCCAAGTCACATGGTTAATAATGACTACAGCTCCCTGGTGGTCTAGTGGTTAGGATTCGGCGCTCTCACCGCCGCGGCCCGGGTTCGATTCCCGGTTAGGGAACTCACCTTTATTGGTGATGTCCAAGCAAATCCAATGCATCCACTGTTGATAACCAATGTCAAAGTATTCATTGGGAAGGTGAATAACGAACAAAAGTAGACTTCCATGCTTAACATTTACTGCAAAATGTCACAATTATGCAGGAATATACGTGATGTATCTTTTAAAGAACCCGCCTGTTCCAAGTCACATGGTTAATAATCACTACAGCTCCCTGGTGGTCTAGTGGTTAGGATTCGGCGCTCTCACCGCCGCGGCCCGGGTTCGATTCCCGGTTAGGGAACTCACCTTTATTGGTGATGTCCAACCAAATCCAATACAACCCACTGTTGATAACCAATGTCAAAGTATTCATTGGGAAGGTGAATAACGAAGAAAAGTAGACTTCCATGCTTAACATTTACTGCAAAATGTCACAATTATGAAGGAATATATGGAGTGTATCTTTTAAAGAACCCGCCTGGTCCAAGTCACATGGTTAACAATGTCTGCAGCTCCCTGGTGGTGTAGTGGTTAGGACTCTGCGCTCTCACCGCCGCGGCCCGGGTTCGATTCACGGTTAGGGAACTCACCATTATTGGTGATGTCCAATCCAATTCAACCCACTGTTGATAACCAATGTCAAAGTATTCATTGGGAAGGTGAATAACGAAGAGACTTCCATGCTTAACATTTACTGCAAAATGTCACAATTATGAAGGAATATATTGAGTGTATCTTTTAAAGAACCCGCCTGGTCCAAGTCACATGGTTAATAATGACTACAGCTCCCTGGTGGTCTAGTGGTTAGGATTCGGCGCTCTCACCGCCGCGGCCCGGGTTCGATTCCCGGTTAGGGAACTCACCATTATTGGTGATGTCCAATCCAATTCAACCCACTGTTGATAGTCAAAGTATTCATTGGGAAGGTGAATAACGAGCAAAAGTAGACTTCCATGCTTAACATTTACTGCAAAATGTCACAATTATGAAGGAATATACATGATGTATCTTTTAAAGAACCCGCCTGTTCCAAGTCACATGGTTAATAATCACTACAGCTCACTGGTGGTCTAGTGGTTAGGATTCGGCGCTCTCACCGCCGCGGCCCGGGTTCGATTCCCGGTTAGGGAACTCACCATTATTGGTGATGTCCAATTCAACCCACTGTTGATAACCAATGTCAAAGTATTCATTGGGAAGGTGAATAACGAAGAAAAGTAGACTTCCATGCTTAACATTTACTGCAAAATGTCACAATTATGAAGGAATATATTGAGTGTATCTTTTAAAGAACCCGCCTGGTGCAAGTCACATGGTTAATAATGACTACAGCTCCCTGGTGGTCTAGTGGTTAGGATTCGGCGCTCTCACCGCCGCGGCCCGGGTTCGATTCCCGGTTAGGGAACTCACCATTATTGGTGATGTCCAATCCAATTCAACCCACTGTTGATAGTCAAAGTATTCATTGGGAAGGTGAATAACGAGCAAAAGTAGACTTCCATGCTTAACATTTACTGCAAAATGTCACAATTATGAAGGAATATATATGATGTATCTTTTAAAGAACCCGCCTGTTCCAAGTCACATGGTTAATAATCACTACAGCTCCCTGGTGGTCTAGTGGTTAGGATTCGGCGCTCTCACCGCCGCGGCCCTGGTTCGATTCCCGGTTAGGGAACTCACCATTATTGGTGATGTCCAATTCAACCCACTGTTGATAACCAATGTCAAAGTATTCATTGGGAAGGTGAATAACGAAGAAAAGTAGACTTCCATGCTTAACATTTACTGCAAAATGTCACAATTATGAAGGAATATATGGAATGTATCTTTTAAAGATCCCGCCTGGTCCAAGTCACATGGTTAAAATTTAATGCAGCTCCCTGGTGGTCTAGTGGTTAGGATTCGGCGCTCTCACCGCCGCGGCCCGGGTTCGATTCCCAGTTAGGGAACTCACCCTTCTTGGTGATGTCCAAGCAAATCCAATGCATCCACTGTTGATAGTCAAAGTATTCATTGGGAAGGTGAATAACGAACAAAAGTAGACTTCCATGCTTAACATTTACTGCAAAATGTCACAATTATGAAGGAATATATCGAGTGTATCTTTTAAAGAACCCGCCTGGTCGAAGTCACATGGTTAATAATGACTACAGCTCCCTGGTGGTCTAGTGGTTAGGATTCGGCGCTCTCACCGCCGCGGCCCGGGTTCGATTCCCGGTTAGGGAACTCGCCTTTATTGGTGATGTCCAAGCAAATCCAATGCATCCACTGTTGATAACCAATGTCAAAGTATTCATTGGGAAGGTGAATAACGAACAAAAGTAGACTTCCATGCTTAACATTTACTGCAAAATGTCACAATTATGCAGGAATATACGTGATGTATCTTTTAAAGAACCCGCCTGTTCCAAGTCACATGGTTAATAATCACTACAGCTCCCTGGTGGTCTAGTGGTTAGGATTCGGCGCTCTCACCGCCGCGGCCCGGGTTCGATTCCCGGTTAGGGAACTCACCTTTATTGGTGATGTCCAACCAAATCCAATACAACCCACTGTTGATAACCAATGTCAAAGTATTCATTGGGAAGGTGAATAACGAAGAAAAGTAGACTTCCATGCTTAACATTTACTGCAAAATGTCACAATTATGAAGGAATATATGGAGTGTATCTTTTAAAGAACCCGCCTGGTCCAAGTCACATGGTTAACAATGTCTGCAGCTCCCTGGTGGTGTAGTGGTTAGGACTCTGCGCTCTCACCGCCGCGGCCCGGGTTCGATTCCCGGTTAGGGAACTCACCATTATTGGTGATGTCCAATCCAATTCAACCCACTGTTGATAACCAATGTCAAAGTATTCATTGGGAAGGTGAATAACGAAGAAAAGTAGACTTCCATGCTTAACATTTACTGCAAAATGTCACAATTATGAAGGAATATATGGAGTGTATCTTTTAAAGAACCCGCCTGGTCGAAGTCACATGGTTAATAATGACTACAGCTCGCTGGTGGTCTAGTGGTTAGGATTCGGCGCTCTCACCGCCGCGGCCCGGGTTCGATTCCCGGTTAGGGAACTCACCTTTATTGGTGATGTCCAAGCAAATCCAATGCATCCACTGTTGATAACCAATGTCAAAGTATTCATTGGGAAGGTGAATAACGAACAAAAGTAGACTTCCATGCTTAACATTTACTGCAAAATGTCACAATTATGCAGGAATATACGTGATGTATCTTTTAAAGAACCCGCCTGTTCCAAGTCACATGGTTAATAATCACTACAGCTCCCTGGTGGTCTAGTGGTTAGGATTCGGCGCTCTCACCGCCGCGGCCCGGGTTCGATTCCCGGTTAGGGAACTCACCTTTATTGGTGATGTCCAACCAAATCCAATACAACCCACTGTTGGTAACCAATGTCAAAGTATTCATTGGGAAGGTGAATAACGAAGAAAAGTAGACTTCCATGCTTAACATTTACTGCAAAATGTCACAATTATGAAGGAATATATGGAGTGTATCTTTTAAAGAACCCGCCTGGTCCAAGTCACATGGTTAACAATGTCTGCAGCTCCCTGGTGGTGTAGTGGTTAGGACTCTGCGCTCTCACCGCCGCGGCCCGGGTTCGATTCCCGGTTAGGGAACTCACCATTATTGGTGATGTCCAATCCAATTCAACCCACTGTTGATAACCAATGTCAAAGTATTCATTGGGAAGGTGAATAACGAACAAAAGTAGACTTCCATGCTTAACATTTACTGCAAAATGTCACAATTATGAAGGAATATATTGAGTGTATCTTTTAAAGAACCCGCCTGGTCCAAGTCACATGGTTAATAATGACTACAGCTCCCTGGTGGTCTAGTGGTTAGGATTCGGCGCTCTCACCGCCGCGGCCCGGGTTTGATTCCCGGTTAGGGAACTCACCATTATTGGTGATATCCAATTCAACCCACTGTTGATAATCAATGTCAAAGTATTCATTGGGAAGGTGAATAACGAGTAAAAGTAGACTTCCATGCTTAACATTTACTGCAAAATGTCACAATTATGAAGGAATATATGGAATGTATCTTTTAAAGATCCCGCCTGGTCCAAGTCACATGGTTAATATTTAATGCAGCTCCCTGGTGGTCTAGTGGTTAGGATTCGGCGCTCTCACCGCCGCGGCCCGGGTTCGATTCCCAGTTAGGGAACTCACCTTTCTTGGTGATGTCCAAGCAAATCCAATGCATCCACTGTTGATAACCAATGTCAAAGTATTCATTGGGAAGGTGAATAACGAACAAAAGTAGGCTTCCATGCTTAACATTTACTGCAAAATGTCACAATTATGAAGGAATATATGGAGTGTATCTTTTAAAGAACCCGCCTGGTCCAAGTCACATGGTTAATAATGACTACAGCTCCCTGGTGGTCTAGTGGTTAGGATTCGGCGCTCTCACCGCCGCGGCCCGGGTTCGATTCCCGGTTAGGGAACTCACCTTTATTGGTGATGTCCAAGCAAATCCAATGCATCCACTGTTGATAACCAATGTCAAAGTATTCATTGGGAAGGTGAATAACGAACAAAAGTAGACTTCCATGCTTAACATTTACTGCAAAATGTCACAATTATGCAGGAATATACGTGATGTATCTTTTAAAGAACCCGCCTGTTCCAAGTCACATGGTTAACAATCACTACAGCTCCCTGGTGGTCTAGTGGTTAGGATTCGGCGCTCTCACCGCCGCGGCCCGGGTTCGATTCCCGGTTAGGGAACACACCTTTATTGGTGATGTCCAACCAAATCCAATACAACCCACTGTTGATAACCAATGTCAAAGTATTCATTGGGAAGGTGAATAACGAAGAAAAGTAGACTTCCATGCTTAACATTTACCGCAAAATGTCACAATTATGAAGGAATATATGGAGTGTATCTTTTAAAGAACCCGCCTGGTCCAAGTCACATGGTTAACAATATCTGCAGCTCCCTGGTGGTGTAGTGGTTAGGACTCGGCGCTCTCACCGCCGCGGCCCGGGTTCGATTCCCGGTTAGGGAACTCACCATTATTGGTGATGTCCAATCCAATTCAACCCACTGTTGATAACCAATGTCAAAGTATTCATTGGGAAGGTGAATAACGAAGAAAAGTAGACTTCCATGCTTAACATTTACTGCAAAATGTCACAATTATGAAGGAATATATTGAGTGTATCTTTTAAAGAACCCGCCTGGTCCAAGTCACATGGTTAATAATGACTACAGCTCCCTGGTGGTCTAGTGGTTAGGATTCGGCGCTCTCACCGCCGCGGCCCGGGTTCGATTCCCGGTTAGGGAACTCACCATTATTGGTGATGTCCAATCCAATTCAACCCACTGTTGATAACCAATGTCAAAGTATTCAATGGGAAGGTGAAAAACGAACAAAAGTAGACTTCCATGCTTAACATTTACTGCAAAATGTCACAATTATGAAGGAATATATGGAATGTATCTTTTAAAGATCCCGCCTGGTCCAAGTCTCATGGTTAATATTTACTACAGCTCCCTGGTGGTCTAGTGGTTAGGATTCGGCGCTCTCACCGCCGCGGCCCGGGTTCGATTCCCGGTTAGGGAACTCACCATTATTGGTGATATCCAATTCAACCCACTGTTGATAATCAATGTCAAAGTATTCATTGGGAAGGTGAATAACGAGCAAAAGTAGACTTCCATGCTTAACATTTACTGCAAAATGTCACAATTATGAAGGAATATATGGAATGTATCTTTTAAAGATCCCGCCTGGTCCAAGTCACATGGTTAATATTTAATGCAGCTCCCTGGTGGTCTAGTGGTTAGGATTCGGCGCGCTCACCGCCGCGGCCCGGGTTCGATTCCCAGTTAGGGAACTCACCTTTCTTGGTGATGTCCAAGCAAATCCAATGCATCCACTGTTGATAACCAATGTCAAAGTATTCATTGGGAAGGTGAATAACGAACAAAAGTAGACTTCCATGCTTAACATTTACTGCAAAATGTCACAATTATGAAGGAATATATGGAGTGTGTCTTTTAAAGAACCGGCCTGGTCCAAGTCACATGGTTAATAATGACTACAGCTCCCTGGTGGTCTAGTGGTTAGGTTTCGGCGCTCTCACCGCCGCGGCCCGGGTTCGATTCCCGGTTAGGGAACTCACCTTTATTGGTGATGTCCAAGCAAATCCAATGCATCCACTGTTGATAACCAATGTCAAAGTATTCATTGGGAAGGTGAATAACGAACAAAAGTAGACTTCCATGCTTAACATTTACTGCAAAATGTCACAATTATGCAGGAATATACGTGATGTATCTTTTAAAGAACCCGCCTGTTCCAAGTCACATGGTTAATAATCACTACAGCTCCCTGGTGGTCTAGTGGTTAGGATTCGGCGCTCTCACCGCCGCGGCCCGGGTTCGATTCCCGGTTAGGGAACTCACCTTTATTGGTGATGTCCAACCAAATCCAATACAACCCACTGTTGATAACCAATGTCAAAGTATTCATTGGGAAGGTGAATAACGAAGAAAAGTAGACTTCCATGCTTAACATTTACTGCAAAATGTCACAATTATGAAGGAATATATGGAGTGTATCTTTTAAAGAACCCGCCTGGTCCAAGTCACATGGTTAATAATGACTGCGGCTCCCTGGTGGTCTAGTGGTTAGGATTCGGCGCTCTCACCGTCGCGGCCCGGGTTCGATTCCCGGTTAGGGAACTCACCATTATTGGTGATGTCCAATCCAATTCAACCCACTGTTGATAATCAATGTCAAAGTATTCATTGGGAAGGTGAATAACGAGCAAAAGTAGACTTCCATGCTTAACATTTACTGCAAAATGTCACAATTATGAAGGAATATATGGAATGTATCTTTTAAAGATCCCGCCTGGTCCAAGTCACATGGTTAATATTTAATGCAGCTCCCTGGTGGTCTAGTGGTTAGGATTCGGCGCTCTCACCGCCGTCGGCCCGGGTTCAATTCCCGGTTAGGGAACTCAGCATTATTGGTGATGTCCAATCCAATTCAACCCACTGTTGATAGTCAAAGTATTCATTGGGAAGGTGAATAACGAGCAAAAGTAGACTTCCATGCTTAACATTTACTGCAAAATGTCACAATTATGAAGGAATATATGGAGTGTATCTTTTAAAGAACCCGCCTGGTCCAAGTCACATGGTTAATAATGACTACAGCTCCCTGGTGGTCTAGTGGTTAGGTTTCGGCGCTCTCACCGCCGCGGCCCGGGTTCGATTCCCGGTTAGGGAACTCACCTTTATTGGTGATGTCCAAGCAAATCCAATGCATCCACTGTTGATAACCAATGTCAAAGTATTCATTGGGAAGGTGAATAACGAACAAAAGTAGACTTCCATGCTTAACATTTACTGCAAAATGTCACAATTATGCAGGAATATACGTGATGTATCTTTTAAAGAACCCGCCTGTTCCAAGTCACATGGTTAATAATCACTACAGCTCCCTGGTGGTCTAGTGGTTAGGATTCGGCGCTCTCACCGCCGCGGCCCGGGTTCGATTCCCGGTTAGGGAACTCACCTTTATTGGTGATGTCCAACCAAATCCAATACAACCCACTGTTGATAACCAATGTCAAAGTATTCATTGGGAAGGTGAATAACGAAGAAAAGTAGACTTCCATGCTTAACATTTACTGCAAAATGTCACAATTATGAAGGAATATATGGAGTGTATCTTTTAAAGAACCCGCCTGGTCCAAGTCACATGGTTAATAATGACTGCGGCTCCCTGGTGGTCTAGTGGTTAGGATTCGGCGCTCTCACCGTCGCGGCCCGGGTTCGATTCCCGGTTAGGGAACTCACCATTATTGGTGATGTCCAATCCAATTCAACCCACTGTTGATAATCAATGTCAAAGTATTCATTGGGAAGGTGAATAACGAGCAAAAGTAGACTTCCATGCTTAACATTTACTGCAAAATGTCACAATTATGAAGGAATATATGGAATGTATCTTTTAAAGATCCCGCCTGGTCCAAGTCACATGGTTAATATTTAATGCAGCTCCCTGGTGGTCTAGTGGTTAGGATTCGGCGCTCTCACCGCCGTCGGCCCGGGTTCAATTCCCGGTTAGGGAACTCAGCATTATTGGTGATGTCCAATCCAATTCAACCCACTGTTGATAGTCAAAGTATTCATTGGGAAGGTGAATAACGAGCAAAAGTAGACTTCCATGCTTAACATTTACTGCAAAATGTCACAATTATGAAGGAATATATGGAATGTATCTTTTAAAGATCCCGCCTGGTCCAAGTCACATGGTTAATATTTAATGCAGCTCCCTGGTGGTCTAGTGGTTAGGATTCGGCGCTCTCACCGCCGCGGCCCGGGTACAATTCCCGGTTAGGGAACTCAGCATTATTGGTGATGTCCAATCCAATTCAACCCACTGTTGATAGTCAAAGTATTCATTGGGAAGGTGAATAACGAGCAAAAGTAGACTTCCATGCTTAATATTTACTGCAAAATGTCACAATTATGAAGGAATATACATGATGTATCTTTTAAAGAACCCGCCTGTTCCAAGTCACATGGTTAATAATCACTACAGCTCCCTGGTGGTCTAGTGGTTAGGATTCGGCGCTCTCACCGCCGCGGCCCGGGTTCGATTCACGGTTAGGGAACTCACCATTATTGGTGATGTCCAATCCAATTCAACCCACTGTTGATAACCAATGTCAAAGTATTCATTGGGAAGGTGAATAACGAAGAAAAGTAGACTTCCATGCTTAACATTTACTGCAAAATGTCACAATTATGAAGGAATATATTGAGTGTATCTTTTAAAGAACCCGCCTGGTCCAAGTCACATGGTTAATAATGACTACAGCTCCCTGGTGGTCTAGTGGTTAGGATTCGGCGCTCTCACCGCCGCGGCCCGGGTTCGATTCTCGGTTAGGGAACTCACCATTATTGGTGATGTCCAATCCAATTCAACCCACTGTTGATAATCAATGTCAAAGTATTCATTGGGAAGGTGAATAACGAGCAAAAGTAGACTTCCATGCTTAACATTTACTGCAAAATGTCACAATTATGAAGGAATATATGGAATGTATCTTTTAAAGATCCCGCCTGGTCCAAGTCACATGGTTAATATTTAATGCAGCTCCCTGGTGGTCTAGTGGTTAGGATTCGGCGCTCTCACCGCCGTCGGCCCGGGTTCAATTCCCGGTTAGGGAACTCAGCATAATTGGTGATGTCCAATCCAATTCAACCCACTGTTGATAGTCAAAGTATTCATTGGGAAGGTGAATAACGAGCAAAAGTAGACTTCCATGCTTAATATTTACTGCAAAATGTCACAATTATGAAGGAATATACATGATGTATCTTTTAAAGAACCCGCCTGTTCCAAGTCACATGGTTAATAATCACTACAGCTCGCTGGTGGTCTAG
Source organism: Micromesistius poutassou (assembly GCF_964030765.1). Taxonomy (NCBI): domain Eukaryota; kingdom Metazoa; phylum Chordata; class Actinopteri; order Gadiformes; family Gadidae; genus Micromesistius; species Micromesistius poutassou. The sequence continues at coordinate 13,924,124 of NC_140272.1, forward strand.
TGGTTAGGATTCGGCGCTCTCACCGCCGCGGCCCGGGTTCGATTCCCGGTTAGGGAACTCACCATTATTGGTGATGTCTAATCCAATTCAACCCACTGTTGATAACCAATGTCAAAGTATTCATTGGGAAGGTGAATAACGAAGAAAAGTAGACTTCCATGCTTAACATTTACTGCAAAATGTCACAATTATGAAGGAATATATTGAGTGTATCTTTTAAAGAACCCGCCTGGTCCAAGTCACATGGTTAATAATGACTACAGCTCCCTGGTGGTCTAGTGGTTAGGATTCGGCGCTCTCACCGCCGCGGCCCGGGTTCGATTCCCGGTTAGGGAACTCACCATTATTGGTGATGTCCAATCCAATTCAACCCACTGTTGATAACCAATGTCAAAGTATTCATTGGGAAGGTGAAAAACGAACAAAAGTAGACTTCCATGCTTAACATTTACTGCAAAATGTCACAATTATGAAGGAATATATGGAATGTATCTTTTAAAGATCCCGCCTGGTCCAAGTCACATGGTTAATAATGACTACAGCTCCCTGGTGGTCTAGTGGTTAGGATTCGGCGCTCTCACCGCCGCGGCCCGGGTTCGATTCCCGGTTAGGGAACTCACCTTTATTGGTGATGTCCAAGCAAATCCAATGCATCCACTGTTGATAACCAATGTCAAAGTATTCATTGGGAAGGTGAATAACGAACAAAAGTAGACTTCCATGCTTAACATTTACTGCAAAATGTCACAATTATGAAGGAATATATTGAGTGTATCTTTTAAAGAACCCGCCTGGTCCAAGTCACATGGTTAATAATGACTACAGCTCCCTCGTGGTCTAGTGGTTAGGATTCGGCGCTCTCACCGCCGCAGCCCGGGTTCGATTCCCGGTTAGGGAACTCACCATTATTGGTGATGTCCAATCCAATTCAACCCACTGTTGATAATCAATGTCAAAGTATTCATTGGGAAGGTGAATAATGAGTAAAAGTAGACTTCCATGCTTAACATTTACTGCAAAATGTCACAATTATGAAGGAATATATGGAATGTATCTTTTAAAGATCCCGCCTGGTCCAAGTCACATGGTTAATATTTAATGCAGCTCCCTGGTGGTCTAGTGGTTAGGATTCGGCGCTCTCACCGCCACGGCCCGGGTTCGATTCCTAGTTAGGGAACTCACCTTTCTTGGTGATGTCCAAGCAAATCCAATGCATCCACTGTTGATAACCAATGTCAAAGTATTCATTGGGAAGGTGAATAACGAACGAAAGTAGACTTCCATGCTTAACATTTACTGCAAAATGTCACAATTATGAAGGAATATATGGAGTGTATCTTTTAAAGAACCCGCCTGGTCCAAGTCACATGGTTAATAATGACTACAGCTCCCTGGTGGTCTAGTGGTTAGGATTCGGCGCTCTCACCGCCGCGGCCCGGGTTCGATTCCCGGTTAGGGAACTCAACTTTATTGGTGATGTCCAAGCAAATCCAATGCATCCACTGTTGATAACCAATGTCAAAGTATTCATTGGGAAGGTGAATAACGAACAAAAGTAGACTTCCATGCTTAACATTTACTGCAAAATGTCACAATTATGCAGGAATATACGTGATGTATCTTTTAAAGAACCCGCCTGTTCCAAGTCACATGGTTAATAATCACTACAGCTCCCTGGTGGTCTAGTGGTTAGGATTCGGCGCTCTCACCGCCGCGGCCCGGGTTCGATTCCCGGTTAGGGAACTCACCTTTATTGGTGATGTCCAACCAAATCCAATACAACCCACTGTTGATAACCAATGTCAAAGTATTCATTGGGAAGGTGAATAACGAAGAAAAGTAGACTTCCATGCTTAACATTTACTGCAAAATCTCACAATTATGAAGGAATATACGGGTATATAATATAATATATAATATATCTGGGTCCAAACCTAACGAACACACCACATATTCAAGAGGGTCATGATGACCCTCGAGCCCCCCTATCAGTCTGCGGAGAACACTCTGCCACAGCTAGATGGCGAGGACACACATATCACACAGAAAAACAACACAACAGTAGAAGTAGAACCTCCACGGAGGCGAAGCTACAGACGACCTCAGCGCTGTTAGGGGACGTTCAACGGGAAGGTGAATAATGAAAAAAAGTAGTGTTATCGTAGCTAGGATTTAGCTCTTTCACGACCACAGCCCAGGTTCGATTCCCGGTCAGTTAAAACCCATCTATGTCGAAACTTGCTTTAACAGGTAGTTAATATTTATAAGCACACAATGACTGGAGTGCAAACAAATATCTCAACAGAAACAGCTGACCCTAAATACGATGGTTATCCACAATCATTGGAGCATGTTTAATCAGCAAATAGATTTGACCTGATTACGAAATCTGTAGTCAGTTTTACGGTTCATTATCCAAATTGACCAAGAAACCCCAAGTGAGCTGCCTGTAAGCTGCACTGACCAATTAATGACCCCACCATTGTCAAACATTGACTCAAGACTACGTCCTAATGTTCAATTACCATACAGATCTCTGGTGATCTAGTGGTTAGGATTGAGCGCGTCCTCTCGTAATAATAGAGGAAGTCAAAAATGTGATCTATACTGACTATACTATACTATACTATACTGACTATTCGATTCACAATTGTAACAGAAACAATAACGTTGTTTCATTGTATTAACATAATGAATCAATTGAATCATGTCTTTTGTAACGTAATTAACTCACTCTTCACTCTTATTCCAATTCACTCTTATTCCAAAATAATCTAATAAACATGACTTGGTTTGGACTGATCGAAAACTATTCTATAATCCCCCCATCTAGAACACACTAACTAACTAACTCAGAACTTGTACAACAAGGGAACATTTACTGAAATGGTTCAGTTAGCATACAGCTCCCAGTTGGTCTAGGCATTGGGATTTGGCACTTTCACCTATGCGGACTGGCTTCAATACCCGGTCAGGCTACGTTTTATTTATACCACTCATCCATCCCGGACAGCTTTAATCCAGAAACAACCCAGATAGCAAAAGACAGATAATAACGATTAACTTTGTGTGAGCAGGTTCCATGTCCCCACTCAGAACAGAAATAACTACTGTAGGTACAACGTAAATTCAGACACATACTGCGCTATTCATGGCCCAAACACCCTGTCTTAAAACCCCTGATTTCACCCTCTCGCGACTGGTGCCGTGTCAAGGATTACCTACTCATGTTTGTTTATAATAAAAGCCCAGATAAAACGATTGCCATATCCAAGCTTAAAACAAAAAAAACTAAAACAATATTTTATATTTAAATGTGCAATTTCTCATGATGGAAGTTAAAATATTCAGGAGTAGCATCCGTAGAAAAGATTGGAATGGACTGTGTCAGATATATATATAGTATTGCTTTTCACCCTTACCGCCTTCCCCTTCGCAGAAAGAGCTCCTCCCTACCTTTGGCCCGTCCTGGGGAATGTGAAGGCGATGGAGAACATGCTGGGAGAAGGCCCTCAACATCCCCTCTGTGTGACACTCAGAGATCTGGAACACAAGCACAAGCCTCTTTACATTCATTTATAGACAGATGCATGGATTGAGAGTCAAACTGTAACACGTTACATTGTAAGCTCGACACGCATGCACAAACAAATGTTTTCAGAGACCGAATCTGGTCAGGATGTTGGCGTGAATGGGGGAGTGGCTTAATTGCGGATGGTGAGCTTGATAATGTAAAGGACATACATAATATGTCCTTTACCTCATTAAATATACATCACATATGTACTCGTGGATGTCGGGCTCTGCCTCCCACAGTGAGACTGGGTTTGTCATCAGAGCAACAGGGCTGTCAGTAGGAATCCTGGGGAACACCTAATACAGTGAGGGCATGACAGCGGAGTCTGCAGCGCCACTGTACGGCCCCATGTTCACCGATTCAAATCCCAGACGTGTATTACTTCCCCCTAGTGCCACTGCTATGAATACATGCAGGACTATAAACATGACACAACCAGAGGCAGCAATAATGAGCATCTACTATAAACCCTAGCGATCAATATTTCACAGCTCAAGGCGGGAGCCCCAGGCCTTCACACATTTAGATGATGTCAGCTTTACACAAAACACCTTGGAATTAACATTTAAATGACATGACCAGCAGTCAGAGGTTTTAAAAACATTGGATAAATAGTTGCCCCCAAAATTGCCTGTTTATGGCCAAACAAAACAACGGTCGGAAACAGGGAAGAAAGCAGTGTAGTCAATTATATGTTTGATATAGAAGTAACACAAATCCTGGGTTACTGGGTTCAAAGCAAATGTGATAAATGACAACATACCATGTATCTATATAAATGTATAAATGCAAGTCATTTCTGTCTGTCTGTCTCTCTCTGTCTCTCTCTCTCTCTGATAACTTACCAAAGGAGTATTGTAAAACAGACCATATCTCATCCTGGGGAGGAGCGAAAAGATGGCGTCTTTGAAGCACACCTACCAGTAGGAATAGGGAACAGGATGATTAGCAATTGTTTGTGTGTGTGTTATGAATAGGAAGTAAACTGTGCAAAGATTACCCATTGGTAGTCAATGTAATACATCATATTGAAGTGTTACAATAACAATAAGCATAAGCTTAAGCATAAGTCCTTGTAAACGTGACCACTAGCTCTGAATCACTGAAATACTGTCAAAGAACTCAACCAGATGTGTCCTTACCCGTTTTGAATCATAGGTCTTCAGATGGATGATGTCATAGTCAGAGAAGGCTTTCCATGTTTCCGGAAACAGATCTCCATACGCATGAAAACTCTGAAAAGCATTGTTCAATAGACAATAAATATCGAAAGTTATACCAAGAAGTCAAAATATGTATACACCACCCCCCTCGGTCGTGCATCTCAGTCACAAAGCAACCACGTTCTGAGTAAGTGGCCTGTAACTGCCATTTCCTCTGCATCAGAGCTGGCCTGATGCAGTTTATTCAACAGCCATCCTGATGCAGTTTATTCATCAGCCATCTTTAACAAAGCCTGAGTCCCAGGGGAGAGTGTGAGGGACCCACCGTGTCCCACATGAGGAGGTTGATGTCTCGGCTAAAGGAGTTGTTGATGTGCTGGGAGACGTACAGGTTGACAAAGTCACAAAAGTGGTGGTACATGTTCACTCCTACAAGAACAAAGAGACATAATGGGTTTCCACATGCAACTGGATGTGAGCACTTTACACATTGAGCGTACATAAATGTACAAAAATAAAGGAGAAGTACAGTATAATGTACACCCATGTATAAAAAGGCACCGTGCTTCCAGTTTGATTTCAAATCCAAAAGCTACACCGTAAGGTTGTGTGTTTGAATATGTTATGCAATATGCCCCAGTATCAGAACTAAACCCCAGAGATCAGGAGGTGTGTACCAGCGTCCAGCTTCATGAACACAGTGGGTTTTTCAATGACCAGGTCACAGAGCCCATCGTCTATGGGCTGGAGGTCCAGCTCTGTGTACGTCTGCAGCTCTGCATACCTTTAGGATAGGGATCATATAGAGACAGAGATTAGTTACGTTTTGCTATAAACTGTACAGACAAGAGATGGATGATACTGGACCGGCTCGACATTTAGATTATAGTCGGGCTACCCACTTGAAGGTGTGGGTTTAACTGATGAACCGCTGGACTTGAGTCGATGCGACCACAACACACACAATTTTGGTGCCAATTTGGTTTGAGATTAAAATTCTGTATAATGTGATTGATTCGTATAAGAGATTTGGGTCGTTTCAGACGGATGAAACCACAAAATGTTATCCCAGATGATGAACTAATAATTATAAGTAATTAATTACAACAGTAATAATAATAATCATAGTAATTAGTAGTAGTAAAAAACTAAAAATAATAATACTTTCATAAAAAATGATTATAAGATCCTGAGGGACCAAAAAATAATAATAATAATAATAATAATATATATATAATGTAAAAAGGGTATGTGCAATAAGCAAGCGCTTCAACCTACACCTTTTCGGTCAGTACCTTTATGTAATGTCAATGTATAAATTAAGACATCAACTTTGTTTTTGTTTTATTGTTTTGTTTTTTGTGTTTTTAACTTATGGCATGTATGCAATGTTGTGTATATATGTGATCGAAATAAATAAACTAAACTAAACTAAACTATGAACTCAAGTTTGATGTTCAATGTTTTTGCTTCCTAATCTCAAACGCTCATTGAGAGCCAATTTACCTCAGATCAGTCTTGTTAACACATTGGACAAGTTTCACACACATTTCCCCAAATACCACATGATATTAGGAAAAAAACTTGATCAGCCATATAATAGTGTGAAACTTCCAAACGTCCAATATCATGTTTTTAGACCAAGACCATTCAAAAAGAAATCTGACCTACCTCAATGAGCCATTTGGTTTTGAAAGAGAATAACTTCCCGACGGTGCACTTCAGCTCAACATTCATTACCCTTTCTAATCAGGCTTGCTATATATTATATTTAAGTAGACTTAAATGTGTGTTGACTTTCACATGAGAGTCTGAAAAACTTTCAACAGGATTCCGCGTCAGCATTGTATTTGTGTATTCTATGGAAAACTATTTCCCCTTTTACACATGGTAATGCTACTACAAGGCCAGAACTACACTATCAACTCAAAATTAGGGAGGGAAAAGCACTGACGAGCCAGCCAGGAGTCGAACCTGGAATCTTCTGATCCGTAGTCAGACGCGTTATCCATTGCGCCACTGGCCCCCTATAAAACCTTCCATACAATGGGGCTGTCAGTGCATGTCAGGCCCTCCCAGCAGGTGGGGGCCCACGAGGACTCCTGCCCCTCCCCCCATCAGAGCAGAAAAGTGACTGGTGAAAAATAAAACTAGCTCATCTACCTATAAATCAAGGAATCTCAGTATGTCCCTTGAATATCTCTAGAACAGTACATCTGGTCTGCTTTCCACTTGGCGTGTGTATTGCTGGAGACCCCAGGAAGTGCAGTGTCGACTTATTTTGACACACGACACGTTCAATAGTAATAAACTCTGAACAAAACAAGCAACCAGCGTCACACAAATCAAATTGTGTATGTTTACAATATCAACTTCTGACCGCACCACTCTCCAATGTAACTCAAATTGTGTAACTTTGTCATATACTGACTTATAACACTAATATAGCTAAATAACGTTGTTAAGTATCAATCAATAAAATGAATGGCCTCTGTGTGTGTGTTTGTATGTATGTCATTCACATATCTCGACATCTGTTCATCTGATCTACTTCACACTTGGGCCGTGTATTGCCGGGGACCCGAGGAAGTCCATTGTCTACATATTTGGACACAAGGCACGCTATTAATAAACTTTTAACAAAACCAAAAACAAGCGTGCCTCTGTGCAGCAGCGGGGGGTGGGGCTTCCGGGCTCTGCAGCTCAGCAGTCCACTGTACTTGGAGTCTCTGTATGTCTGTATGTCCCGCAGTTCCCATCGATAACCGCTCAGTCAATTGTCTTCACAGTGGACGGGTGTATTGCTGGTAAAGGTAGTGCAGTGCCCACCAGGAAGTTCTATGACTCAGTAGCTCTGGAGAAAGCTGCAAGCAACAATACGGGAGGCCAAGCAGACGGCCTGTTCCGAACAAGCACGTTTTGAACAGAGACTGTACTACTGTACTAGTATTTAGAATGAAGTAAATGACAATGGGACACAACATACTTTAAATCTCTGGGTTCCATTCATTTTTGGTTTCCAGAAAGTGTTTTGACAAATAGGTTTTATTGTTTTTGAGAGTCAAGACTATCTGGTAAATAAAATTACAAAATTACACTTTCTCTCTTTAAGGCAAGAAAACATTTTATGTCTATTAACACCACTTGTTTTTTCTCTTTGGCTGTTGCTATGCAAGTTTCCTTTGTAGTCATTGTACTAAGTCATTGCAAAGCAATTGTTCAGAATTAACATACAAAAGAGGTGATGATATGAACTGACCTATTTGGCAACACCACAACATTGTATGATAAAAAGTTTCAAATGTGTGTTGCACTGAGAGAGGCAAAGAGTGCCATTTGAAGACCGATTCCAATGCAAACATTGGCTTCCTCTTCAGGAATGATTCATGATTCAGTTATGCAGACTAATTAAGAACCAAGAGTCCTACATCCCACCTATTCTAAGTCACATGTTTCCAGCTCTCTACAGCACCTTGAACAGCTCCCTGGTGGTCTAGTGGTTAGGATTCGGCGCTCTCACCGCCGCGGCCCGGGTTCGATTCCCGGTCAGGGAATGAGTATTTTTGCAACTTCCTACATAATGGTTTACTATTCTGAGAGATTTATACAAAATTTAATTTCAATTCTTGTGTAAATCTTAGGTAACACACTAAAAACTAACAGTCAGAAGTTAAGAGATGTTAACCTATACATCTCTTGACAGTACATAAACATATCTTGACTGTACATGACTTTAACCAGAATAACTAAGTACCTGAAGACCAAAGTCTCAGCAAATTCACTTTTTTGAACATTTTTTGAATTTCTAACATGCATGATCCACTTTATTCCTGAATTGTACAGATTGAGGGTGGAGTATCCTAGCTCAGTTAACTTGGACAGTATTACATCACACATTATGCCTTCTTCGCCAGCTGTCAGCACGTCACACATTCTAAAAAAAGAGTGCATTGACCATATTCACTCAGGTCCCTGGTCGTCTAATGGTTAGGTTTCTGCGCTCTCACCACCGCGGCCCGGGTTCGATTCCTGGTCAGGGAACTCAACGTTACGTGTCCTTATCCAAACTGGCCTTCCATATATCCCTCTTATACAAACCTAACTTGAACAGCTAATGTTAAGTGAAGTCTAAAGTGAGAATTGCAATTGAAACAGATTATTTACATCAACCAACAAATCCCAAAATCATGTAGTGGAGCTTGTCTCAGCAAATTCAGATTGACTTAAATATAAGTTATTCGAAAATTATCACAAATTTCTCCCAGAAAATGATTTTGACCTGACTTGAATATAGTCGAGTGATCAACTTGATCTTCCAAATTAATTCAGTGAAAAACACACATACAAACACAAAATTGCTGCAGGTTAGTTATGCAGACTAATGAATGACCAGTCCTCCATCAGTCCATCAGTCCATCAGACCAGTCCTAGAAAAACCTCTGAAAGACATAAATAGTTAACTATTGTTATTCTACAAGCTTCAACTAGTATATACAAGCGTCAACTAATAGTATGTCAATGTCATTATACACTTTTTAGTGTTCATGATCCCATATTAAAACATAGATTAATTCAGTCTTTATCTGTCAAGTTGAATGTATAACTCTGCATGATCCACTATATTCCTGAAGTTTACAGAGTGAGGGGGGAGTATCCTAGCTCAGTTAACTGAGACAGTATTACATCACACATATCCCTGTCTTCTCAGCTGTCAGCATGTCACACATTCTAGACAAACAGTGCACTGGACCTAAATCTTCAGGTCCCTGGTGGTCTAGTGGTTAGGATTCGGCGCTCTCACCGCCGCGGCCCGGGTTCGATTCCCGGTCAGGGAACACATCTTTATGTGTCCTTATCCAAACTGGCCTTCCATATATCCCTCTTACACAAACCTAACTTGAACAGCTAATGTTAAGTGAAGTCTAAAGTGAGAATTGCAATTGAAACAGATTATTTACATCAACCAACAGATCCCAAAATCATGTAGTGGAGCTTGTCTCAGCAAATTCAGATTGACTTGAATATAAGTTATTCGAAAATTATCACAAATTTCTCAAAGAAAATGATTTTGACCTGACTTGAATATAGTCGAGTGATCAACTTAATCTTCCAAATTAATTCAGTGAAAAACACACACATGCAAACACAAAATTGCTGCAGGTTAGTTATGCAGACTAATGAATGACCAACTTATGAATGACCAGTCCTCCATCCCTCCAGTTTCTGGTCTAATGGTTGATGACCAGTGGTTGGGATTTGACAGTCACGTAGCCAGTCCGGGATCAATTCCCCGTCAGAGAAATCAACATTATGTTACTTTCTAAATAATGGTTTCCTATCCTGAGAGATTTATACAATGACTTTTCAGCCAATTCCCAATTTTGGTAGAAAAACCTCTGAAAGACATAAATAGTTAACTATTGTTATTCTACAAGCTTCAACTAGTATATACAAGCGTCAACTAATAGTATGTCAATGTCATTATACACTTTTTAGTGTTCATGATCCCATATTAAAACATAGATTAATTCAGTCTTTATCTGTCAAGTTGAATGTATAACTCTGCATGATCCACTATATTCCTGAAGTTTACAGAGTGAGGGGGGAGTATCCTAGCTCAGTTAACTGAGACAGTATTACATTACACATATCCCTGTCTTCTCAGCTGTCAGCATGTCACACATTCTAGACAAACAGTGCACTGGACCTAAATCTTCAGGTCCCTGGTGGTCTAGTGGTTAGGATTCGGCGCTCTCACCGCCGCGGCCCGGGTTCGATTCCCGGTCAGGGAACACATCTTTATGTGTCCTTATCCAAACTGGCCTTCCATATATCCCTCTTACACAAACCTAACTTGAACAGCTAATGTTAAGTGAAGTCTAAAGTGAGAATTGCAATTGAAACAGATTATTTACATCAACCAACAGATCCCAAAATCATGTAGTGGAGCTTGTCTCAGCAAATTCAGATTGACTTGAATATAAGTTATTCGAAAATTATCACAAATTTCTCAAAGAAAATGATTTTGACCTGACTTGAATATAGTCGAGTGATCAACTTAATCTTCCAAATTAATTCAGTGAAAAACACACACATACAAAATTGCTGCAGGTTAGTTATGCAGACTAATGAATGACCAACTTATGAATGACCAGTCCTCCATCCCTCCAGTTTCTGGTCTAATGGTTGATGACCAGTGGTTGGGATTTGACAGTCACATAGCCAGTCCGGGATCAATTCCCCCGTCAGAGAAATCAACATTATGTTACTTTCTAAATAATGGTTTCCTATCCTGAGAGATTTATACAATGACTTTTCAGCCAATTCCCAATTTTGGTAGAAAAACCTCTGAAAGACATAAATAGTTAACTATTGTTATTCTACAAGCTTCAACTAGTATATACAAGCGTCAACTAATAGTATGTCAATGTCATTATACACTTTTTAGTGTTCATGATCCCATATTAAAACATAGATTAATTCAGTCTTTATCTGTCAAGTTGAATGTATAACTCTGCATGATCCACTATATTCTTGAAGTTTACAGAGTGAGGGGGGAGTATCCTAGCTCAGTTAACTGAGACAGTATTACATCACACATATCCCTGTATATTACTGCAAAATGTCACAATTATGAAGGAATATACAGAATGTATCTTTTAAAGAACCCGCCTGGTCCTAGTCACATGGTTAATAATCATTACAGCTCCCTGATGGTCTAGTGGTTAGGATTCGGCGCTCTCACCGCCGCGGCCCGGGTTCGATTCCCGGTCAGGGAACACACAATTATGTCTCCTTGTCCACACTGGCTTTTCCTATATTCCTGCTACACAAATATAACTAGACAGCTTATGTTTAGTAAAGTCTGAACAGAGAAATGAAATTGAAACATCCTTCTCTAGTTCAACCAAATTCCAAAATCATGTAGTTGAGCATGACTCAGCCAATTCAGATTAAATTTAATGAATAGAAATATAAAATTAACTCTGGATATTATGTAAACCTGACTTGAATAAAGTCAGGTAATCTACTTCATCTTCAGTCAAAATCTCACACACATAAAGTTGCTGGCAATCAGACAACAACGAATAGTCCTAAATCCTACCTATTCCAAGTCACATGATTCAATCTCTAAACAGCTCCCTGGTGGTCTAGTGGTTAGGATTCGGCGCTCTCACCGCCACGGCCCGGGTTCGACTTCCGGTCAGGGAACTGGCCATTTATGTCTCCTGGTCAAACCTGGCTTTCCATCTATTCCTCTTATGGCACATTTCCACTGGAGGTCAGTTCAGACTGCAAAGGTGCGGCACAAGTCTGGTTTCCATTGCCAAAAGTGGGCGTGATCCGGACTGAGCCGTGTACTTGTCTCGCAGTACACCTCCGTTGGAGTACTGAGAAGCCTGAAAGGGTGCCGGCAAGTTCGAGCTCAATAGAAATTTCAGAACAGCTGGATTCATATCTGGACTTTATTTTCTTTTTGACCATTTTGTGTATATTTTCAAGGGGAAATTTCAAAGTTCTCATTTACAAGTGTTTTCTTTTGGAGAGAAATTATGAAGAAATGCATCATGTTTTCAAACTCAAAAATAATCGTTTGAATAATCGAGATTTCAATATTGACCAAAATAATCGTGATTATGATTTTTTCCATAATCGAGCAGCCCTACCGCACCCTCACTACTGGGCTGAGGCGTGCTGGGTCCGAAGCGTACCCGCTGGTGGAAATGCACCATTACACAAATCTAACACAAACAGCTTATGTAAACTGAAGTCCGAAATTGCAATTGATGGTTTCCTAGATCAACTCAACATGTAGTAGACCTTGTCTCAGTTAATTCAGATGGAATCAAAAATATTTAAAAAAATTATTAATATTACAAATATTAACACAAATTTCACTCCAGAAAGGATGTTGGGTGATCAACTTGATCTCCAAACTAAGAAGTGAAAAACACACATATGCACACACAAGGTTGCTGCCAGTCAGTTATGTGGAATAATAAAGAATCAATTGCCCTACATCCCGCCTACCCTAGGTCAGATGGTTGAAGTACTCACCTGCCTGGTGGTCTAGTGGGGAGGATTCTGCGTTCTCACCGCTACGGCCTGGGTTCGCAAACTCCCCATTATGTCTGCTTTTTCAAAAATTAAGAACAAATAGTCCTATATCCAGCCAATGGTAGGTCACATGGTTGAATCAAATTTCAGCTCCCTGGTGGTCTAGTGGTTAGGATTCGGCGCTCTCACCGCCGCGGCCCGGGTTCGATTCCCGGTCAGGGAACTAACCTTTATGCAACTTTCTACATAATCTTATAAAACGGGTGGCTTAAATCAAGCGATCTGATTGGTTCCAAACTGTTGTATATTGAGCATATACATACAGCTATGACGCCTGTTCAGTTTACAGAGTATTCAGTATCACTCCGCACCTAACTTCAACTGTTGTTTATTTATATATAAAAGCAATAGCATAGTTCACTGAAGCCTAAAAATATGTTGATTGCTGGAGAGGGTGGAAATGTTGTAAAGCAATAGGCACACGGTGAGTGAACTCGATAGTAGGCTAAATTGCCAGCAAACCAAGCTACCGTCTCTAGTCTAGCCTTCTCTCTGAAGGACGCTACAGTGTGTTGCATAGCAACTGCAGTACACTTTGCAAGCAGCCAGGAGGGACTACTTTTTTGTATTTGTTAAAAAAAATGCTTTTCCGACTTTCTCACTTTTTCAAAACTGAGGGTGTCTATGACTTTCATTTCGCCATACTTACATAACCGTTTCATAAAAGCAATAGATCACTTCAGTCAGTGAAATGTGCTCATTATACTACAGTTAAGGGGGTCGCCGGACAACGCCCCTTAACTGTGGTATAATGAGAACAAACCACAGCCTGTCGTGATCTATTGCTTAAGTCTACTATCCTGAGATATTAATTTCAATTCTTGGGTAAATCTAGTTAACATACTAATTGAAATGCTAATATAACACTTATGTATCAGAAGTTTAAATATATTAACCTATACATCTCTTCACAGTACACAAACATCTCTTGACTCATAGAATAACTAAAAGTGCCTGAAGACCTACGTCAAATTCCCTTTTTTTTAACACAATTGTGGAATTTCTGTGCATCATCCACTGTATTCCTGAAGTGTAAAGATTGAGGGTGGAGTATCCTAGCTCAGTTAACTTGGACAGTATTACATCACACATATGCCTTCTTCGCCAGCTGTCAGCACGTCACACATTCTAAAAAAAGAGTGCATTGACCATACAACCTCAGGTCCCTGGTGGTCTAGTGGTTAGGATTCGGCGCTCTCACCGCCGCGGCCCGGGTTCGATTCCCGGTCAGGGAACACAACTTTATGTCTCAAATTCATGCAAAGGAACTTGACTCTGTAATACTTGACTCACTGTAGCCTTTCCTCTGACCATGTACCGGTGTAGCACTTTATGTAAACCTATTGTAGTGTCTTGTCCTAGCAACCTTTGTTGTACATACAGGGAATGGGTTAACCTTACAATTGTACGTGCTTGCCACTTGTTTCTATGATTATCTTTACTGTAGCGACAGAGATATATTGTTGTTTCTCTTTCTTCCGACAAATACATTTATTGTAAGTATCTTTAAATAAAAGCATCTGCTAAATGGCCTAAATCTAAACAATGTCCTCTGCCCCGTCTATTCGCTCATTGGTGGACTAGTGGTTAGGATTTGGGGCTCTTACCGCCGTGGCCTGCAATTGATCCCAGTCAGCGAACAGTGATATTGAACTTTCTCTTTTCAACACACAAACCATGAATAAGAATGTACCACCTGGGATGATCTTTCATTCATAGATAGGTCTAAAGTCATAGAATTGTATTTCATGGTGGTCTATCAATGAAAGGCGATGAAAGACTTTTAAGCAGCACGTGAACATTGTGTCATGTATCTTGCATTACCAAGATTGCAGCGGACTCTTGTGATCTCCCTCAGCAGCCAGTGATGCTCTGCTCAGACTGCAGTGCCCTCCCATCTCTCCATGTTGGATGAAGTCCTCCTTATACCTGCACCGCAAACACAAGGTGGGTTCACACAGGGAAACAGAAAGTCACTTTCACTGTAAACTCCTGGCATTTACCAATGTCAAGATAAGGTAGTGGCATGACCTTTCGTGACCTCTGCGCGGGCTCCGCAAGTCCAAGTAAAGGTTGGTCGCCTGACAGAACCGAGTGTGGCGGCTGCACCTTAACGATGAGTCACCCTAGAAATAAAAACAGATCTTTATTTTATTGCTTGAGGCCCAGTGTTTTTCACACCAACCGTTCATCTTGACCGGTATAGCGATCAGCCACGAGAGGCCGTGGGTTAGTGATTTAAGAACCGATAGGGGCCGTTGTTAGCCTGAATCACACGGTCAAGTGGCTTAATGCTTGAATTTAACGGTTACTAAAACAGTAACTAAAGACTAACTATATCCAATCATTGTTGGTACCTGTGGTATAAGCTGAATAAACCATGACTGGATGTCCCGTTATTGAAAATAATGTACAACATTATTGAAGGTCAAACAATAATAACAGGATAACCCAACCTGGTTTATCCCTTACATACAAAGCTTTTTACATGCTGAGTCCTGAGCTACTGTGTGTTCCTGATGACTTCTGTGGCTCCTGCGGAACAGAGGCTATGAGTGAACTTACGGGTCTGCTGGCCACGCATAGAGTCTTCATCTCAGAGAGGCGCTCCCTGACGTAACCAAAGTCTCCCTGCTTCCAGAACAGATCCCGGGCTGCTTCCACCGTTCCAGCCCTGCAGGGGTTCAACACCAGATACTGAAGATTAATAGTCTATAATCAGTTGCATTACAGTTGCACAATATCACATTGTCTTTTGAGATAATTAAATGTATGAAGTAGTATCATTTTCATTATAATTAATGTTTCACATTTAAATCGCATTTGTTGAAATTCTCTTAACATCCCGACAGCAATCAATAAGTCAAATGCTTTGACAAAAAATAGGGGGAATAAAATGGTGTCTGTGGCTTTCACAGGCCTGTTAGAAACCTGTCCATTTAATTCGGCTTACCTAATTGTGTACCTACCTACCCGGCTACCTGTGCACATTCATTTCACATGTGACCTATTGCTAAAGCTAGCGAGCTAGTCCAGTTTTCCAGGGAGTGGCTTTGGAGGGAGGCCTGGTATTTTTTTACAGTTGGATACTAGTCGGATAAATCTAGCTAACTCTTAAATTTGAGACCATGGCTTTAAGAGATTCTAAGAGAAAAAAATGGACGAGCCAGCCAGGAGTCGAACCTGGAATCTTCTGATCCGTAGTCAGACGCGTTATCCATTGCGCCACTGGCCCGATGTGACCCCTCAACTTCAGGAGGCGACCCTGACAAAAGCCCCCTCATGCCCTTCCCCCGTTGAACTAACAAAATAGCAAAGCAAGAACTTTGCCATCAGTGTGACCGTTACTGTAAGGTGAAAACAACGACCTAACCATGTGTTAGTGAACATCCGGCTTGGAAACGTACCATCTGACATCAGCTTTGGAGCACACCGGGTTACCGAAGCGCTTCTCAAGAGGGCATTGCTTCTCATAGCCCCAGCAGGCCGACAGATTCCCTAGTGCATCCTGTGTGAGGGAGAAACCTTAGGAAAAGACTTTCCAAATGTGTAACGTGCAAATGAATGAATTAATAATTGATTTCAATGAGCACCAACACTAGCACATTGAGTTCTATTAATGGGCAGGGAAATAATGAAGTAAACTGGAGGCTTAATGGACGCATACACCAAAACAGTCATCACACATCTTTGTTTTCAACAAATACTGTTGTTGTGTTGCAAATACACCTGGTTAAAATGCAGATCCCTTAATCCCTTAAAAACAGTCAGTTATTACTTTTGAATTTCGGACATTAGCTTTGTATTCTGCCATTCTGATTTGTTTGATGATCTCTCTCTATGTCATAGCTGAATGCTAATAGTTCTAACAATCTTTCACAGGGTATGAATATTGTTTTACAAAGAAATAAAACAAATGAATGGATGGGGAAAATTTGATAAATATGAATGTAGTCAGTAACACAATCCACTTCCACCTCATATGTCATATCCAAACACAAACACACATGCACACACCCACCCACTCACACACAGAAAGGCTAATATCTTACTTTAAAAGGGCAGAGAGGGTCCTGGTGGCAGAGCTTGGAGACTCTCTGGTTGTTGCGTAGGAAGTAGGGTATGTGCTCTGGCGGGAGAGACAGGCTGCTGTAGTTAAACAGTGGTGCCGCTGGACGGTGGCCAAGCTTCCCAGGCTCCGCGGAGGTGATCGAAGTGGACGCAATGACTGTGGCCAGCGCTAGTAGCAGCATACTCGGACAAGACCCACATTCATGTGAGATGATGATGACTGCTCTTCACAGCCCTCTGAGTGAGAGGGCAGACAAAAGGGGAGGGAAATAGTCAGACAGACACAGGACACTATGCTGGTTTGAGGGTCAAGAGCATAGTTATATATAGAACACTGTTTTATATATATATATATATATGGTCAAGAGCAGCACAGTGTACAGTGTACGAGCATGTAGGTACAGGCTGGTGTGCGGGACATAGGAGCTCCGAGGGACTGTAGGCTTCAGGAAATATTAGTGGCCGTTTTCCTGCGATTGTCTTGGCAGTCATAACTAAGCTAGGTGAAACTTGAGCTTCAGACAAAGTGCGAGAACATGCCATTTTCAGGAGCCAACAAACGGAGTGTAGGCGTCTTTTAGCCTTTTTTAAATGTTATAATAATGTTACATATATCGTATAGTAGATGTGGGGGATCCTCCTCAAATAAGTGCACTACGTTATTTCCATAAGGTTGTTTAAACTACAAATTGTTCGCATGACAATTACAATATGCCAGTAAAAACGTCGTAACGTCAGGCTAACGGTAAACGTTTATCTAAGAAGTGATGGATAAAACCAAACCTTGACCCATTCATTCGCTCAACAGTTCGAACAGTCCCTTAGGAGATAATCTATGTCATCATTGCCGGTTAATTTATTTTGTGTTTTGCAAAGCAATTCACATTTCCTAAAGCATAGCCTAGAAAATATTGCATTACATTACTTCAACTATTCAACATTTATCCTAGAGAACGAGCAGATATGACGGTCAAGCAGTCAGTTTCCCGCCGTCACTCAGCACACAATTACAGTCGGTTCATCACAATAAATTACGGGGAAATACTCTAAGAAGACCTAAAAGTAGCAGTTTAATACAAGGTTCATCATGAAATGTACCCGAATTGGCCACTTCTTATCCTGGGCTACCCTGAGATGTTGATGTAGCAGGTCGCCATAACACCGGAAACCTCGCACCGGTCTGCGATATCCATAGTCAGACACCAGGGGGAGCTGTTGGTCTACAGCACATATGGAAAAGGGTGGAAATCATGCAGTATTTACATAAACGTAAAAAATAATAATAATAATAATAAAAATCAAGTGTGTGTATTCGGAGAGGAGGATGGGGGACCATCACGGACAACCCCTCGTCCTTTTTTCAGCTGTGCTGTGCAAAGATACTATAACTTTTCCCTCAGGTAAGATGTGTTGATAAAAGATAGTAACTCTTTACTCAATGAATAATCATTGTATTTAAGATAACTGCTTTGAACAGAAATATATGTTAACGTTCATCTTATTCTTTCTTATTTGTTTATTTAAAGAAGGCCTAACCATCACCCACCATCAACACTATAGACTACATCTATTTTTTTTAACTTATTCGGACAGTTTAAAGTGTGCGCAACAGTCGTGTGCTTCTTGAAAGTGCTTAAAATGTATATTTATTATTATGCCACCTGCAAAAAGGTTAATAACAAAAGGACTAATCAAACTAAAATAATAGTAGAGATATCGTCAACGTTAACTGAACGCGCTCCACGCGTTAGCATCTCTTGTCTCGGTAAAATAGCAAGTATATTTCTGCAGCCCGCCGATCTGTATGTTGTTCTTCTCATCTGGAGGATCCCGATCCTTTCACCGATCTCCAATGAAAACATAAATAAGTAGCATTATCGTAGTAGTAATAGTAGTAGTAGTAGTAGTAGTAGCAGCAGTGAATGGCAAAGGACTTCTAATCTTTAAAAGGTAGAGAATGCACTACAAAGCACCTCAAAATAAATAAACCTGTAAATATGGATTAATACTATCCTAACATTGTTTTGTTGGCCTAATGCAAACGTATACATGTTGAAAGTATTTCACAATAGTGAAATTGTGAACATCCTATGAACATCCTAACCTGCTACTTGAAAAAGGTCAGTGTTTGTTGACCTACTACTAGTATGAAACACAAAAGTGAAGATCCAATCAGAATCAAGGATGCTGAGATGAAAAAGAATCGAACCAGCCAGGAGTCGAACCTGGAATCTTCTGATCCGTAGTCAGACGCGTTATCCATTGCGCCACTGGTCCGCCTGTCAGAGATTATCCTCCAATCAGGTTATAGCCCCTCCTTCCTTTAACTTTATTTTCACAACGCAAGGAGTACTTATTCATTTATGTTGTGTTCCAAGGACACGTTTTACAAGTTACGAGCTGTAACTGGTAGTATATCGATCTGGTACGAGTTCACGGGTAGTGAGTTGCGGGTTTGACTGCCGTTCCAGGGCACTTTCACGGGTAGAAGGTTGTGAAAATACGGGTTACGGATTGCATGGAAAGCACCATTAACATGACCACAGATCCCGTAGCTAGAATATCTTTTTAGTTACTTTGCCCTTATGAACATCCATTCCACAACATATCGTCTCATGCCTTATGTGAAGACACCGCACATGTGTCGCGGTATCGTGCCAAATCGTGGTTAAGAGCGCCTCATAAAGCGTAGGTTCGAATCCCGCCATGCGCGTTTATATTTGCATTGAAATTAGGCTACAGAAGTACGTCTTTGCATGGAATGATATTGACGTTATGGCAGGTGACGGTATGAACACTAACTAAGAGAAATTAGGATGATTCACAACGTTATTCTTCACCAAATGTAGCCCTTCTTTGTCCCTAATAATTATTTGCAATGTAGTAATATGCACAATAATTGTGCTTTGTTTTGTACCTACCATTTCTGCAATAAATGGTTCACCAATGGCTCCAGACTTGATGAATTATGACATACGCATAGCCTTACCAATTACTTCACCATTACCACCTCACCAACTTTTTCATATATATATATATTGAATTACACAGAGGGGCGAAATTTATAATCAAAATAGTTTGTCCCCCTTCATTTACAAATCCCCACCCTCTTCCCCTCCCCCCTCCTCCCTTTGCCCCTCACCCGTCTGCCCTTGTTTCTTTTTTCATAGCCTCTTGTTGCCAGGCGCTCCTGCCATTCATCAAGTGTCTCTGTGGCCGTCTCCCCACAGTACCAGTTCCCAAAGTACTGCTGGTGCCCTGGAGACTTGTGGTCCTTTAAGCATTTTTTTACACAGCACCACATCCGGCTTTTTTTTGTTGTTGTCTAAATTCCTCACCAGCCAGTTCCCTCTCCATTCTCCTCTTCCTGTTCCTGAGAGTGCTTTTTGGCACATCTGCCACCACCGGTGGGACAGACACATGAGTAACAGGACCGGCTGGCAGTATCAGACTACACTGCAGGGAGGCGGATGCCACGCTGGCTGCAGGACGCTGCAGGGTAGCAGGGGTCGGAGCAGGTTGTTCTAACCTTGTTCTAAATGTCAGTGGCCTTTTTAGCCTGGCCGTGCCTGCTGTGTTGGTTGGCAGGCTGAAAACATGCGGGTTGTCAACCACAACGGACAGTCTCTTTTTGGGGAGTAGAATGCTGCTGCACAGCTCCTTCAGGAGAGGGGATGGCTTGTTGAAGCACATCCGTCTCTTGACTCCGGCTCCGCTTGTTGTACCTGAACAAAAATAATAAAAACAAAGGGGCAGTTTTAAAGAAGAGATATATTTCATGAATAAAGCTGTTGTTGCTACCCAGGTTGTAAAGATATTTTTTTTTATTTGCTCACCATTGTGCCAGCGTAGCCGTGTTCACCTCGGGCAGCTGGATGGTGGTGTCGGCCATCACACATGCGTTGTTGACAACACATTGTCGTATGTTGCCGTACGCATGTATGATTTGAGTCCACTGGCTCTGGGTGCCCTTGGGACTCAGGCCACTGGGCCGGTCCGTGTAACCCGACGGAAACCCCTGGACAATTAAGGCAGTGCAAAACATTACAATGATAGATATGGTCACACGGATATTAAAACAAATCAAAACCAGATAAACAAATAGGAAACCGACCCGTGTTAAGGATCGTACGGTGATGAGGAAGGTATGTCGTCCGGCCCTTGTCGAAATCGGACAAGGCCTGCCAGAGGGCTATGATGTTGTTAGCCTCCTCCTGTGTCAGGGCAAGGATGTGTTTTTTTAGTTCCACAAGGCAGCGTGCCAACTCCTGGATGGCTGCATAGCTGGGGATGTTGTCCGGCCCAACAGAGTTCTAAAATAATAAAATGGAGACAGTGATAGACTTGTTGTAAATCACAATATATTTGGATTGATTCTTTATAACCAGTTGGAATCAGATGGAGGCACAGGACCAGTAGACGGACCTGCAGTGGGTGGAGGGGTTGGCACTACCTGCGCTGAGGACCAGCTAGTGGTGGGCACTGTGGACCGTCTGGTGGGTGGTGTGGTGGGCGCTGGGGACCGGCTGGTGGGTGGTGTGGTTGGCGTTGAGGCAGCACTGATGGTGGAGGAGGATACCACTACGGCGGGTGGAGGGGCAGCAGCAGACACACCTGCGACTGAAGGCACTGTCACTTCGTGATGAGTGGAGGAGTGGAGGAGCCTCCAGGATGGGGACAGTAAAGTCCTCAATGTCCTCTGCCTCGGGCTCAACGTAGCCCTCATCCTCAGCCACAGACACCTCTTCTGTCTCCACCACAGTCAGTGTCCTTTTGTAGTCCTCCAGAGCACAGCCAGTCTGGCTGTACAAGTACTCCACCCCAATGATTTCACCTGAAAATCACAAAAACAAACGCACCGAAAAATACATTATGTACATGTAGATGCAATTAATTGAGATACAAATTAGATTTTTCAGACACAAAGTCAGCGCACCAGTGTATTTCCATGGCGACATGTAGTCCAACAGCTTCCTTGCAGTTGTTGTTGAATTCTTAATTTCGGTTCTGTTAATTGTGTGGCTCCAGCTAGTGGCCTTGATTGGTACACATTGGGGCACACTGACTTGTGCTTGATTGCTTGATGTGTACATTCTGTGACGTTCCTTTGTTGAAGGAAAGGAGGTTTCACTTGTTGTGAATGAACCAAATTCTGGTGGCTTATGTCATCAGACTTGTAGTATAGTGCACCGCTGTGTGTGGTGTTAAAGCCTTTATTGGCGTTTGTTAAGCGTTTTTTGAGACTCTGAGATTGGTTGTGATAAAGTTTAAATATAATTGTTATACTTGGTCAATTGGGTCTTTCTTTATTTGATGTCTTGATGAGAGAGGGGGAGCATTTGTTTTGTACAGCTTTCACATACTGTTAATTTGTGCTTGTTCTGTAGCTTGGGTTAAGAGGCAGCCCTTGGACTCACTGTTGTGCACTCAAAATTGACGGGCTTCCTTGTAGGTTTATGGCTTCATCCCTTTGGGTGTTGCTGAGCGCTGCTAGTAGTGTTGTGGTGACCGCGGTTAGCAGCAGTTGTTTCGGGGGCACATCCATGGGCTCGGGGGGAGGCGCCAGCGTGCTGGTCTTCTTTTCCACCTAATGGGCTTCAGTGTGTAAATACCCGCTGTCAGTAGTAGTGAAGACTAGGGTTGAGCTTATTGAGATAGAGTTTGGGATAGGTAGCCAGAGGGAACGCACCGTCTGCAAGGTTGTTAAATGCCTCTAGTGCGCAGCGGAGGGGTCACTTGGTCTGCGCTCTTGTGTCCATAGACATTCCACACTGGTTTTGAAGCTGTTCAGTCTGAGTCATGGCTGGCATAGAAAAGTTGGTTGGTAGGGTAAAGAGTTGGTTGGTAGGGTAAAGAGTTGGATGGTAGGGTAAAGAGTTGGATGGTGTAGATGATTGCATCCAGTGGCGGAGCCAGACTTTTTTTCAAGGGGTGGCACAAGGGTGGCCGAGGCTTCCGCCACTGATTGCATCGACCAAGTTTCTTCAAGTTTATTTCCAAATTAGATTTTTTTTTTTTTTAAGGATATTGGCGATTTTGAATTATTCTCGCTTCTTCTAGCCTAATTCTACTTCTCGCTTCTAGCCTAATGTTGATTGCTACGGTACATGTTACCTTCCTTCTTTCTTACTCTCTTTCTCCTCTTAAATCGCTTCACAGGATCCTGTTGCTGAGGTTGGAGGAGTGGCTGGTTGGGCTGGGTGCAGACATGCAGCAACTGTTAACCATTTGGCTAGATTACCTATTTTTTTTGTACCTTTTATGATTAATACTATTAGAGTTCCATAATTGAAACCATTTTTCTATGGCGGGGTGTGACGGCCCTCTGGCTGTCTTTGTGTGGTGTTGTGGAGGACCCGCCTGAACTGGCCAACCTGCAGCTTATGCAGACCCAGAACACACACCTCGTCCTCTGTGTCAAGGCCTTGCTCTGCTGCAGCTCGCCGTGCTGACTCCAACAGCTCATCTGGTGGAAGAGGACGTGACCATGGCTGGGCCCTGCTCTTCACCCACCCAGCTTCATGGGAGTCATTTATATTGACCATCCCATCAGCCTTCTTCCTAAAATCTGTCAGTAAAAAAGAAAATGTTAAAGGCATCATAAAATAATAACAACAAAAGAACAAGAACAGGGAAGGCAAGCAGAATGTTTATCTAAGCACCTATGCTATCTATTGTTATACATAGTAGTGCAGTAGGATTCTTGCACATGTATATATCTTGAACTTGTATATATCTTGTACATATTGTTTATAGTTTTCACTATATCAATGTGTGCATGGGCAGGGGTAGTCGTATGCTTAGTGTATCTGTTGTGATAAATGGCTAAATGTTAAATTGCTGCTGTAACACTGCAATTTCCCTTTGGGAATTAATAAAGTAATCTATCTATCAGATCACTGGCCTAATGAAACAGACAAGATAAGGCTTAGGAACACCCTATATCAACTATGCACTATCAACCCCCCCCCCCTCCCCCCCACACAGACTCATTCCCATAGTTTGCTTTATGCCTTTATATGGTAATAACGGCCATGGTAAAAACATGTGTTCTATGTGCTTTCTCATCAGTGGTAATGCTAGCACGGTTTGCTAAAAAAAACGAATAAAAAAGCAATAACTTTCGCACTGATTTCGAGTCAATCGATTCGAATGGGGGAGGGGAGCCGTCGAACAGCGTCTATTTATGTCTATTTCTGCACTAAAAGCTAACGTGACATTTACAATAAAGTTCAAAAATGTAAACAAACTTACCAAAGACAAAAAAAAACTTACCAAAGACGTCATCCGTATTCTCCACAGATTCGAAATGTTTTGAAATAGCCGCGGAGGTAAATTACAGTACTGTACAGGACAGGTAATACACGCTCTGGACAAATTGAGCATCCCGCTGCAGGGGTGAGGTGTGAGGGCGGGACGTAGCCCACGGCAACAGATTTTTGATTGGCTCATGCTTGCCAGGATTCGTGAATAAGCAGTGCGTTTGTTGATTGGCTGTTGCAGGCTGTCACTCGGGTCACTTTGTGAACGCAAACTCACCTCCTCATTGGCCATCAGGGGAACCAATTCTTGGTCAATTTCGAGCTGCCATTGGCTTACCATTGCTCGACAAACACTCAGCCCTAGCATACTCTGCACGCACATGAGAGTGTTGCTTTTATGTAAACACACCCCACACTCCAAATATAGCATTACAGTATTACAGTATGTTGCAATGTTTAGAATGATTTGACCATCAAATAAGTCTCATGAGATAAAAGATTGGTTAAAATATATAAACATGTTTATTTACAATTATTGTTCCACATCTCCTCCCACCACTGCTCCTCTGTCAAGGATTCGGAGGAGGGGCAGTAAATTGTGCCCTTGAACTGACTGTGGCCAGACTCTGCAGCCCCCACACTTCCTGCGGTTGTTTGCCTTTCCGGTCATGTTACAAGTCTTTTTTTTTCGAGAGGGGCATGTGGAGGTCCTGCTGAGGGGACAGCAAACATAAAGGGGGTTAGGGTGTTAGGGTATGGTAATAGGGGGGTGACAGGGGGGAAAGGTTCTCTAGGGTGGGATTGGGCTTGGTTGAAGAAAGGAGTGCAAGAAGGCAGGGGCTTGGGTGAGGCCTGGGTGGGAAAAGACGAAAGGAGCAGGGGCACAGGTGAGGGCAGGGGTGCTTGTGAAGACAGGGCAGGATGGGGAAACAGCTGCATCTGGTTCACCTCCACCTGCTGCAGGGAGGTGCTGGTCATCACTGCTCCATTGGCCAGGATCAGCTGCATTATCATGCGGTAGTCTTGCATGATCAGAGTCCATCTTGTCAGGCCCTTCCCCTTCTTCAAAGGAGACTTGTTAATGTTGCAGAGCCTGACGAAGATGGACTCTACAAGGCGGCAGCAATCTGGCCACTGAGCAGGAGATGAGCAGAGAATTATGGTGCACCTCCTCACATGCTCCACACCAGACGTAAACTCAGCCTTCTTCTTGGGCGACTTAAAGCGCCCAGTGAGGAGCCTGTCCTGGTGCCGTGCAGCAAAAACCACCTTCTGCTGGTCATGGGCAGGCAGGTCCTTCCACATGCAGACGATGCTGCTGACGTCCTGGTTTCTCAGGGCCAGGCTGGTCTGGTTCCTCAGCCCCACCAGATACTCTGCCAGGCGGTCAGCCCTGTCCAGGCCCGGGATGTTGTTTACATCCACTGCCTGAAAGAGTTTGCCAGGTAGGGCAGGCACCATGGGTTGAGGGCTGTGCAGGTGGTGGTGGTGGAGAAAGAGGAGGTGGAAGAGTGGACCAGGAACCACTGGTGGAGGATTGGGCAGGGGGTGGTGGAGGAGAAGGAGGTAAGGTAGTTGGCCACGCCCCACTGGTGCAGGACAGAGCAGGTTGTGCAGTGGAGATGAAGGCAGTCAGCCTCCAGACTATCCACTGTGGGGTCAACGGTGTCCCCCGGAAGCCCTAATCCTCTGCCTCGTCGTCCATGCCAAGTCCTCGAGCAGCTGGTCTGTGTCCTCAGAGTCAGGATCCATGTCCTGCATGCTGCTCCTAGTCTGACTGTACAGGTAGTAGACACCATCGACTTGAATGAAAACAATAAAGGAATTAGTATATGAACATGTGACGTGTGTTTGGGTTCCCTAGTCCGACCATAACATCCATCTGCATTCTCCATGGGAGAGGGAAAAGTACATTGCCAGCATTTATTTTGATGATGACAACGGGCTTCAAAGATAACCAACCAGCATACAGAGAATTCCTTAACCCTAACCCTATCAATGTTCTAATCACTGGATAGATATAATTTACTATTATTATATACTATTACAATAATACTATTATTTTATTATGTCATTGTATTGTATGTGAAGCACTTTGATTCTGCCTCGTGTATGAAAAGTGCTATATAAATAAAGATGCCTTGCCTTGCCTATTGATAAGCAATACATAGAGCTGTGTGATGGAGAAGCTGTTGTTATGGTAGGTCTATATGTTAGAGATATTGCACCATAATGTCTTTAAAAAAAAGCATTGTCCATTTTTTGCTTAAAACACCAACTGTCACGCATGTTATATATATATATAATAATATATGTATATATATATATATATATATATATATATTATATTTATATTATTTATTTATTTATATATAATATATAGAAAAAAACCTATATTTTATTGAAATTTAATAAGAAAAATTAGCTTTGAAAAACTCGACTGGGGCAGCTAGGAGCCGTCTGTGACCCAAAACGTCGATAAAACCCGACATGCCACGCCACAGGCCTCTTGCCAAGATACAGCCTACAGCTCACAGGCTCACAGGCTCCGGCGCTGAAGCTGGATGCTACTGCTCCAATGCGCTTTTTCATCCACCTGTAGGTACCGCACGCAGCACACCTCACTATTTACACACAACACGAATCACATTGCGATACAAATAAAGAAAATGTTCATAACGAATGTAGCAAAAAAAAGATAAGCTATTGTTTCTACGGTATCTCAAGACATAATAAACTTAACAAACGTACTAAACACTGTTTTTTCTATGACGCATACAGTCCGTGTATATGCTGTGTTCTTATAGGCCTATGTGTACTATGGAGCCCTATGCACGGACCGCATGCACGATGCATCTTCAGCAGATACAGGAAGCGATTAACGCGCCACGGTGACGAGCGCCAGTTGGATTCCGTTTGAGCAGATCTAGATTTAGTCAGCGGTGAGTTCATCCAAGTTAGCGTAGTTAGATTTTTGTTGTACTTATTTTTGAGAAATATGGCGATCATTTATTTAACGATGCAATTTGAGTATAACTTTTGGGTCAATTCTTAGTAGGATCCCGATTTTAGAAAAGAAACATGACATCTAATACTTTGAAAGTGTCTGAAGCCCTTGTTCATGACATTGGTGAAGAAGAGTTGGACTTCTCAGATCTGTTTTTATGCGATGGTTTCGCCTCCGATACTGATCAAGGTGTGTATTTTTGTTTGTTATTTGGCTTGGTTTTGAGTTGTGTATTACCTACATATAACATACATATGCCTAGTAGGAGGTAATAATGTCTCATCGTTTTTTTGTGATATTAATATAAAAATGTTATTGAGGTCAATGTACAAAAAACATTTAATAAAAAATGATCTCATAAATAAGCCACAATGCACAATAGTAACTGTTGATACTTATGAACTCATACCTCCTGTATTTAGGTAGGCCTACCGGCGTACAAATGAAGTACTTTTAGCAGTTTATACATTCAGTACAGTATGCATCCAGTATGCATGCGTTACGTGATCTTCCTAAAAATGTATCCAAACAACTGCCTCAAATAAGCGCTTCACCATATCCGGCAATTGAAGTGATCTCAAAATAAAACATATCGAAAAACGTTGAATCCATTTAAAGCAACCTGTTCAAAGCTGTAATTATGTATGATGCAACTGTAGGCAACTGTAGGCAAAGCTGAACAAACTCTTGAACTTGATCCAGGACACCATTTGCATGATGACACCCACCACCCTGCATTGGCAGCGCTGCACATGTCCGCCGACATCCCCAGCTCAGTCCCCTCAGCTTCCAGCCACAGCCCCTCCCCACCTACTCTGGCTACAGCCGGTCAGTATCGGGCCGGCCTGGGGTTCCACTCCATGGGCCATGCCTCCAGCCCGGGGATCATCCCCGCTCCCAGCCCCAGGATTGAGATAACGCCGTCGGCCGACACTCCCGGCTCCAAGGCCCTGGGCCCTTACAGGGACCAGCCCTGCGTCAGCCCGGCCAGCAGCAACTCCTCCAGCGGCTGGCCCATCGAAGCCTGCTCTCCCTCCGTGTCTCCCAACATCTCTCCGGCCAACGGCAGCGGAGGTGCTGCCGGGCTGTCGGCCTTGGACCTGTGTCCGGCCATTCAGGGCGTCGTGGGCACCTTTTCAGCCCACTCATCCCCGGGGGCTTCCCCTCGCACCAGCATCACGGAAGAAACCTTCCTGGTGCCCCAGCATCACCGTGCTGCCTCCCCGCTGCCCCATCAGCGCTCCCGGTCCGTGTCACCCAAGGGCAAGCGGCGCTACGACCAGGAGCACGGCGGCCCCCCCTGCTTGGGCGGCGGCACCCCGGTCAAGCAGCGCTCCCGAAGCCCCAGCCCCATCCCTGTCGGGTCCGTCGCCGGCCAGGAACACCACAGACCCTACCAGCCTCCCCACTACCAGGAGGACTCCTCCGAGCCCCTTCCCCGGGCTGGGGAATGTTCTTCCAGCCTTCTGGAGGACATGCTGGGCAGTCTCATCTCTCCTGGTCTACCTAAAGCGGCCGCTCCGTCTAACTTGCAGGAGGTAGAATCCTTCACGGAGGAGAGCTGTGTGTATGTGCAGGCCCAGAGGCAGGACCGTAGCTATGGAGACGGGTGGGGTTGGGTCACAGAGCGAGACGGAAGGCGAAGCAGAGCAGGGGCCGAGGTCCAGCCCACTGAGGCTCTCTATGTGCTCCCACATATCTGGCCGCCCTACATTTCCCCCGGCCACAAAGTCTACAGGTGGGTTCCCGTCGCACTGAGGTGGAGTCTTGTCTGCTCCATGCTGATACTGAAGGGTTTTTGAGGAAATATGATTCAAATTACTTGAAAATGATTGACCGCCAGCATTGTCTTATTGAATGTTTTGCCATTTTAGAGAATTGCTGTATGTTTTAAGATACAGAGATAACAAAAGAAAATTATAAAGTATAATTAAAATACAATTGCATTGCAGAACTGCTATTGCAGTTTCCAAGAAGCTCAAAGTGATACTTTAGAAACAGCCACCGTAAATAACCAGTGTATTTCACCAGTGATGGCACTGTAATTATCTATCTATGCTCAGATAACACTTCTCTCTATCTCACTGTCTTTTCCTTCCTTCCTTTGGTGACTCATGTTTCTCTTACCCCTTCATGAATCACAGTGGCCTCCCTGTGGCCCCAGTGCCATCTCTGGAGTGGCCCCTGCCCAGTCAGTCTGGTCCCTATGAACTGGTGATCCACCAGCAGCCCAAGTCGCACCACAGAGCCCACTATGAGACAGAGGGCAGCAGAGGGGCTGTCAAGACTCCCAACGGAGGGCATCCGGTCATTCAGGTAAGGTGGTTTATTGGTTGTGCAGAATTGTGCTCAAGCCATTGACTACTGCTGCACTGTCTCTACAGAGATGAAAAAGAAGAAGAGGCGCATAAAACCATTACCTACGGCTGGGGTTACTATAGGCTCAATATGCTATTTTGTTTGTCATTTTTTTTGTCAAGGTCTATTTTCTTCTTAAAAATTGAATTTATATTCATTATCTTTCCTACTAGTAGGACAATGATACCAAACTCATAAGTTATACATAACAATAATATCTAATCGACTCTGTTGTTGTAAACACATAACAGAGCTATACAATCCTACAACCATAAGCAACATACTTCCTAGCTGTGTGTGTTTATATTCATATATATATATATATATATATATATATATATATATATATATATTCATCAGTCAAACCCAAAGGTTTACCAACTGGAGCACAGGTTCTCAGTACAGTGAGCTGGCATTTCCCGGATATTGTCTCCCACAGGTTTTAGTTTAGAAGACCACAACCATGCAAATGAAGCAAACAGCCTTGTGTCGCCTCAGGGTTAATGTGAGATAGACAAACGCTGGTATGAGATGAGCTGAATAGCACCACGTTATCACAACCATGCATGCATGCTTTTTTCAATGTAGATTATTATTATTTATATAATTCATATTATTAATATTATTACTATTATTATTACTATTATTATTATTATTATTAGTGTTGTTATTATTATTATTAACATTGAAAGTAGCCTTTATCCTGTTGGTATCAAACCTATGAACAATCAAGTTAATCAGTCAAAAAGGATAATCCCCTAATAAAGTTCATCCTGTCTTAATCTTTATCTTTATAATGTCAAAAGTGTATTTTGCACTACTTGTTTTTTGAATATCAGTTTTATTGAAGTGCTTTCAGATCAAAACCACAATCTTTTACATGTTTTGCCGATTGCACCCCAAATTTCTGTCATTTAACACCGCAGAAGTTACATACATTGAAAAAATAAAAATAACTGCACTACTTGTTAATGGAAAGGCTGAGATAATATAAAGCTCTGGAGAACCAATTGTGGTACGATTTAATATATATATATATATAGTTTTGTTCTTGTACAGTTTTGTTCTTCACACACATGCATAACATTGGTTCTTGTCTCCCAGCTTGTGGGCTGCAGAGGAGCCGGGCCCCTGGCCCTGCAGGTCTTCATAGGGATGGCTGATGAGCGAATGCTGAAGCCCCACGCCTTCTACCAGGTGCACCGCATCACTGGGAAGACCGTCACCACCGCCAGCCTGGAGAGGATGGTGAACGGCACCAAGGTCCTGGAGATCGCCCTGGAGCCCAAGAACAACATGACAGCGTTGTGAGTACAATGAGATGACGTTCTACCCTCAGGGGTTATTTATTTACATCCTCCGTTTCCTTGTGGAAAACATGTCTTCACACTTTTTCCTTAGTCTTTCGTCCAAGGAGAATTTGTATTTAACCTTTAAATGAATTGTACCGCATGCATAAGAGGAATGAGGAATCAGCTGAACCTATATTAAATATATTCATGAAATAGTGAAATAATAGTAATTATTAATGTAATTGTTATGTAAGTAATGTAATGTAATGTAAATGATACTCTATATTCCAAAATTCTAGTATAATAGCGTGACCTTTTTTGCTGTCTACACTATGGATGCTTTAAATATAGTCCAAATAATAAACTGAATTAACCATAACAGAAAACAACAACACACGCTCACACTTTGAGAAGACCGAGGTCCGACGAGCGTGTCCGTCTTCTCCACCTCCCACAGGATCGACTGCGCTGGGATCCTCAAGCTGCGGAACGCCGACATCGAGCAGAGGAACAGCGAGACGGACATCGGCAGGAAGAACACGCGCGTTCGCCTGGTGTTTCGGGTGCACGTACCGCAGCCCCCCGGCGGCTTCATCTCCCTCCAAGTGGCCTCCCACCCTATAGAGTGCTGTGCGTGAGAAGCCAAGCCTTAGAACAGGAACAGTTATGATAGCTAACTTTATCTGTGTAGCACGTGGGAATTTGTAGCACCTTTCGAAAGCAGGTTACAAAGTGCTTTAGAAGACAAAAGCCCAACATACTGAATAAAATACAGAAATAGATAAGACAGAATGCAATGTGCAAATTGTAATAGAAACATCGGACAGTAAAAGCCATTTTTTAAAGATGGATCTAAAGAAGTGAAATCTGCACTGTTATGTTCCACCATGTCCACCATAAATCTGGATTAAGATTCACAACAGAGATCTAATTAGTATTTTAATGTATGCATGCTCATTTCCAGTGGTTCATCAAAAAGGAACAAAGCTACAGTTTAGCTAGTTGGCATGGCCAATGTGAGATGAAACAAAACGTGATATTTTTTCTACACTAAACCACACCTATATCAGACCTATATCTCTTAGAATACATTTTTTGCTTTGCATCCGGCTCTGACTCTTATAACCGTTAGAGTTGCCATCGGCCGATTGGTGTGCTGTCATCTGTGGAACCAGTCTCTCTTACAGAACACATTCATGGTCCTCACTGTGAATATCGGTTGTTGTCTTTGTTATTTGACATGACTTTTTTCCCGGCAGCTCAACGTTCGGCCCAGGAGCTGCCGGCAGTGGAGAGGCAGGATCTTGACGAGTGTTCGGTGCTGGGCGGTCTACAGATGGTTCTGACTGGACAGAATTTCACCTCAGACTCCAAGGTGATCTTCTCAGAGAGGATGCAAGGTGAGAAGGTGCATTAGGAGGAGGAGGAGGAGGAGAAGGAGGGGGAAGAGGGAGTATCAGGAAGAATAGAAGCAACTGCCTCTTAAATGTCTTGAATCAAGTCAAATTAGTTGTTTATATTTTAAGTTCCATACATCACATTTAGCAAGAGCTATTATAACGACATTAGACTTTATTATAAGAGCTTGCTTAGTTAATTTGGAGGAAAGGCTGTATTTTACATTTGTTTAGTAGAATACTTGAATCATTGTATTATTAATAATATATGTATGTATTAAGTAGAACATAATAGTGTTACTTACTCACTCAGTCAATACTATGCTAATGCAGCATTTATTTATCTATCACTGGCACTATGTTAAGCCTGCACTGACAGTATTTGCATCCTTGCATGGGGTAAGCATTTGCATATCAGCTTCTGCTGGCATATACACACACACACACACACACATACACAGCATTACAGAACGATGCCATTTATTTCAATACGGAAATTTCACACCTGCCTCTGTGCAGTCCTGTTCTCCCACGCAGAGATGCGTGAGGTGACTTGAGTCTGAAAGTAGTGAAGGTTCAGTCTGTGCGAGTGCGTGTGAGTTCATATGGTTGTGTGTGTGTGTGTATGTGTGTGCGTGTGTGTGTGTAGGAGTGCTCTGCTTAGTGTTGGGGTTTCATGCAACAGGATGTGGTTTGGACTCACCGGTGAAAGCACTTAGCTATAAAGAAGCAGAGCATCTCTTTCCTTGTGCCTTTTTTTGTCACAGTGTGGGCTGAAAACATCAGGTGAAAAGGGAGGTAAAAAAAAACAAAAAACAAAACCAGACAAATATGAAAAGTTTTCCGCCCGTCTGTGAACCTTAGTGGGGAGGAAAGCACTGACCATTTGTAAATGGTTGTCTTCCTTTACATTTCTGTCCCATAGCCTATCTACCACTATGAGTGATGCATGCAATCATACACATTTATGAATCTTACAGATGGACAGCAGATCTGGGAAGTTGAGGCCACTGTGGACCGTGACAAGACCCAGCCTGTGAGTTTAACTTCCTGGCTTGCTGTCTGTCTGTCCACCTGCCTCAGGTTCTGGATGTTTCTCAGTCCGGCTGTCTGTCTGTTTCTCTGCAGTCTGTTTTCTTGTCTTTGTCCTTGAGTACTAGTACTACAACACATGTTCCCGTATTTCCACATGTAGGCCATGCTGTTCGTTTCCGTTCCTCCGTATCGAGACCCGACAATTTCCGACGTGGCCAAAGTCAACTTTTACGTGGTCAACGGGAAGAAGAGGCGCAGCCAGCCGCAGCATTTCATCTACACGCCCCTTAAAGGTACGCCTACCACTTCCCTCGCTGTGAATCCTCTGACCAACAAAGCTTTAACTCAAGGAGGATATAATGTAGATGTTAACTTGCAACAAAAAATAGTATATTTACAAAATGATGAGGATGATGAGTGTTGATATTATTATTTGTGTAATAATATTTCGTTTTATAATTAAAACTTATTTTCCAAACCTTATTTCTTCTGTTTCTTTTCTATCGCAGCCATTAAAACGGAACCGTTCACCAACTACGATATGTATGGCTGTGTAGACCCTCAAGGTTTTGACCCGCCCCAAAGGTCACTCGGTCGTCGTCACACCAACCACGACAGCCTAACGAATGCCAACAACCTCCTGCCGATATTATACCATGTGACCAACCATGTCCCGGCAGCTATACAGGAGTCGACGCCCCTGTACAACGAGGAGGAAGAGCTACTTTTCTACCCATCCAAAAGCATCCCGAGCCAAATCTACCATGCCTGGAACCAGCACCAGGTTGATCCGACCAGCAGCTGTTTCCCTGTGCAGAGGCACAACGCGGGGCCGCACCAGCGCCTCTGCTCCTCCCTAGGGGTGCCCCACCTCTCCAGCCATCACCCGTCCAACCCGGCCCACTGCCTCGACAACGGCGCGGCCCTCGGCGACAAACTCCAACGCGGGGGAGAAAGCTACCGAGTGGTGGCCACGGCGGCGCTACCTGAAGGAAGTGATCCTTTTGGGGCCACCTGCTTGGTGGCCCCCAGGCTCCAGGGTTACTCACACACCGTGGGGCTCCTGGGAAAGTCCCCTCCGACGTCGTCGTTGTCTTCGAGTTGCGCCCAGAGACGAGATGCAGACAAGATGTGTGCGAGCCGACCGGAGCTGTGTGGCCACCCCCCGCTGACCCAGAGAGGGGAGGTCGGGACGGGGCGCCCGTGGAACGACGTGGCGCTGGAGCAAGGGGTGAAGCAGGAACACCCAGGCCAGGTGTGTCTCGAGGACGGTGAGTAGACGCCATGCAGACCGCACTTTGAAGAGTCACTTGCGGAGGGGGGGGCTCCCTGATAGTGGTATGCATTCATATCCATCTCCTCCAACATGTCCACGTGTATGATTCGATAACCATTTTCTTCCTCTGCACTTTTCACTACCTCGTGTCTTGTGGTTTCTTGTGGTGTGTCCATTCCTTAAATCTCAACCCACTGGCTAACAACGGAGCTATGCCACAGAGTTAATTGATTATCAAAAATTAACTCTGTGGTCTAGAAAGAACAACAAAAAAACTGATATTAATACTACTAACATCCACATCAATTCATCATCTTTTTTTTGCAATCACAGGATCTGAGATCTGCTCTCAAACAAAGAGTACTGCATCTCTAGCCAATAAGGCTGACAGTGAGGTAGAAAAATAGGAAGTTTGTAACCAAATACATGCAGATTCTATGGCACAGAATTCAGCAATGCAACCTAGCCTCGGCCCTGCTCTACTACATGCTTGTTTAGTCCTAAACGCTGTAGAGGAAAATTAACCATTGCCTTAGCCATTAACCGTTTTAATTTCAAAATTTGGTCTGCATGCTAAAACTTTTATCCTTCATGGTATCTTTACTCTTTATCAACTTTTTATATTACTTTATAGTAAATATATATATAATAATAAAAATAATAATAATAACGAATGCCCTCTTGTGGTAATTTTATGTAACACCAATTCCTTATTATTGTAAAATAAGAATAATCTGACTTTAAATGACTGTTGCGGTATAGCATTTGTGAATATTAAAATTACTAAAAGTTATTAACTATTCATTCAGTATACTAAATAACTCATTTCAAAGTACATTTCATATCTGGGTTAAATAAAGTACCTGAATGAATGACTAATAAAAACTCTGTATTGTTTTTTTCAGTGCATGACATCATTAAAAGAGACTTGGGAGCCCGCAGTGGAGGAGCTTCTTAGAAAGCAGCTCTGGTTTACACTGAAGAGAATGAACCCCTCACCTTAAAGGGCCATCATGCCACAAGTGGCATGATGAGCACAAGGTTCTACTACCATACGTTTTCCAGATTGACTTTTGGGAAGGGATCCATCTTTTGAATGCTTTATGTCTAAGTTTGAAAAATAAGCTTGGTAATGCACATAGCAGGATTCATTGGTATGAATATAGCAACTCTCTACCGGCAAAGATCCACACGCTGCATGCTTTTTTTAAACAATTGAAAACGTAACTGTTCACCGATGCCTATAGGTTCTAGTCAATTTCTGCCATCTTGGCAACCTTGCTATACCCTTCTGTATCAATATATCATTATCTCCTATGTGTTAAGCGTCTGGGTTCTTTGAAAGGCGCTATGTAAAGCCAAGAATCTTTTTTTATTATAAACAACCAGTCACACACACATACTATCTGAGCTGGAATTTGTATTTTGTTATTTTTTTTATTAAAATTCTTTACTATGGTACTTGCTTATATACATTTGTATTTACCTACACATCAATTCGATGTTGCATTTTTTTATTAAATTATTCATGAAATTAGATGCTCGGCATCTGTTCAAAAACTACTAATGTGTTCAAATCATGGATGTACAATAATAACAACGGTTCCACATCCAAATGACGGATCACTGTCTAGAAGCAACCACTAGGTGGCGATGTATTCCATGCCTTCAGATCCCGATCCGAAGCGGATGGATCACTGACGTCATATCCGATCCGCTGTTTTGTCCAGCATTGTTTTTTATGATGTTTGGTAGTAGTGAGAATAAGATCGCTCAATAAATGCACACATTCAACCATCAGGAAATAACGTCAACATAATCCCAGCCTTGGTAAGCTTTGTATTTTTTGCGTATTGGCCCACTCAAACACTTTCGTATTACCTCGCATGTAAAATTTAAACTAACAAAATATAAACAATATAGCCCGTTAGTGTCACTGTTTGCTGTTTGACAATGACAACATCTACAGTAATGTCTGGACTGTTAGAATCGGCTGCATGGCATCCTTATAATGTAATAAATAAGAGCATTAGTAAAGGAAACAAGATTATAATATATGGGAATATTGGCCTACATTGAAGCCAACTGAGTTATTTGTGTATCTGGTTTGATTGTACACGGATAGGTTATAAAAAGGCCCATATAAGACCGTGACCTGCATCATGTCCGCGGAGCTGGACCTGTCGCCCCCTGAGGTTCCGGAGCCCACTCTCCTGGAGAGCCTGCTGCGCTATGGGCTTTTCCTGGGGGCCATCTTCCAACTCATCTGCATCTTGGCCGTCATCATCCCGTCCTCCAAGGGACACGAACAGGTAAATGCCAGAGATATGTTGGGGTCTGGCTTTTATTTAACAAATAAACCATAATCCAGCGTCGTTTTTCGTCGATGGACTATTTTCAATGTGTAAAAGAGGGGGCATGATATCTTGGCTCAAATATATATATATATATATATATATATATATATATATATAATGTGTATTGTGTACAAACAACCGGCCTTGGATTGATGATACACGACAACACCTGTATATCACCAAGTCATTCATAATTGTCTTCACGGTAATAGTGTATCAGGGCTTGCAATCTCTGTTGTGCAGTGTTCCTCTTCCAGAAACTGCTGATTTGAATGGATAATGTCTAGGAGTCTGATTAATCGATTAATAATATTTCAAACTATTAATACTGACGAAAAAACGAGGAAATCTGTAGTACCAGGGAATACAGGCTTACCCATTATGTATTACTTCTGTTTAGATATGCTTTATATGGGTTAATATATATATATATGGGCTAACCCTTTTTTATATTGTTTCAACGATGGATGTTATCATTATCCTCATAGGGGAGGCATTGTTGAACGATAATGTATGCATATATCATATCAGCTTAGTTGTATCATTGCAGTAGTGGAATTATATGTAATTATTACACCGAGAAAGTTTGGTGATACTCATTGCAATGCACAAGTAATTGTCAGGTAAATGGTCAGGTAAAAGGAAATCCAAACCCAATGGCTACTAAACATACAAACATACTGCTTCTTAGAAATGATGTGTTAGGCTCTTTATTTTGTAGCTATAGATCAGACTAGTACTATTTGTTTTTTAATGTGTGTGTGTGTGTGTGTGTGTGTGTGTGTGTGTTCCACAGGAAGAGACAGAGACTACTGATGGAAAGGCTGCTGAACAACTGAAAAAATCAAAAGGACCTGCGCCTCAGATTCGCCAGAAACTCAAGAAAGAGAGCAAAAAGAAGCGATAGATTACCAGTAGCCTGACCGTGTTTAAATGTGTATTTTTGTCCATGTCTAACCGAATGCCAGCATTTATTGTTAGCCTATAGGTGTGCTAAAATGGTATTACATTTTTCACTTCCAAGTGACCCTGAACTTTTATTTTCTCTCAATGCCATGCCTGTTTTTACAAGTATGCGCCAAGCTTCATAGACTAGTTGACGTAATTATCTGGCAAAAAAATATGACTTGCATGTTTATTTTGTTCATACATTTTAACTTGCATTGCATTTCTGATTACAAATTGTTTAATAAATTTATTATTACTGCTTTTTAAATATGCATTTTTAAATGAATGAAATTTAATGAATCACTGCTCATTATTAAATTTAGATTGTCATGTTCTTAATTATCTTCGTCCCAAGGTAGCTTCAAATTGGACCATGACGTAGGACGACTATATCCAACGGTCCCTGACCAAAAAGCCTATTTATACACCGTCGTTGTAAAATGTCTTTTAACCAACCAATCTGCTACGATGAGGGGTGTCCGTACTCAAACCATTATCTGACACGTGATGTTGTGTGCAAAATGCTTCCGTTTCATTACCATTGAATTATTTAGATATGTAGGCCTACGTACATTACAATCCATTCGGTACCAAGTGAATAGGGGATGCCTAGGCCTACTACAGCGTGCGTAATACGACCATCATGTCAATATCAGTGTCGGGACGTGATTCTTGACGCCATCTAGCTGCGTAAAGTGCGTAATACAGCCTACCTATCATATTTGTGCATCGTGGTTTCGTCAGTGGGGCATTGTGCGCGTGCCTTTCCACTCACTAGGCATGTTTTTTACTAGATCGCTTGGGTTTGCCGATACATTTCGTCGCATGAATTGACTGCGGTTTGTGTACTGATCAAACCGTAGCGTTTTTCCAGGGAAGCACAACAGAAGGTTTGTGTCATCCGCTGCAGCCGGGAGTTGTGCCCTCACCTCATCAAAGCAGAATCCGTCATGACCTCTCTCGGCGCTTCCCAAATACGCTAAATGGGATTTGTGGTCGGGCCGAGGTTCAACAGCAGCTGGATAGCCGTTTCCATTATTTCTCTAATGAGGACAGCGATTAGAATTTAATTGAACATCTCATCCGCGCGCCTGATTTACGAATCAATCTCAGGACGCATTAAAAGGTGAGTAGATAGGCTATTTACGCCAACTTAAAAGCTATTGTGACAAATAACCAGCTTTCATATAGCATATACGAGCTATTGCGTTGCAAAAAATGATAAATGTTGTATTCGTTAGAGCGGTGTGTGTTTCATTGTTACAGGCCAGTGTAACGGAGGCTTCATGTGGCCATTGCCCGGTGCCTCTCATGCTCGAGAATAGCCCCATTTATATACGATGCTCACGATGGGGAATGGTCGAATATCTGATGCCTTTACCCAAGATGACACTGCGCTATAAGACGGGGAAAACGCTTTAGAATATCATGACAATATCCATCGAAATTCAAAATGGAGTTGTAACAGCACCTGTTTTGATTCATCAGGCCGCATAAGTGCTGCACTATGTTGGCTGTGTAGAGTCAGACGCACGGCTAACAGTCCTGTCGTCTTATCATGCCTTTCCCCATTCACAAATCCATCTTGAGTATCTGTTTACTCTTGGTTTAATGTACTTGCATGGGCTACTATGCGACTGTACTATGGTTTCTTTTCTATCTTTCTTTCATTCTTTCTGATGGCTCACGCGGCTCATTGTGACAGCTGCTGCCCGTGCAGGCTCCCACTACCCCACCCCTCGCTGCTAGGAACACAGGTTGTCTGAAAACAACTGGTGGGAATCCCGTGGAAATAGCATTGTAATTATGTGGATGATCCATGTACCTTTGTTAGTTGTCTTTGTATAATCCCTCACACGTGTGGGTCAACATGTTTATTCAGGTTTGAAATATTCGGATTATGCAATTATATAACACATACGATTATATTTTGGTCACAGCATGGTGATGATGATGGTGAGGTGATTCCAGCGTTGAGTGATACTAATCAGTAGAGAATGCAAACATCTTTGTATTCTTTGTTTTCATAGAATCGAATTTTTGTTTTTTAAAGAGTAGTCAAAGAAAGTCAGGGATGTATGATAAACTTTAAAAACTGTAACACAAATTATATTTTGAAAGCCTATTGGATCCTTTAGAATTACTTAGTGTTCATATGAGCATTTAGATTTAGCTCTCTCTCTCTCTCTCTCTCTCTCTCTCTCTCTCTCTCTCTCTCTCTCTCTCTCTCTCTCTCTCTCTCCTTCCCTCTAAGGGTCTGGACTTCAATAGTGGGTATGGGACTTTTCATGTTTTGCTTCCCTATTCTTTGTGGCACCGAATGGAACAAGAGCTAATTATACAGCAGCCATCCTCATCGCCAGAAACAATTGTAGGCCGGCCTGTTCACTCAATGATGGACAGAAAACGGAAGTAGGTTTTATCAGCTGGCAGCCGCCCTCCGACTCTGCTCTCCTCCCTCTCTTCTCATATCCTCTCTGTGTGTGCACTGGCTTTTAGTTGATACACAATTGCAAGGTCAGAGGCAGTTATAGAATGTTACATTCCAGCCATACACTGGAGTGTGTGACCTGGGAGGCCATTTGTAATTATTTTCTAATCCAAAAATATCTGGAATAATAAATAATGAAATGCTTTTGTGTACTCATATATGAGAGAACGTCAAAAACAAAGGGCTTCAGCAGACACATGCTGGTCCATCGGCTGTCGTTTGAGCAAGGTGTTCAGTCACGTGATGGTGTCTGCCTTGCAGTTTCACCATGTATGCAGGTGTTATAACCTAAATCAAAACATACTGTCCTCTCGTCCCTTTATAAACCGTACTCTTGGTACTCATGTGGATGTGGTCCACCTTACCATCCAGGACATAGGCCGAAAGCATATCTTATCTTGGAAACAAACAACTCAGCCATTGTCGTTATGGTCCAAACAGTATCTATGACGTGTATGTTTAAGGTATAGCCTGTATGCAGTATGATGTGCAAGATTTATGCAGGTAGGATTATGATTTTCTTTTGAGGTTGGCACTGAGAAAAAAAACACACACACATACATACACACACACGCACACCCGTATCAAAGGACAAGGACTGGGAACATGAAAGTGTCTGCCGCCCGCGAGTGTTGTGTTTGGCGGAGGCATGGCTCTGAGGTCGTGCTCCCTCTCTGAAGAACAGCAGGTTGACTACCGCTCCGCTCTGTTATGACTCACTGGCCTCTGTCAGAGCCAAACTTAACACAGCATCCTGCTAACCAGCGCTGTCTGAGGAAGCAGAGGAAAGATGGAGTTCCTGAGATTTTTTTCAGTGCTTGGATTATGTGAGGAACCAGGTCTTCAAATGTGATATTTCACACAAGATTCAGTGGAAAGACACTTGTCTCTATTTTTTCTGTGTGACTGTAGGGATGTGTAGTGGAGATACATGAATTTCTGGGGTATATGAAAGATGCAGAAGGTCACAGAGAAGGTCTGAGGCAATTGGAAGTGCCCATCTTGATATTTCACATTCCTGGTCTAACAGAAGCGGCTGTCGCTACTTGGCAGTGTATAAAACTCCACTCCTGTTTACTCCTCAGTGATCTCTATTCTACTTTGCATGCTTTCTTCCTAGTTTCTTTCGCTCCTCCATTTCACATGTTTAGTTACGAAAACCCTGAGGTAAATATTCCAACTCTCTTGAACTCTCTTTGTGGCAGACAAAGGTTTTGATTGAAGCCCACTGTTCTTTTGCTCCAATCAAATTCAAAACTTGCCCACCGACATCACTCCTGTGACACTCATGGTGCCCTCCTAAGACACACGTGTTTGAGCATGACGAGTCCCAACGCAGTTCCCCGAGCAGTGGGAATATCTCCTCTGGAATGAGACTTTGATACGTACCCTGGTGTAATAATGGATTTGAGGAGTGGATCATGCCTTTGTTGCCTCCACTGCCACACTCTGCTCTTCTCACAATTCCCCACGGTCACCCACTCTCCTCTTCCCTTTCCTTCTTCCTGCCTCCCTGCTGCTCAGGATGTACTTTTTTGTGCTTGCCGGCACATTTCGTACCCTTCCTCAATCCCACCACACTCTTCCTGAATCCCCCCCTCTCTCGTCTTCTCCCTTTGATTTCCTTCTCTCAATAGTTGTCCAATACTGGTTCTCCCCCCCCCCCCCCCCCCCCTCTCTCTCTCTCTCTCTCTCTCTCTCTCTCTCTCTCTCTCTCTCTCTCTCTCTCTCTCTCTCTCACTCTCCTCTCCTTTCCCTGTCAGATGTGTTGTTGTTGGGATGAGGCGACCACGTGATGTCAGAGAGAAAGCCAGTGCACCGGAGGCAGCAAGCAAATTTGTTTACTTGCAGCGACTTTGAGACAGCCAAGTGCAATGTTTTGGCTAGGCCAGTCGGAGAACCCTTGCAAGAAGTAGGGACAGGCTACATTGAGCAGGTTCTAGATTTTACTGAGCACTTTTATTTGCTCACTCTTTCTATTTTAGGTTTTCATTTTCTTTGTTTCCCATAATCATTTTTCGTGTAGCGGTGCTGAGGTGTGGGTGAGATTCACTGTGTTGATGCATGTGCTTGTGCATGGGGCTGATATGCCAGAAAGGTTTTAATGTGATCAGTAATCCCAGTCTGTCTATGGTGCCTTCATTCCAAGAAATGGTATAACAATATAACATAACAACAAATGGCTTGCGAGAGGACTATGTATCCGAGCTACATTTTCGTAGAATTTATGTTAGCGCAAACACAGTTTTTAAGTGTGCAATCCCACCATCTGGGATTCATAATACTGTTGCTTCTGTTCTACACTATCAAATATTATTTAGCCTACTTTATTTTATTAAGTCACTTTTTCTCTTCATGGTTTTAGTCTAATGCCAGTATCATCATGCATTTTGTAATTATTATTATTATTTTATATATACATGGCACTATTATGCGGTCAGCATCTTTATATTTTTTATGCATGGCTGATTGCAGTGGCGCTAGTAATCCAGTGGTGGCGCTGCACCACTGCTGGATGCTTGTAGGGGAAACATTGTTGTCTTTATATTTAATGATTAGTAATAAGTCATTCATACATTCAATGCATCATTGGAAAAGATACACAACTAATCACTCACATTAAAGTAATGTGGCAAATTCCTTAACAAACTCAAAGTAGATCAAAAGATACAGTAAGAAAAGCTTGAACTTCAACAGGCAGGAAATGCTCTTGAACCTTTTACACTGGCTGCTCTGTAGTCCCAACACCAAGTCCATCAGTGAATACATTGAATGGGAAGTAGGCTCATTGTGTCCAAATAGCCTACTAGCTTTACTGCTACTATTCGGTTGAGTTTTAGATAGATTACGGGTTCTGTATATAAGGCTGAAGGCTTACACCTTCCATCTAAAGAAGTGGACACTCTGTTATCTTTCACTGGGGCTTTTCCTTTCCTCCTCAGCCAGTAAGTGTAATACCTTGCAAAGCAATATCACGGTTAACAAGTGTGCTATTTGAGTGGGGACTATATCCTATCATATGGCCACATAGCTGGGGAGAAGAAGCTGTGTGGATCCACAGACCAAAGCGGATGTACTTTGATGCTTCTCATGCAGAAGCAAATGGTTATTGAGCAAACCAGCCCTGTTTAATACGGGTCTACACTGGGGAGTACGATGGTGCTCTATAATGTATTTAGCGAGAGTATTGCTATGTTTAAATTAAGCATAGCATTAGCATTCAATGATTTGCTTGGCACATTCCAAAAAGGCTGTGCCGTCAAGGTCATCCAACAGCTGGCTAAAGTGGTCTCTTGGCAAGAGGATGGGGATTGACTTTATTTTGGCGAGTGATATCTCAGTGTTGTGTTTACAATCCATCACTGGCATCATACAATCATATATATTACACGTTTGC
Source organism: Micromesistius poutassou (assembly GCF_964030765.1). Lineage (NCBI taxonomy): Eukaryota > Metazoa > Chordata > Actinopteri > Gadiformes > Gadidae > Micromesistius > Micromesistius poutassou. The sequence continues at coordinate 13,967,873 of NC_140272.1, forward strand.
AGTCGAAGTTTGAATTGATTTATAGGTTGTTATTTTCATCTGAAAGGTTTGTTTGTTCTATTGGTCGGACACTGTGCGTTCTGTCGGTCGTAGAATTCTCTGTGATTATATTTCCTAAATTCCTCGTTCCTGGTTTAACACGAATGGAACTGGTCTACAACAATTTTGTCGGTGGGCGACCGCCCAGCCAAACGACCAGCAGTGACCAACCCACAACACGTTGTCCTTTTTACGGAACCCAAAGCGCGCACGTCATGTCCACCGTCGCTCCGGGTGGTACCAACCAACCAGGCCCAAAGTCCATTAACCCCACTCCCCCACCGCCACCCCCATCCAGCTGGCCTCTCGGCCTAATTGAGCGGCTTGCCACTGCCCACGTTGACCTATCTTTTGCATCAGGCCTTGGGGCCTGTCTCTGTGTGTGAGTCAGTGCTGCACCATAGGATATGTTACCCCCTCCCCCCCCCCCCCCAACACCACCACCACCTCCCTACTGTGGCAGATCAGGGCCTGGCAGGGGTTGAATCAAAGCCTGCGTGAACACACACGTACGCTTGAAGTCACTGCAATGCAATCGCACATGCATAGTACATGCCTTCGTTCACACACACGCACGCACGCACGCACGCACACACACACGCACGCACGCACGCACACACACACACACACATGTATCGATCCACCCACACGTTTGCTCAGCAGGATATGTTCTTTATGTGGGAGAATTCCCCTACCTGCATCTGTGTGACTGTGTGTTGTGTTCGGCACAGGGGTCTCTCTCTCTCTCTCTCTCTCTCTCGCTCTCTCTCTCTCTCTCTCTCTCTCTCTCTCTCTCTCTCTCTCTCTCTCTCTCTCTCTCTTGCTCTCTCTCTCTCTCTTGCACTCTCTCACTCTGTGTCTCTCTGTCTCTCTCCCTCTCCACCCACGAGTCCACAGCTGTCCGTGGGCCCGCCACGACAAGGCGCCCACGCGGTTCTTTTTACAGCCTTTTTTCCTGTTCCACTTCTCGTCGTCGCTGTTAGTCACACTCTGGTCTTGTCAGAGAGGCTTGCGTCTGATATGCTGGTTTGCTGGTAGGGGGGTTGTGTCTCATGACAAACTCTGTGTTCACGGGAATTAAGGAACAGCTGCTCTCACAACACATACACACACACACACACACACACACACACACACACACACAGCATATACACACGGTCTGAAACTGAGAAGTTCAATATTCACAAAAGTGTGTGCACGCCTCTGGTAAACAAGCTTAAAAAAAGACAGTCTCATACTGAGTCACCCTAGAATTCCCCAAAAGGAAATGAATGGACTCCTCTTGTATCTTATTACAAACTGTAAGCCTGGCTTCTTGAGCATGTTTGTCTCTTGTTAGGTTATTTGTTTAGTTCTGTGCCAGCGAACTACCAAACTGAAGGGTCTAACTTGTTACTATTAGGCCCTGAGAGTAGGAAGGAGCTACTCCACATTGGAATTTTGGAAGAGAAATAAGATTCATTTGAATATATATATATATATTTTTAATATTTATTACGTTATTGATTCTCAGAAAATCCATTTGACTGATAGCATGGCTTTGAGTCTGAAGGGTGTGTTACTGTGTGTGTGTGTGTGTGTGTGTGTGTGTGTGTGTGTGTGTGTGTGTATGTATGTGTGTGTGCGTGTGCGTGTATTGGTGATTTCAAGGTGTTTCATCCTCAGTCTTAGCCTTCTTGGGAGCTGACTGTACCTGGAAGAAGTCCAACACGTATGGAGCGCCAGTTAGCTAGCACAACTGCAGTGGCTCACGGTCGTGGGGGTGCGGGTAAATGTCAGTTGTCAAAGATAAAACAAGAAGGAAGTGATTAAACCTCTGTTCCTTTTCCCTCAGATCATTTATAGCTGAACTCATGGAACTATTGTGTTTTTAGTTGAATTGAGTCCAAAGGGCGACTGGTTTAGTTATGGAAATATAAATACTGTAAATGAATGTTGTTTTAGGAAAAAAGGGACACTCTTGGTCATAAATATCCATATTGGTCCATAAATCAATCATGGATTCCTATTTGATATTTATTTAGTAAAAAAAAGTCTGATCTGATCTTCACAATAGCTATATGAATATGTGGTCCTTCTAGATTGTCATAATTGTCGATAATGTCTATATTTCCATTAGGCCATGTGGCATATGTGGCATATTTCAAATTAATTATAGTGTCCAAATTAATTAAAATGTGGCATTTCTGACAGTGCCTAGCCATAGGAGCAGGGATGTGCGTTAAGGGACAGAAGCCAGTGAATGAGTCCAGCTGAATCCAAAATGACCCCCTCCTCCTTCTGACCTCTGTCTCGCCCAGGTCCGTGCACATGGGGGCGGGCAAGAGCAAGCCCAAGGAGCCCGGCCAGCGCTCCATGAGCCTGGACGGGACCATCGGCACTGGCTCGGACAGCGGACACTTCCATCACCTGGGGCCCGCCCAGCAGACCCAGACCCCCAACCGGAGTCCCGCGGCGGGGACGGGCAGGCGGGAGCACCGGGGGCAGCACCAGCACGCGCCCTCCAACACTCCGGAGATGGCGCTGTTCGGAGGCGTGGACCACACGGGCACGCTGACCTCGCCCCAGAGGGGCCCTCTGTCAGGTAGGCCTCCGACGGCTGGGCCATAGAAGTGATGGGGGAACGGGTGGAGGCCCTTGTCCTAGATTTTCGAGCAATCTCCAATACAATTTCTTTGATATATCTGTATTTTGGTTGTCTTTGTTTATATCACATTTTATTGTTAGCATTATATTTCATGAGGAATTTCACTATAAGTGCTAATGTATGAAGGTTCTGTTGCTTATATGTATATATCTGCTTTGGTGAATTTGTATTGGAGACATTCTACATCTATGGCAGGTTTGATGCAGTGCGTGTCGCAGAAATGCATGAGATTTAAATCCAGGGACTTCAATCACGGGGCAAGGGATGCGTCTGAAACAACATCCTATTCTTCTTAAAAGCAAAAACAACTCTCAGCGATATGGCAGCTGCATATCGGTGAGAGTTAATACAAATGAAAGTATTTTCATTTTCTGCTTGAAGGGCCACGTCTTCTATCACCGGAAATGTTTTTTTTGTACGTGTTATGTGTGGGTTGCTGAAGTCATTATTAGGGCCAAGGTAAGTGGCATTGTCACACACTGTGATGTACTGAAGAAACTGAATATTGTAAAAAAAAAAAAAGGGTGATAGTGTGATTGTGAAAAACACTGCTGGTCTGTATGGGGATTTGGAAGAATATGAACATAATTGCTTTAATCCCAGTCTTCTGGCCACGTAGTAAAAAGATGAAGGCTATTTGCAAGAGTGCTAAAAAGGACATGGTTGTTCAATCTCATCAGTGAAGCTCACATCAATACATGTCATTTCGATTTGATTTGATTCTTTAGAAAAAATATGTAAAATATTGACGTAATATTGATGATTGGTTGATTATAATGTCAGGCATCAAGGTATTGATTACTGGCATCAAATTGTCGATCATTAGCATCATGATGTTGTGCATTAGCATGGATTATTATTTTTTTTGTATCTTGGCCTAAAGTGCTCTCTTGAGTCATGAGCAAGTGGAAGTTAACGCTGACTGAAAGAATCACTGGGAAGATCTCGACCTCTCATTACATGTCAATCTAGTAGGTACCTAAAAAGCCTTTCGCATGGAGCCAGCTACCAAATGTAATCTGTGCTGCACAAACAAATATAAAACCATAATTTCATACAATCACTGGAGCTCTTCTTCAGAATCCAGTGAGCCTGCCGCTTGTAGCAGAGCAGTGATCAATAGGTCACCATCGATATGAATAGGTCTGCTCATGTCTGACATACTCCATGTGTCGGGTCACAGCAAATACTGAGATGTTTGATGCGACGTCAATGTCACACATTTTAATCATGTCAGGGCAATGGGGGGGTGATGACATTGGACTGTAATGTCATGTGTCTAGACTGGCCAGATGGTTGTCCTAATGCAGCTCTGTCTGGAGAGATTGGCGCCACATCTGCTCGCATAAGATAGATTTACTGCCCTCCGTCTCTTCTCTTTCTCGCTCTCTCTTTAACAAACTAATCGATGATTGGCTAGAGAAATCCCACAGTTTCCATCGGCTCGTGCAGCCTACGACCAAAGGAAAGCCCCTTTTATCAGGGTTCCCAAGCGTCCTAGATTACCTAGAAACGTTCAGCACTTTCCAGTCAAGGCAAACACGGAGGAAATTCAGATTGATCTATTTTCCTAATCAGTTTTGAGAATTGATGACCAAACTTGTAGTCACAATTATATTTAGTGGCTATCCTCCAGCCTACATTAGCAGAGCCATTTATGCTCAATGTGGTCCCAAAATAAAATAATGTGTAACTGTTTTCAGTTTTTACTTTAGCGGTGTAGGTTTAACCCGGTGTTGGTGGTCGATTATGTCAGTGGTGCGGTTGCTGTGCAAAACGTGGATGATCCTTTGTAGAACTTGTGTAAGCTTGTCGAACCACATAGCCTTTCACATTTCAACCATCGTTGTACAAATATCACTTCTATATTACCGGCCAGTTGTGTGTGTTGATTGTGGGAGATATTTGTAGTGGGGGAGGTGTGGAGAAATGGCCACTTCCTTAAAACACTTTGTTCTGTGTGCGTGTGCGGTGCGCTTCCTTTTGATCCATGTCTCGCAGGCGGTGTCACTACGTTCGTGGCCCTGTATGACTACGAGTCGCGGACAGCCTCCGACCTGACCTTCAAGAAGGGGGACAGGCTGCAGATCGTCAACAACACGTAAGGAGGACCTGTCATGGATTTCATATCAGTGCCCGAACCTCTCCCTGAGGCCGGTCCAGACGGCAGGGTCTCAGTCAGATCCGCTCTCGGGTGTAAACACACAAATCGATAAGAATGAGATGCACAGCGAGAGCTTCCCTCGGTTAAATCACTCTGTCCTCTAGTCAAGAGTGCTGATGTCATCAGGACCTCAGGCCTGATCCCAGCCAAAGAACACCAAAAACAATGTCACACATTGTGATCCATTGTAGGATTATACAGACGTCCTACAATGGATCACAATGAATCCAGCAAGCAACGGGTTTTTGGTTTTTGTTATTCCTGCATAGTAAAGCGTAGAACGAAAGTTGTGCTCACTTGAACTGAAACCCTAATTCCCCTCCCACCCCCGACAGATTGGCAGTGGCAGCACAGGAAGCGTAGTACAGCTAAATATAAAAGGCACCATTTCCCAGAAAAAACGCTTGTAGAGCAGGTGGTCCTGTGGCGTTCCTGACAATGGTGTTGTTCTGTACGGTCTCTCCCTCCGCAACCTCCTGGTGGGACGAGCGTTCTGGCGGCTGAGTAGCAGCAGTACGGTCACACTGAACTGTGACAGTGCAACATGGAGGCATGCTCCATGCGTGGCGTCTCTTCCACTGTGATTCCACCCGTGATGGAGCCAGTGAATCGTCGGGATCTCTTTCACTGCTATGTTTTGATTCCTGCCTTTTGTATTGTTGTTCTTTTACCCCACGCCTCCACCTACAGGTCAACCGAGCATGCATTGATTTTGTACAAAAAAAGAACTGGTCTGAATAGGTTGGGAAATTGATATTGGCAATCACAAATAAAATGTCTCCCAACGTTTTTCCGAGAACAGATAAGGAAGTGCATATCGCCGTTCATAAATAGTCTCATGCTAAAAGCAGTGGGCTTGTAGGACACGATTTATATAACAGCATCACTGGTCAGCATCCCTACCGCCCGGTCCGTCCGTGGCGCTCCACGAAGCACCATGGCCGTCACCTCTACAACCGCCGCACGCTCTGCTGTGTCTTGATGTGTCTGCTGTTTTCTGTCATCTCTCCCTCTTCTCTCTCTCTCTCTCTCTCTCTCTCTCTCTCTCTCTCTCTCTCTCTCTCTCTCTCTCTCTCTCTCTCTCTCTCTCTCTCTCTCTCTCTCTCACACGCTTCACGGTTTCTCCTAGGAGAAAGTACAGCTTCAGGTCAGTATCCCTTTTGTGCAGTCCACACATGCTTTCCGATGCGCCTTGTGTTCGCCCCCATCCCCTTTAGAGAGGCCCGGGTGTGCTTGGTAGACATAGTGTAGCATCTAGATCAGTATTAATTGGATGCACTCTGACATGTTAGACGCTCTAATGCCAAATCCCCTCCCTGAATTCTGCATTTTATTTCAATACACCCAATGTGGATGCATGTAGATGTATATATGAAAGATGTGGCTTGTAGCTTCTTCTATCATTCTACCCTGTGATCTATGTCCCTCTCTTATCATGAAGTACATTGACCTCGGATTGAACTGCTCACTCACTTTCTTGCTCTAATAGACACTCTCTCTCTCCCTCTCCCTCTCCCTCTCTCTCTTTCTCTCTCTCTCTCTCTCTCTCTCTCTCTCTCTCTCTCTCTCTCTCTCTCTCTCTCTCTCTCCCGCTGTCTCTATGTGTGTGTCTCTCTTCATGTATCACACCTATATGTTTAGGGAAGGGGACTGGTGGCTGGCTCGCTCCCTGACGACCGGAGAGAGCGGGTACATCCCCAGCAACTACGTGGCCCCATCCGACTCCATCCAAGCAGAAGAGTACATCACCCCCTCCCCTTATTTCTCTCTCTCTCGCTCTCTCTCTGGGCTTTTCTTGTTTATTTTATTCCTTCATTGTACATTTTCCGGCACCGATTGTTTCACCCCCTCCTCTCCCCATCCCCCCATCCCCCGCCCAGTTTTCACACCCCGTCATAGTCGTAGTCTCCTCATATCAGTATAAATGGCATCAAAAAAAGTATAAGAAGGACACTTGTTCTTAGGAAAGGATTGCTACCCCAAATACAGTATGATACTCACTGAAAAGAAAAGCAGCCATCTGTGGATTGATAGACTGCCAAAAGAGACACATTTTACTAGTGAGACAAGGTCAGACACACGATTATTTTTACCCTCTTTCACGATGGCGGGAAACAATAAGATACCATTAAAACATTGAGAATCCAACACATTTTCATGTTCATGTTTGCATTTACAAACATCCTGCGTTTCACCGTTTTTGGAGTGGAATGCAATCATTCAAGTGTGTTAATGACATCTCATGATAGTAATGCCAATAAAACGGTGACATCAACGTGATTTGTCATACATTGCATCCAGATCCACGACAACACGATTGCAGACACGGCTCGCGTGGCGAGACTGAATGAGTATTTCTGCTGAGGTCAAGCCACACCAGCAACGCGCTGGTGTCCCGACATCCCTGTTAACTGTTACTCTGAGAAGGCCCCTTTACTGATGGTGTGGTAGGGCCTCTATCACCAGTTGTCTGCACCAGGCGCGCAGGCTTGTCATTTGTCTCCACCCGTCTAATGCTCCCCCCTCCCCATTCCCTCCGTTTGGCAGGTGGTATTTTGGGAAGATCACTCGGAGAGACTCTGAGAGGCTCCTGTTGAGCTCGCAGAACAGACGGGGAACGTTCCTGGTACGCGAGAGCGAGACCACTAAAGGTGAGGAGGAGGAGGAGGAGGTGGAGGGGGAAGACAGATCTAAGTGAGGCGGCTATAGTTTTGACAGTGTTTTGAAAGAGGAATAGAAAAGTTCTTCCACAACTCAATGATTTATGCTACCCTGTCCCGTGGATTTATAAAGTACGATTAATCATTACAAAACATAAAATCATTGTTGTCATTTCAAGATTAAAGATTGGCTATTACATCTCAAAAGAACCAAATCTACTGCAAAACTGAAAAAAAAATTCTGTGTATATTTATATCCCTTTGTACCGCCCATGCTGCTGCCATTTCAAACTCTCTCTCACACACGCACACGCACACACACACACACACACACACACACACACACACACACACACACACACACACACACTAACACTGTAGGAAATCCCTATCCCATATGTCTCCATGCAGCATTTCCAAACAACAGATGACTGCATTAAACTCTTCCCTCAGAAATGTTGTTAAACGACAGCTGTACATAGCAAGCTGCACGTATGGCAAGGCTTTCCACGGTTTGAGGCAGTGGCATAACCATAAGGACGGCTGCTAATATATAATGTAAATACAAATACATTCTGTACAAAAGTTGGATACTATTTCACATATTTTATCGTCTGCAACAACCCCCGTAAAAGCATTACACAAGTGCTTTGTGTAATGATTGCAGTCCAAAAATACCTATTTGCTCTAATTTTCCTCAGAAATACAGTTTCACTTGGTAACCACAACCCCCCACACACACACACACACACACACACACACAAACAAATGTATTCAATTTGTCACTGCAAATGCACATTGCAAATGTGCATAGGGTGGTTGGGGGACGTTCTGGTGGGCCCCCCCACCAGAACGTCCAATGCAGAACTGGCTGAGAGACAATTTTGTATCAATTATTTTGTATGTGTCGACCATATGTCCCTAAAGCCAGATCTCATTCTCTGCCATAAAGCCTTTATTTTCCATTGGGGAGATGGCCTGTCTCTGGGGAATCACTTGTAAAAGAAAAGGGGGCAAAGCGTCTTAATGAAGGTAGTAGGTATTTAAAAAAAACCCTAGCCAGTGGTACTTGCCGCACTCTCTCTGCAGTCATGGGACTCTGGCTTTGGAGTTCAGTGGATCAATTTTCTCTCTCTCTCTCTGTCTCTCTCTCTCTCTCGCTCTCGCTCTCTGCCTCTCTCTCTCTGCCTCTCTACCTCACACTCTTTCTTTCTCTGCCTCTCTCTCTCTATCTCTCTCTCTCTCTCTTGCTCTCTGCCTCCCTCTCTGCCTCTCCCTCACTCTCTGCCTGTCGCTCTCAATCTCTGACGTAGGATCTGACAGGGCTGTGGTCCTTAGGGAGTTGTTGCAGCTCCATTTTATACAGTATGTGTGGAACGCTGAGCAGGGGGGACAGAGGGAGCATAGGGTGTGGGAGGGGGCGGGGGCACTGGGGCCTGTGAATCAATAGGGTTGAATCACTAGCAGAACTAGGTCATTCTTAGGAGGGTGCTGCCTTTCACCCCTCGGCTGTGAATCTCTTTTCTTCCAACCCTCACACACAAATTACGACTGCACGGGCACACACGCGGCCACACACCACGCACACATGAGCGTGCACACCCATATTGCTCATATAGAGAATAGTGTATCAACAGAGGCGTCGAAAAAAGGAAGTGTTCCAGAGAGAGGAGGGGGGGACTGAGCGGTAGGGGGTTAATAATCCCGGGGGTGTGTTGCTATGTTTTGCCGCTGGTAATGTTGATGCGTAAACCCCACCAAGATGAAGGGTATGGCTCATATGCAGACGTGCATGGTAGCATGGTCACAGGCCCCCGGGGTGGAAGACACAAGCACCAACAGGCCAGCTTCATTTCTGGAACACATCAAACGGAAAACGAATCCTGATCTTATATATATATATATATATATACGTATATACTTAAATACTTGTTCTGCTGACATGTTGCCAAATGTCTTGTTTGTTTTCTAGCCTTTGATCCTACCAAATCTCCATTTGAATCATTTTCTTGGGAGCACCAGAAGGGTAAAACGTTCCATGCGTTTTACCCTTCTGGTAAAACGCAGACGTGCCCGAAGCGACTGCTGGATCAAAAAGTGAATAAGCAATTTTGTTGCGCAGCTTATGAGTTACTCAATAACACCAAAAAACGTCCTAACTCTCTGACACTAGGGGTTGCATTAGAAACGTCTGAGATTAGCTTGGCTTAGCTCAACATCACATTGTTTTTGTTTTCATTGTTTTCACTATGGTGAAATGATGAAAGTAGATTGTATTGAATATTGGTGGAATTGCTGATTGGCTCAAGGGGATCATCAAGGATCATGATGTTTATATTGGAGGAGGCGGCTCCGCTTTCAGAGGAAGCTATAATGGAGGGCAGACATGGACCTAACCCTAATCACAGCTGTCGTGGATAAGGTGAACGCCAACTAGTGTCGTCTTTCTAACCTTGTTGATCAAACAACCCCCTCTTCTCCTCCTCCTCCTCCTCTTCCTCTTCTTCCTCTTCTTCCTCTTCTTCCTCCTCCTACTCTGGGTCTGTGTCTGCAGGGGCGTACTGTCTGTCAGTGTTGGACTATGACAACACCAAAGGGCTGAACGTGAAGCACTACAAGATCCGCAAGCTGGACAGCGGGGGCTTCTACATCACATCCCGCACCCAGTTCAGCAGCCTCCAGCAGCTGGTCTTCCACTACCGCAGTCAGTAGACCCAAACCCCCCCACACACATACACCTCTACCTTCCCCCTGTCCACCTGAGTTATAAGTGTATATATTTAGACGTATAATTCAGGAGGAAATCCCTCCAAAAGAGGGATGGTGGTCAAGAGGTTGACGCCACATCCTAACCGCCCTCACCCTCATCGTCTCATTCCAGAGCACTCAGACGGCCTGTGTCACTCACTGACAGACGTGTGTCCCGTGGCCAAGCCCCAGACCCAGGGGCTAGCGCGGGACGCCTGGGAGATCCCCCGCGAGTCCCTCCGCCTGGACCTCAAGCTGGGCCAGGGCTGCTTCGGGGAGGTCTGGATGGGTGAGTGTCCCTCTCTCCCTCTCCCTCTCTCACTCACTCTGGCTCCGGCTCTCTCTGTTACCGACGGCCACCTAGGTCCGTCTCCATTACTCCGTCCCCGTGCTTTCACGGTTGTGTAACCCATTTGGAAGCAGCCAAAGAGAGCTATGGCCGCTTGGCTCCACTCTTATAATCGTGTGTTGGGAGGAATCTGCCGCTGGCCGGCGTCTGCTCGCTGCGTTTTTTTTTTGCGTTGATGTCATTTCTGTGGACCTGTCGACGGCTCGCGTTAATCGCTCCTGAGGGGAGCCGTTGTAATCTGTGGCTTGCTGCCGCCGACTCTTGAGAGTGGGCTGACATCATGTTTCTTTACAGCGGATCTGGTTCCGTTCATTCTTTGCCCTATTTGTCATTTATTAGCTCTGAGCATACGCTGCTCTCCCCGAATCGTGTGCATGTAGAGCCTCGTCCATTGGGGGGGACGAGAGCCAGGCTCGAAAAGGTCATGTGTTGTGTTGTGTGTGACTAAAGCTCTCTGTAACCTTTCGGTGCAAGTGTTCATTTTTTAAATTTCAAATATCACATGACAACAAAACGCTCGACACACCGACCCTCCAAGGGGGGGGGGGGGGGTTGTTGTCCGTCAGTCCCAGTGGCATCAGACAGTGACTCAACAGGCCGTGTCTCCCCATAGGCACCTGGAACGGGACGACGCGCGTGGCCATCAAGACCCTGAAGCCCGGCACCATGTCCCCCGAGGCTTTCCTGCAGGAGGCGCAGGTGATGAAGAAGCTGCGGCACGAGAAGCTGGTGCAGCTGTACGCCGTGGTGTCGGAGGAGCCCATCTACATCGTCACCGAGTACATGAGCCAAGGTGACCCCGGAGACGCACACGCACACACACACACACACACACACACACACACACACCCACACTCACACATGGGGCTGCGGGCGTGCGCAGACAAGCACATGCGCACAGACACACGAAACACGTGCATTTGGGCGTGGATACACACACACACACACACACAAGCAGATAAGCACATGCGCACAGTACACACACACACCCAAAACTTGTGCCTGGACACACACACACACACACATGCAAAGGCATTAACATTCAGTAAACAATGTAATAATTTACTAGTCTCTTCTGTCCAAAAGCATACAGTGAATACAGAGACAGAACTCATGAAAACCCGAGCCACGAGACTCACCTGCCCCCATACCAGACCTGCCTGTCAATAATTTGCTGAACAGGGGCCACAATTTACTTCAGGTCGTTTCTTTGTGCCGTTGAATCCTAATTCCCTATGTATATTGTTTGCTGAACAGGTAGTTTACTGGACTTCCTCAAAGGTGACGCAGGGAAGTTGCTTCGTCTTCCTCAGCTAGTGGACATGGCATCTCAGGTACCATCTAAGCCCAGATCTACTGCCTCTCAATGCACCGTGTTCCTCCGTAGCTATTGATCCCAGCCCAGTAGAGAGCCCCTCCCCACTCCCCGATCCCCTCTCCCTGCTCTTGTATTGCTCAGCTCCTCTTGTTCTTTCTGCTGACGTTTTGTATCTTGTTTTTCTCTCTCTCTCTCTCTCGCTCTGTTATCTTTCCCCCCTCTCTCTCTCTCTCTCTCACTCTCTCTCTCTCTCTCTCACTCTCTGTCTCTCTCTCTCTGTCTCACTCCCTCTCCCTTATCCATCTCTCTTGCTCTCTCTCCATCTCTCTTGCTCTCTCTCTCCCTCTCTGTCTCACTCCCTCTCACTCCATCTCTCTTGCTCTCCCTCCAACTCTCTTGCTCTCGCTCTTGCTCTCTCGCCCTCTGCCATGCTCTCCGTCTCTCTCTCTCTCTCTGTCTCTCTGTCACTCTCGCTCTCTGTCACTCTCTCCCTCCCCGCAGATTGCAGCGGGCATGGCGTACGTGGAGCGAATGAACTACGTGCACCGGGACCTGCGGGCGGCCAACATCCTGGTGGGGGACAGCCTGGTGTGTAAGGTGGCCGACTTTGGCCTGGCGCGGCTCATTGAGGACAACGAGTACACGGCCCGACAGGGTAGGAGGAGACCACCACACACACACTCACACACACACACACATACACACACTAGGGCGGTGCAATGAATCAAATTTTAATTGTAGAAATAGAAGAGCAGAAGAGCTGGATACATATTTGTACATTATTTTCACAACATTTTCGATTTGAATTAGTTTTTTTTGGAGAGCAATCATGAATAAAAGCGACATGTTTTCAAACTGAAAAATAATCGTTTGAATAATCGTGATTTCAATATTTACCAAAATAATTCTTTCCATAATCGAGCAGCTCTCACACACATCTCAGGGTCCTCCAGATGAAATGGATAGCGAAGCACACACGCAGTTATCATGATGGTTCTGCTCCTCCTATGTACCGGTGCACAGCCAGTAGACCTGCATATCCACCAACTCACTGCGTCTTTTCCGTTTCCCATCATGCCCCAGGAGCCAAGTTCCCCATCAAGTGGACGTCTCCGGAGGCAGCCCTGTACGGCCGCTTCACCATCAAGTCAGACGTCTGGTCCTTTGGGGTGCTGCTCACAGAGCTGGCCACCAAGGGAAGAGTCCCTTACCCAGGTATGGGCCTCCACCGCATAGAAATGCACACCCACACGCCCACGCACACACCCACACGCCCACGCACACACACCCACACACACACACAATCACACACGCATGTTCAAATAGGAAGATAATATGCTAGAATCTTCTTGAGACTCGCAGGTAAAAGCTTTGCATTGCATAATGCAACGGTTAACCAGTATCAGTTTTAAAACAGAAAAGGGTGTATTAGTCAGTGTAATAACAACATGAAATTATGAAAACAGGACAACTGATACAATCACTGTAGTTTTAACCTTTAGGTGGCAGCAACCTCGCCAAAAGCGTGACCCTTCCAAACCCTAACTGTCCAAAAGTTGAATTATGTGTACATTATAAACCACCAATGACATTTTTGAAACTCACAATAAGTCGCAGTGATGTCACGCAAAAACTGTGTCTCTGTCTCTCTCGCTCGCTCTCTCTCTCTCTCTCTCTATGTCTCTGTCTCTCCCCCCCTCTCTCTCTCTCCCCCTCTTTCTCTCTCTGCCTGCGTCCCGTCCCAGGGATGGTGAACCGCGAGGTGCTGGACCAGGTGGACCGGGGCTACCGGATGCCCTGTCCGTCCGAGTGCCCCAGCTCCATGCATGAGCTCATGCTGTCCTGCTGGCGGAAGGATCCCGAGGAGCGGCCCCACCTTCGAGTACCTGCAGGGCTTCCTCGAGGACTACTTCACGTCCACGGAGCCCCAGTACCAGCCCGGGGAGAACCTATAGAGACACTGTAGGTTAGCCCCCCACCCCCCTCGCTGCCCCTCCGCCCCAAGAAGCTTTTTACAGTCGATCCATCTGCACTACGCCCCCCCCCCCCCCCCCCCCCCCCCCCCCCCCCCCCATGGAAGGAGCTCTGTTCTCTTCTTTTTTTCTTTGTTTTTAAATCCATTTTCTGTGGCGGGAACACGACCGCCTCCATAGGAACGGGACACTGTGCCACGGGGGTGGGGAGAAGGCCCATCCACGAACCACGGAGGTGCTCCCTTTTGTTTTGACCTGCCAGCGATGGCAGGAAAGCGTGGAGAGAGGTGTGAGGTTCTTCTGTGACGGGAGAGGTACTCAGGGGGGTGGGGGGGGGGGGGGGGGGAGGGGGGTGCTCCTATGCACCGGGAGCAGACCCAGGGGCTGCGCTGTTTGGACCGTGTTTTGGTTGGAGATGGACTCCCGTTGACTGTGCCAACAACGTTGAATTCTGCAGCCGGGGCGCGTGTGAGGAGACGGATCCTTACGCCAGGAGATGCTCTTCCGGTGGCTAGATGGTGTGTTTTCATGGAACCTCCCACCGTTTTTTGTGTGCGTGTGTGTGTGTGTGTGTGTGCGTGCAGCGGTCTCCTCCAGTAATCCTTGGGAGAGCACTGCCACTGTGGCACAGGTGCCAAAGGAATGTCTACTTTCTGTTTCTGTGTCCTCCTTTTCTCCAAATCACTCTCCTTCCTGTCACTATCACTTCCTGTGTGTATGTCTGTGAATCTTTGGTCTGTCTGTTTTTGTCTTCCTCGTCTTTTTCTCAAGTCTGCCTTTTATTATTATCTCTCTCTCTCTCTCTCTGTGTCTCTGTCTCTCTGTCTCTCTGTCACTCTGTCTCTCACTCTCACTCTCGATCTCTGTCTCTGTCTCGCACTCTCGCTCTGTCTCTGTCTCTCTCGCTCTATCGCTCTCTCGCTCTCTCCAGTTTTCTCAAGTGCTGCTTCTTCAAGCAAGCAAGTGTTGACTCTGGAACAATTGTGGGGTTTTTTTATTCTGATGTCTGGGTGAATGTCTGGGTTTTTGCTTGCTTATTTTATTTATTACTTTATTCATCATTTTGAATTTTGTTCATACATTTGTGTCCAATTTATGAATTTAAAAGAATAAGTTGTAATCACCACTTATCATGGGAGTGCCAGGGTAATTGTAGTTGACAGGCTGGTTCTGCAATGCTGGAAGTAGGTAGCAGCATTTTAATGCTTGTTTTGTAATCCACAAACTCACAAAACATGTATATTTTAACCCTCCTTCAATTTTTTAATCTCTCTCTATCTCTCTTAACTTTAAATCAACTGCTTTTTCAAAAGGTTGGATCTAAGCGAAAAAGGTGTCTTATATGCATACTGATATAAGGTGACTCATTGCTTGGACAGCAAATCTTAATACAACAAACTAATTGTACAGAAAACCCTGTTCTGGTAGCACCTTAGAGGAGAACGCCTTTCAGAAGGGAGAGATGAAAGGCTTGGAGTCGTTTCTACACGATATTGTTTTCTCCTTTATAACCCTTTTTAACCTTGTTTCAAAATGCGGCTGAAATGACCACTGGTCGTGTTACTGTAATATATCCAGGGCATTGAAGCCAACTTTGTTCCGTGCCAATCCAATTCCTGTTTCTTTACTGCTGTCCATGTATATATGGCTTTATTATTCATTTGGGTGCTCATTTTGGATATGTTTAAGTTATTTTAAAATGTACAGTACAAGTCTGCCCAGCTGTGTGTTGAACTTTTCAAGTCATACAAATCCAATGAGTGTTATAGAGTGTTCAGTTTCGGATCAAATATATATGCAATCTGACGGCCCTAATTGAAACGACAAGTTGTATCAGGTAATCATGATTAATTAAAGTATTCTTACAGATTGGAGACCCAGTAAGCATGCGGTCGTGCCATTATGCTCATGGCTCATTGTGCTAGTAATAATATACCGTTGTGTACATTAACATGTGTATGTTTACTTTATATAACTTAAAACACTGAAATGTGTGCCATGCATTGAAATCGATGTTTGAATTGATTTGTACTTCCTCGACAATGCCCTTGTTCTTTTCCTTTGTCATACTGTACATAACGTAGTGGTTTGTAGACGTATTATTCAAGCGACTCCTCTTTCTGTTGTATTTTGCGCACTTTCTTATGGCTTAGTCTTATGAGGTGAAGGCTGTAGCAAAGAATATAGTAAAGAAAGAGTGACAGAATGTTAAGGGGAAAACAACCTGTGGATTGAGCTTGAGCCAAATACTAAAATCTAATTATACCGAAGGCACCATCGCAAGCTGAAAGATTTCACTGACTTCATGCTGATGACATTCGTCTATGTCATTAACTGGAACCAATCAAATGGCAGTTCAAATCTCATGTGTTCGGGCCGCTCACTGTTTAATTATTATATTCGATGACATATGTTCCATACAGCAATAAGAGGGTTCCTTTTCTGTATTTGGACCTCTTATAGAAGGCCTATAAAAAAAACTATTTATTAGCAAACTTAAGATAAATTTTGTAAATAGTATCTAAAACAGAAGAGTGTGATGTAATTACTTTTGTACAGACTTTGCTTTGCTCTCCAATCGCACCAGTCTCCCAAGGGTTTTACAATGGTGATGCAAGCCTTCTCCCAACATGCTCT
>NC_140272.1:13991907-13995407 GCF_964030765.1 Micromesistius poutassou
TATATGTTGTTGCCATGTACCATCATAAACACATATCTCTATTTATGTTTGTGTTTGTGTGCACGGTGTGTATACGCATGTGTGTGTGTGTGTGTTTGTGTGTGTGGTATAATATTGTACTCAAGTGTAAGCATGCGTGAAGGTGAGTCCACGTGTCTGTGTGTGTGTATAGGGGGGGGGTGTACTTGTGTTTTTGTGTATGAGCACGTTACCCTGAAATCACATGGCTATGTCACATTCCTTCCAGCTCTGCTCAAGAGTCAACACCACAGTCGTCCGTCCCCCCCCCCCCCCCCCCCCAGACACACACAAACCCCCCCAACCACCACCACCTCCTCCTCCATCACCTCCATCTCCATCTCCAACACCACAGCTCTTAGCACTCTTAGCACACACCCTCGCTTAGTTCAATGCATAATGAAGTGAAAGTGAGAGAGAGAGAGAGAGAGAGAGAGAGAGAGAGTAAATGCACAGAGGCATTGGAGGTAGATCAGAGTAGGGATAAAATACGTGCTGAGGACTGTTCTAAAGTTTTGTCCAGCAAACTTGAGTGACAGCTTACAATATGTCTTATATATGAAAGGGAAAAACGAACAAAGCAGCAACAATCCTCACTGTGGAGGTCTAGATCCTAGATGGGCAGAGAAAGGTTTCCATAGCGGTGTCTCGTTACCACAGATATGAACCTCTTGGGATGGACTTGATGGACCCCGATGTGGGAGCATGCCTTCACATGGACCCCAACGGAAACTCTGAACTCTCTCAGCCACAAGTCTGGGTCCAGCCCTGGGTCTAAGCCTAGCCAGGGGTCTGGCTCAGCCACCAAACCGGGGCCTGGTGGCGGACAACCTTATCCGTCACCTCAGAGATAACCGCTCTGGCCCTCAAACACCGCTGGTGTGCCATCTGCTCACACTCACCAACAGTGCATTCACAGCACCCCCCCCCCCCCCCCTCACCCAGGGCGCCATGTCAAATTCCTCATTGCTCAGCTACCTGCGTGGCCAAGGCTGTCAGGGGTGTATGGTTGGTGGGGGGGGGGGGGGGGGGGGGGGGAGGCTGGTTGGTGTGGTGGTGTGGGGGGTGTGTGTGGTGGGTGGGATGAGTGTGTGAGGGTCAAAGAGAAACTGCTTGGCTGATAAGTAATGGTGCTGCAGAGAAAGTAGACAACTGGTGGATGGACCAGAAGTCCCTAGTTCATGCCTCGCACAATGCCCTTAACAGGCAAACGCCATGGCAGCACACCGCACACCACACACACACACACACACACTCACCACACACACACACACACACACACACACACACACACACACACACACAAACCAAACACAGAAACACACACACACACACACACACACACACACACACACACACACACACATATCATGCATGCACATACACACACACACACACACACCACACACACACTCTTCATTATCAGATGCTTTCAAAGCATTTTTGTAGGTGAATATTGTAAGAAAGGGATGAAGAAAAGGCTATATTTTAACCACGTGTGAAGTGGACAGTGAAGTCTAACTGTTGGCATTGTAAATAAAACACATGTAAAATATTTGTTGTATAAATAGAAAAAAAAATGGTCAACATTGCAGTAGATGCAGTAAGGAGGTTTGTAGAAGGTTGTAACCACCTCTGGACTAGAAGTTAATCCACGGCTAGGGTTAGGGGTCAGCTCCGACAGAATCCAAGATGGCGGGTTGCAGCAAGAGCGTGTGGTCCCCTTTCTATGAGGCAGAGCAGAACTCAGTACATCCTTCACCTCCCCTCTACCCCCCCCCCCCTCTCTCTCTCTATCAAGCTTTTTCTCTCATACTCTATCATGATTTCTCTCTCTCTCCTCTCCCTCTCTCTCTCTCTCTCTTCCTCTCTCTCTCTCTCTCTCTTTCTCTCTCTCTTTCTCTCTCTCCTCTCATCTCTCCCTCTCTCTCTCATCCTCACTTCCCTTTCCAAGGCCAGGGGGGATGCAGAGGCGCGAGAGACGGATAAAGATCTCTTCCGTGCGTGGGAGTGTGAGAGACAAGCCCGTCATTTTATTGGATTTGGTCTGACAGGTTGGACATCAAGAGCGGAGAGCAGCTAGGAGAGGAAAGGGGAGGGGGGGGGGGGGGTGGGTGAAGCGATATCGGTCTGGTGGGGCAAAGTGCAACAGATGTTCAGATGTTTAGGCTTTGAGCGGGAACCAGGGTGTGAAGAGACGAGAATAGCCACATGATGGATTCCCCGTGAGTCCCGCTCTCCTCCCTGCCTCCCCTGCCTCACCTCCTCCGCCCTCCCCCTTCACCTTTCCCCTTTCCTCTTCTTTTTATGTTCCCAGACGAGCCCGGAGCACAAATCGTAGCGAGACAGACGGCGTCATGTCTGCCACCAGCCGCTCCGCACATGACTCACAGGGTCGTTCTCCTCCTCACCCCCAGTGCTCGATGCAAGGACGCTGTTACGTGTCACGTTCCAAAGGTGTGGATCACACCTTTTTTCTTGTCTCTGTTGCGATCATTTTATGAACGGCTCAACACCCCCCTTGGTGGTTAATATATCGGCATCAGGTCGTTATTTCATGGGGGATGTTTATGGCCAAGGTGTTCCTCTCTGCACAGTTTGACTCTAGGGCGGCCCGTCCAGGGCCAAGACTTGGTGGTCGCCGCATCAACGAAAGGTGAATCCAGGGACGAGTCGACAACAAGTCAACGTCTGTGCTGCTGAGGATGGAAGACATCATTCTCTCTCTCCCTCTCCCTGGGAACCATTAAAGGTGGGACTGTAAGCTATGGCTGCAGGGCAGGTCTGGCGGGCCTGCGCTTCATTTTGAGCAACACACCGGTCGTCTGGCTAACGAGCGACGGGTGGGGCGTCTACCTGTGGCCACTGATGGAAATTCTTGATAAGAACTCCAGAATTCATGATAAGATTTAAAACATTGTCTATATACGTCAGCCGTGGGATAATCAGCTGCATGCACCATGCGCTACGACAGGGCACACATAAGGTTGGAATAATGCAAACACCTGGATATCTGTGTTCGATGTGTATTATATATTTATATATATATATATCCTCGTCATCCTTGTGCTTTGGAACCGTGTAATTCAGTTCGGTCTGATCCCTTGTGAGTCCAATATTAACGCCGTCCCCCCCCCCCCCCCCCCGATGATCCCCTCCCCCTCACCCCCCCCCTCCACTACCGTCCAGTTGTCCAGACAGTAGTAATGGAAGCCCGATCCCAGATAAGGCTCCTGGAGAAGGTAATTAGTGAAGGTCTGTTGTTGTTGCTGTCACGCTCACCACACAGCCCTCCTGGTGACCTATAGTCTCCCCTGTGTCCGTCTCCAACGGCTTGAGCGTTCTACTTGTGTGTGTGCGCGTGTGTGTGTGTGTGTGTGTGTCCGTTCTCTTTGATGTTCCTTGTCAGCATCACTCCCTTCGCTGTCTACAATCTCCCCCCCCCCCCCACCCCACCCTGCACACACACACACACACACCCC
>NC_140272.1:13995607-14003107 GCF_964030765.1 Micromesistius poutassou
GATCTGGGACCTGTGGCCTTCTGCCGTCTTTTGAAATGGACACCCACATGCACACACACACACACACACACACACACACACACACACACACACACACACACACACACACACACACACACACACACACACACACACAAAACACACACACAAACCGTCTTACTTTTTGATCTGACTTCATTGGTTTTCTTCCAGGGATCATATGCCACTACAGAACACATCGCTCTGCTGCTCTGCAAGATGATCCAGACCTAAATGATGGCTTTCACAGCCAAGGCATGATCAAACGATCTGCCTGCTGTGAGATCAGTTAGAATGGAAGAAAACCACACAAAGTAGTGTATAACCACAAGACAGTTTAAAAAGACATTGAACTGTTTGAATTTGAGGTTCAATCCCCTCTGGGCTGGAGATTTGAAAAATAAACACACTTCAACTGTGATGAAGGGGGTTTCCTTCCTGCATCATATGTATGAAGAAAGAGTGAGAGAGAGACAGAGAGAGAGAGAGAAAGAGAGAAAGAGAAAGAGAGAGAGAGAGAGAGAGAGAGAGAGAGAGAGAGAGAGAGAGAGAGAGAGAGAGAGACATATGAGACATATGAGACAGACTTAATAGACATAGACAGAGTGAGACAGAGAGGGAGGGAGAGGAAGAGAGACAGAGAGAGGGGGAGAGGCAGACTATCACATCAAAGGCAACAGGTGAGGAGGGGACTCTGTGATGCAGACCAAGAGAACATGAGCTTTAGCGAGGGCTATCATTTCCTCATCAAAAGGGAGCAGCAGGTACAGTCTGCGGCAAGAGCATCAATCTTCAACCACCCAATCTCAACAGGTAATTAGACATCAGTCGGCAGGTACTCTCTCTCTCTCTCTCTCTCTCTCTCTCTCTCTCTCTCTCTCTCTCTATCTGACCACCACACTAGCGACCCACACAATACTATAGCTAACCCCATACTAGCTACCCACACAATACTATAGGACCCACCACAATACATAGGACCCTTTTTCTGAAAAAGGGTCCTATGTTCCCCGCAATTCCTTAACGGGTCCTAATATATAATATTTATAATATATTAATAATATTTAGAAAGGGCTTATTTTTTCCACCATAATTTCCATAATTGCCGAATTGCATGACATAAGACTATGCCTTCGCTGATTTAATTCAGCATTTTGTTACGGTAGATTACAGGCCATGTGACGCGCATATCCAAATATGATGAGGAGAGATTAGGCTGTCAATTGTTGTATCTTGTATTTTATCCTACCCCATATGGAAAAAAATGTTTCCACAATCCACATGCTATTTCTATGCAGTTTCAACAAACACAAAATACCACAATATTTCATATGTGTGAAACTAGCAACGATACGTTGGTGTAGAAAGTAAATTGCGCTGGGTGAAAGATAGGGCCCTTAGTTTGTTTATTATTAGTATTTATTTATTTATTGTTTATTTATTATTATTTATTATTAGTATTTAGTGTATTTATTATTAGTATTTATTGTTTATTTTGTTTCGTTTATTTAAACTGTCCAAACGTGACATGTGAAAACAAAAGCCAATTTACAGCCTAATCTCTGCTCATCTAGGCCTATTTGGATATGCGCGTCAAACGGCCTGTAACTGATGGCAATCAGCAATGATGGTGGAAAAAATAACAGACCGGGGAACATAGGACCCTTTTTTGAAAAAGGGTCCTATGTTCCCGGGTCCTATGTTCACCTCTCGGGGAACAAAGAACAAAGTTCCCCAGTCACATACAAA
This sequence comes from Micromesistius poutassou, assembly GCF_964030765.1. NCBI lineage: Eukaryota > Metazoa > Chordata > Actinopteri > Gadiformes > Gadidae > Micromesistius > Micromesistius poutassou. The sequence continues at coordinate 13,997,375 of NC_140272.1, forward strand.
GCGGGGAACATAGGACCCTTGTGTGTGTGTGTGTGTGTGTGTGTGTGTGTTCACCTGGGAGTACTAGGCCATTTCAGTACAGTAGAGACAAATCATGAATGGACTAAGGTCGTAAATACAGGTTGTGCAGCAGTCTTATAAACCCTGTGCAGTACAGAGTTATGTCCAGCACAGAGAAGTCTGAAACAAAACACTGGTTGTTTAAGCGAAGACCTGGATAGGTCAATGCTGAGCTGTGGTCTGATTGTAAAATGACTCTATTTGACTGGTTAGATAAAGAATCACAGACAAACACATGACGACAGCCCTATGAAGAGAGCTCTTTTCATCATGAACATAGTGTTCAAATTATGAAAAAGCTAAACGCTGAAAGGCTGTCGTAATTATATTTCTTCTCTCTAACACACAACCAAAGTCAAATAAAACTGAAAGGGTCAGACAGCAGCAATGTTTTATTTCATTGCTGTCCAATTACATATAATTGTTTACCTTTGGCAATTTCCTTACACACAAATCTGCCTCCTTGTTGCGTAAATGTTCCAGGAAAAAGGAATGATCATATTTTCATTTTATTTATTTTGCTGTGTGTTAGGTTGTCAGTAATAGTGAACACTGTGTACTTTCTGTCAATTTATTGGTATGTGGAGAATATAAAGCAACACACCATATCATTATGCCGACCTTGTGCTTTCAAGGCCCACCCAGACGCTGCCGCTGATGTGTTTCACATTACAGATGTCACTGTACAAATATAACCAGAGAAAATGGGTTTAAAACGTTTATTTGGCTTGCTGCAATGTCAATGTAAAAAACATACAATATTCTTCTATTTTGAGTACGCTCTTTATTAGTTTAAAAAAGTAAATTCTACTCCTGAGACTCAATTGAGCTGCTCTGTTTAAAGTCTGAAAAAATACAAAACAATTGAAAATAAAGTTAATAAACACTAACAGCAATGGACCAACCGCTACTACAGTATACAGGGAACAGTCATAGTAAATCTACTTGACAAACAGCTTCTGGTCTCCCTCCTCCATATCACAACAGAGTCTCATTTTACTATGATTGATGATCCTTTTTTGTAAAAACCCTGCCCTTAAAGTTATTGTAATAAACATCTCCTCATCGATATATCCAAAATATTCTATTTGATTGATATTATTGACGTCCATCGCACCAATTCAATGCAATTTCTGATTTAGATATGCTAACAGGTTATTTTTTCAGCTTACAATTACACCCAGCTTTGAATGTACAAACCATTAAACCATGCAAAGTGGGATGTTGAGCTAGATTTGCATGGGCATTAAGATTATGAAAATAAGTCCTTTATTCAGGTCTTAGTTGCACATCAGATCCTCAGACTCAGGCCCCGTAATCCAACCCACTTCCTTCTTTTCAGGAGGAATGAAATCTATCGTTTCCAGATCAGTGGAGGGAGAGGGGGAGGGGGGCATGACCTTCTTTGATCTTCACCAAAGACCCTCCCCCCCACCCACCCAGCCCAACACACAAACACACACACACATGCACATTTGCACGCTCCCACACACACACACACACACACAAACGTATGCATGCACACTCTCACACACACAAACACACACACACACACACACACACACACACACACACACACGTATGCATGCTCGCACACACACAAACACACACACACACACACACACATACACACACACGCATGCACGTATGTATGCACGCTTGCGCACACACACACACACACACACACACACACACACACACACACACACACACACACACCACCACACACACAGACCCCTATACACGTTGGGTTGCTCTTTTCCCACCATGTTTCCCTTCTCTTTGTCTCTCATGCATGCTTTTTATCTTGCCAAACACCTGTCCACAGGTATGAAATGAGAGCAATAGAGAGGGGTAGAGAGAGAGCGAGAGAGAGAGAGAGAGAGAGAGAGAGAGAGAGAGAGAGAGAGAAATATTCAGGGCTTTTAAACTGCCGCTGCGCTCCGCCTCAACACAATAGCCTCTCCAGTCTCACCTGGCTGTCCTTATCCCTGTCCCTGCTTATCTCCACAACCCCCCCCTCCCCCCCCCCCCACACACACACACAACACACACACAACCTCCATATTGCGTCCCTTCACGCTCCCACCACATCTGTCAGCGAATGGTAACTCCAGCTGAATTGCAGAGAGGCGCAGTAGCGATTAACATCATACAAGGAGCCAGGCGATTCAGAGGCGCTTAGAGCTGTCACCAAAACATTCTCTTCCTCCCTCTCTTTCTTTTGTACTTCCTTACTTCCTTACTTTCTTTTTGACTTGTTCATTTGTTCTCTCTGTTTTTCTTTCGGCATCCATTAAGACATTAGAATTTTGCTACTATCACTCACCTTTATTTTTGTTCTTCTGCGACATATAATTCACTATCAAACAATGTTATTCCATATTACGTTGTCAGAGAGTATTGCTTTCGTAGAACAACTAAGCTAACTGGCTGACGCCGCTAAGCCGATCGAGATTAATGGAGATCTCCGGCTAGTGGGGAAGAAAATATAGTTTTTCACTCAACGGGCGAGTTCTGTGTTTGGTCCCATGCAGGCTGAAGGAGCTGCCTATATGTATCTTATCTGTCTTACCTGGAGCCTCATGAGGACCAGCTAAAGGGAGCTACCACGCTTACCCCCAGAGGTGCTATCAGTGGCCGGCATCAGCGCTCACCTCGCCTTGTCTCCTTAACTCTAACCCCCTCCCAATTACAGGAGACCCCAGCAGGAATGTGACATGTCATGGGGCGGCCACTGCTCCATCAGCTCTCTCACTCTGGGTCTCTGTCTGTCCTTCCTTCGCTCTCTCATATAACTTTAATGGCGTATGATCACTGTAATAACACACACACACACACATACACACAAGCGCACACATCCACGCAAGCACACACAAACACACAATATAATTAACTGAACTAAACAACCAAAACCACATGTTTATGAAAATACATTTAGACTTTCTCTCTCTCTTTCTCTCTCGCTCTCTCTCTCTCTCTCTTTCTCCCTCTGTCCTTTGTCTACCTCGGTTTCCCGCTGACCCTGGCCATGGAGGGCGGCTCTAGACGGGAGGATATGAGACACAATAGTGGCTGACCCCCGGTCACCCGAAATATCCAAGGTGTGCTTGATTTAACGCACAGCGCCACCACGGCATTTCTGCAACTGTAAAGCCAGGCTCGAGCATAAATCAAGGCATGTTAACGTGCGCTAATGTGAAACACATGTTGAATCCATGACATGAACTCATTTAGTGGTACAATAATTGAAACCAAAGAGACGCAACGCGCCTCTCACATGTACAAATGAGCCTTGTGTATACACTTCCATGTGAATGTGGTTCTGCACTTTCCCCAGGGCCTGATTGCTCACAGAGCGGGATGATGAGGTGGTTATTATCACACAGGTCTATCAGCAGAGGAGGGCGGTGTCCTCACCCTCACGTGGCCTTAAGGAGAACCTGCCTGGACCCGGACCCTGCCTGGACCCAGACCCTGCCTGGACCCTGCCTGGACCCTGCCTGGACCCGGACCCTGCCTGGACCCTGCCTGGACCCGGACCCTGCCTGGACCCAGACCCTGCCTGGACCCTGCCTGGACCCTGCCTGGACCCTGCCTGGACCCGGACCCTGCCTGGACCCTGCCTGGACCCGGACCCTGCCTGGACCCTGCCTGGACCCTGCCTGGACCCGGACCCTGCCTGGACCCTGCCTGGACCCTGCCTGGACCCAGACCCTGCCTGGACCCTGCCTGGACCCTGCCTGGACCCAGACCCTGCCTGGACCCTGCCTGGACCCTGCCTGGACCCTGCCTGGACCCGGACCCTGCCTGGACCCGGACCCTGCCTGGACCCGGACCCTGCCTGGACCCTGCCTGGACCCTGTGCCAGGGAAGTCCTTTTAAGGGACTTTGCATGTCACGGTCCCATTGAAATCCAGGGAGAACACATTGTCTGCTGGCGGCTGGCTGAGTAAAATAATATGCAGGCGGATTTGAGGCCGGTGAGTGATATGGATCCAAATGGCAAAGGACAGCAGTATTATAAACCCTCCTGCCAACTCTGGAAGAGACATCGGAGGACATCCCTCAGGAAGAAGGAAGACGAAAGGAGAGCTAGGAGACAAAAAAACACATTAACGCCACCACCACCACCGCCCCCACCCACCACCACCAAAACTACTACTTACTGCCCCACCTGCCATAAAAATGTGTGGTTCCATCGTTTGGACTTCAAAGGACTTCAAAGGCCGCTAATGAATAGAAGTAGAGGTCGCCATTGGCTTACGATGGACATCCATAAGACAGTGTGTGTGTTTGTTTGTGTGTGTATGTACGTGAGAGTGTGTGTGCGTGCATACATGTGTGCGTGGGTGTGTGTCTGATGGCACATGCATGTATTTTCTCTTCAATAATAATAATCAATTGATGAACACAATGTATAAAATAATATAACTTTTAAAGGGACCACACAGATGCACATAACTATACTAAAAATACAAAAAATATTTACATGATTTATATTTTGGCAAAATGAGTCGTCTAAGATGAGCTCATGTTTGTGAAGTGAGTCTCAAAGCTTCCGGAAACTCTGTGAAATCTGTGGATGGCGGAGTCAGACAGCAGCCCCCTACCTAGCTGTGGGCTCCAACCCCAAGCACTCTCCGTGGCCCATGAATGATGTCCCCCAGGGGCCTCTTGGTGGGCGGTTTCCGGGCGTTTACCTTGGTGATGCGCAGGGCCGTGTGAGTGGGGCGGCAGCTGTGGGCCAGAGATCCTGGGTTGAGGTGGGGGAGCCTGGAGTGTCTGGAGCCTTGCTCGTCATTAAACGCCCACCCGATGTCCATCACACCCCCAGGGTGGACGCCAGCGTCGTGGCGTTGTTGGCAGCGTGGCTAAGAAGACTTTTACAATGTCACAGTTGTCAATTTACAGTTGCGATTAAACGATACACACTAACAGATATTGGTCCTGATTTTCCAGAAACAATCTATCCCTTCCTCAATGCACAGAGAGTCTACATGCGTGTGCGTGTGGTGTGTGTGCGTTTGCGCGCGCGTGTGTGTGTGTGTGTGTGTGTGTGTGTGTGTGTGTGTTTGCCTATGTGCGTGTGTGCATGTGGCCGTGCTTGTGGGGATGTGTGCTTGAGCCTGCACACAAGTGCATGCCCCTTCCGTGGGAGATCCATCATCTGGGTCAGATTACAAAGCAGTGGGGAATCCTCCGTCCATTCCAGCTGACGGGTGAAAAGGAGAACTGAAATGGCAGCTATGTCAATAAGCTGCCCACACCCCCAACGGCCCCCCCGACATCTGCCAGCCTCTAACCCTCCCCTGCTCACTCCATCCCCTCAATTTCCCCCTCCACCAACCAGATGTGGCTCCCGCTCACATCTGTCACATCCGTGACCCCAGGTTGTGAACTTCGACTTTATTGAATTTGTGAGAGGTCAGTTGGGCTGAGGAAACGCAGCAATGAGACCAACAGACTTCTCATTTTAATTCAAGGTCAGGGGAATCTCAATAAGATTATTATTCATTGAGACTTTCATTAAACATTTCCTTCTATTCGATACACAAAGACATACTGTGTATTTAAGTATAGAAGTATTCACTAAAGAGTTACCCAGATCTACTCTAGGAAGATCTGGATAGCTGTCTGCAGTTTAAGGTTATGTGTTCCTAGGTCTTAATA
>NC_140272.1:14010607-14183107 GCF_964030765.1 Micromesistius poutassou
TTTAAGAAAGACACAGGGCAGCGGCTGGTTTGATCAGTTCCTTTTCAAACAAGGACTCCCTATAGTCACCCTCTTGGAGGGGGGGGGGGGGGGTGGTATGGCCCTGGATTTAATGTTGCCAGCATTTTGTGTAATGGTTAGCATAACAAGAGCACAGCGTTACAGGGACCCTAGCCTGGGCCCACCGGCCGCCCTGCAGGGCTCTGATGATGAAGGCTCCGGTGGGCCACGCCACCGCCACACGGGGAAGGTGGGAGGTAGGGAGGTGGGGAGGATAGGGAGAGAGAGAGAGAGAGAGAGAGAGAGAGAGAGAGAGAGAGAGAGAGAGAGAGAGAGAGAGAGAGAGAGAGGGAAATGGTGGTGGTGGTGGTGTACGGATAGAAATCCCATCCTGTACCTCAACTACCCATACCACCATACCCCACCCCACCCACCCTCTCTCTCTCTCTCATTCTTTCTCTCTCGTTCTCTCTCCCTCTGTCCCTCTCTATCTCTCTGTCTGTCTGTCTTGCTCTCTCTTTCTCTCTCTTTCTCTCTCTTTCTTTCTCTCTCTCTCTCTCTCTGCCTTCCTTCCTGCTTCAATGGTAAAATGGTAGACTGGTATCTGCGGCTTTGCTTTTCCACCACTCAACTCAAGTAGAGGAGACAGGGGCCTCAGACATGCACACATGCACACACACACACACACACACACACACACACACACACATCCACATTCGCACACATGCACAAACAGACATACGCTCAAACACTCACACACCGCACACACTCAGACACATACAAAGAAATGCAGACACACACACAGACCCCCCCCCCCACACACACACACACACACACACACACACATGCACCAATATTCATAAAGGCATGCACACAAACACACACACACACACACACACACCAAACACACACCAAACACACACACACACACACACACACACCCAAACATATGCTCACATGCATGAACGCATGCACACCCACACACACACACACACACACACACACACACACACACACACACACGCACACTCACGCACATGTACACACACACACACACACACACACACACACACACACACACACACACACACACACACACACACACACACACACTCCATAAGTCATTGATCCTACCCTCATCCTGTTCCTTTGAATTGCTCACATTCAATATCAGGGTAGGATTTTTATACACAATGTACAACACAGGCCTCAACCAGAAGACCTCAACTGTGGCCTGTAAAATGTTTTTTCTGTTGGGAAGCTGTTTTCATTTAGTCAAGTGCTTTAGCTCACACAATTTTGTTATTGAGTTTCATAGGTTATTCTGAAAATAACCTTATAATATTGATGCCATGTTTGCCCAGATTTTTGAGCTACTGTTTGCTTGTCAGTATTCTGTTACTATAGTTACAGTTGGAGTTTTTCCCTTGTTTATGTGGCACCAATTCAAGTGAGATTTCAGTTTTGGCAAAATCCTCTTTTCCTTTTCAAAGGAAAAAGGTCTCAGAAATCGTCTACAGTAAATATTTGAATATGGTCTGGTTGACTCTTTGATGGGAAAATCCGATGATCCAGTCCTATCCACCACATTGGCCACTGGTTTCAATAAATATAAAAATCCCACTAATTCTAACCATTTAAATTAAACCTTGGATGTAGAATTAACATTTGGCACTTGTACTTTTCCACCTATGATGTGAAAACACTCCAGAAATATGAAGCGGCCACAAGCCCTTCCAAAACGTCAGCGTGCCAAGATTAAGGATTAAGGTGTAGCCACCTCTAATCTCAGATCTTAACCGTCAACAGACCATCAACTCCTCTTTTAATACTGTCACTGTTTTGACTGCCTGTTGCTGTCTAGCAAGGAGACATCACAATAGGTAGGAATCCCCTCTTCCCTATTTGATTAATACCCATCAGATCGTTCACAGCAAACTACAGACTAAGGCAGGATAATCCATTCAGTGGCTTGAGAACTTGGCATTCGTATCCCGGCCCCATGTGGTTGCATTTGAAAGTGATACGGCGCTGTGCTGCAAACAGAGTGGAACATTGAACTGTTATTGGAAATTGATTCAAAAATGACAGCACCTTCGGGTGACATCCAAAATCCATTTTTGAATTACAGATTGTGGTATTGTGTGTAGACAACCGCACGTGTGTGTGTGTGTGTGTGTGTGTGTGTGTGTCTGTGTGTGTGTGCCCTTCACCCGGAGTGATGTTCGTATCTGGATAGTGTTTCTTTTCATTTATGCAAAGACTGGAAATTGTTTTAGCAAAAGATTGTTCCAATGTGGGGTTAAGGAAAGAAAGGCAGTTTACATTTTTCTTGCCTTTCTGTTCTTTTCTTGTTCCTTCCCTCGTAAGGACACAGGGAGACATTTCCTGACTGCAGAGCAACCAGCAGCAAAGGTTCAACCGGACAAACCCCTTTTGATCCTCTGTCCAAATAAACCAGGCTGGCAGATTAGCTGGCTTACAGTGTGATGAAAAGACAACAGCAGGCTCTCCACGCACACTGTCCCGGAGCCCCCCCCCCCCCCCATTAAGGTGTGCAGGGAAAGGGAGGAGGAGGGGGAGGCGGTTAAAGAAAGAAAAAAAGGGAGATTTGGGGGTTAAAATAACAAAACAGACCTTGTGTTCCTTTTAAATTCTCCCTGACCTGCGGCTGACTTTGTGGTTTCCACTGATGTAGGCCTACATGGCCGACTGTGGATAAAAGACAGAGAGAGCGAGAGGGAGACACAGATTTAAACACTGATACTCAAAACAGAGGTATGGTAGGTCTCATATTGTGTTTGATTTGGTGCCAGCTGCTGACACATACAACAATACATTACTTTCAATAAGACGCCACGGTCAATATTTGACAGTTGCAGGCAACACATTTGAAAGTCAAATTTGAACACTTTTTTGAACACGACGGCTTTTTACCAGACAATTGTTGAACACTTCTGACAAGGTTGGCCACAACCATTTTGGACTGAAACATGGTTGCTACATACTGCTGTCATTACTGATTGCTGCCATTATTAGGATTTATGTGAAAAATGAGAAAGTTGTTTTGAGATTTACAGAGTGGAGGTAGGGGGTCCGGTGCACCAATCTATTGTACTCAGAAAGAAACAAAGACATGAAGCTGAGAGAACACTGTAGGCGAAATATCACTGGTCGTATTTCAGAGAGGGATTACGGCTAACACTTACGAAAACCCCCAAAAAACACACTTGATTTAGGGGGCTGTTTCTCTTCACAGCGTTCACCTGAAATCATTTATATCCCTTGTTACGTGGGCTGCGAGCTCTTTCCCAATATGAACGCAATCCAGATTTCCTTGTATCGGCCATTGGAATCTGGAGGACAGATTCAGCCAGGGTGTGTTGAAGTGCAGCTGGGAGTAGTAGAGGTTTAGCGGCGAGCTGCACATATGGAACAGATAGAGCACAGTTACAGTACCATTTATTACTTTTTCACACATACTTCACACACACAATACCTACGTATCCCCAGATACACACTCCAGACACACACACACACACACACACCACCACCACAACAATCCTACCACATCCATCTCTGTCACCAACCCCTAGGCTGTGCCCCTATGAATGAATTTCAAGAGATGGGGAAGCTTAAACCACCCAGACTCTCCATCCAAATTCAACTAAGTGCACCCCGCATCCAGCCTGCATCCTCCCCCAGGGGTGAGGGGTAAAGGGTGGGTGGGGAGCTGAAATCAACCCAGGTGCAATGAGGTGGGGACATCATGTTTTTTTTCCCATCAATGGGGGGAGGGAGTGATGATTTGGAGGAAAGGTGGGGTAGCACCTGGAGCAGTGTGTGTGTGTGTGTGTGTGTGTGTGTGTGTGTGTGTGTGTGTGTGTGTGTGTGTGTGCGTGTGTGCGTGTGTGCATGTGTGCATGTGTGTGTGTGGTGGCGAGGGAGGGATTTGTGGACAGTTTTGTGGGTATTTGTTCCGTGGCGTTCATGTAGGGAAAGGTACTGGGAAAATGAAGACAGACGGAGAGTGTCCCTACATCTATGCACAGACGGACGGACAGGGTCTGTACACGACACAGGGAAGCACTGAAATTGGATACAGGATAAGGTGCTCAAGGAAGTCATCTTTAAGAACCCTTTCTGTTCATTCATCATTTCAAGTATTTTGTGTCATTTGTTTGGTATTAGGTTAGCCATGTGCATACGTTGATGGATCTGGATTAAAATATGTTTCCTCAATTCATTTCCTCTCCTTAATTGTGATGGGTTGCTATCTAGACAAAGAAAGAGACGAACAAGAAGGTCTCTCCAATACACACTGTAGGAGCAGTCACAGCTCTAAGCGCATGACTTCCCTCACAAGATGTGGGCTGTTCCTCAGAAGTGGCTGGATCTAGATCTTGTTTGCACAGGACAGCTCACAAATCCAGAAGCACTTCAAAAAAACAAAAAAAAAAAACCTCCAACCATGGACGACAGGACGGCAGATGAGCGTGAGCCCTGCCAAACCGTTAATCGCCGACGCAAACAAACAAACAAATAGCTCGGAGGTCCTTCATAAATGGCATCCCTTCTATAAGTCAATGTCTCTAGTGTACGGGATGGAGGTTGCCACGGTGAACGTGGGTTGCACACATGTAAGTGTGTGTTTATGTTGAAGCGGCCCAACCTTTTCAACGCTTGGAGAGACGAGGGCTGGGCAGCAGGGGGATTGCTTTGGCTAGTCCTCAGTCACACCAGTGAGCTAGCTCAAGTGATGTACTGTGGTAACTAGGGCTACAGGCTACAGGGCTGTCCAGGCCAAACATCTCGACCTCACACACCACCATCACATGCACACACACGTGCACACACACACACACACGTGCACACACAAGCACGCACATGCATAGGCACGCACTAGCACGCACGCATGCACACACGCACGCACATGCATACACAAACGCAGACACACACCCATAGACCACTGCAGTGCCCCCTTGTGGTAGAGCTATATTATTGCTCTGTAGTCATCGGCTTCAACCACCATGCAGAGTCCATGTCCTTAATGAAAAGGAAAACAGGAACACTTGGAAATCATTCTGTACTGCAATAACCTCTGACATCCTATGCCAACAGTGCATCACCCAAATACGTCCTCCTCTGACTTCAATGTGCAACGCCTGTCTGTTGAATATCATCACTTGCACAAGTGGACCTGGCATAGTCTCTTACGTGCCGTGGAGGAACAAGTTAAACCGTTTTGTATGTAAATACAACCATATGCTCAATTGGAATATGATTCAAAGAGGGAAAGGGCAAGAATGACGGCTGACCTCAAGAAACCCTCCATGGAAATGCTTTGAGAAACCTCAAGCAGAAAATCAGATGAAACAAGCCAATGATTCACGTCACATACGGTATAGCGTTGTCCACTCGCTGCGTGGCTCATGAGTCACTGTTTTGGCAACAGGCGATATGACGTTTCAGAGCACTTTCACATAGAACGTATGTTGGTTCCTGGTTGGGGTCCAGCTCAGTTCTGCTTCTCTGAGAAAGAGCCCCCGAGTCAACACTCATGGGGGGGCAGGGCAACACGAGTCTCTCTAACGAGTCTCCATGTCTTGGTCAATCGCTGCTGCACACATGTCCGCCGATATGGTATGAATCTGAATGGCGCAGAGGAGAAATATGGACCGGCTTAGAGCTTGGATTTATCTTCACTGTGTACTTCTGTTTTTCACATCTTGCTGCCGTGTGGGCTGAGCGGTCAGGTGAGCAGCATTTAGAAACAGATGGATGGCGGATGCTGACAGTTTGTCAGTGGATGTACACTGCAGGCCCTTCAAAAGGGGATGTTGACGTAGCTTTCCTTAGGTTACCCAGCGAGATCACAGCGCCCACTCGGGTCCGAACGCCCACCCTGTGAATGATAAATCACATTCAGGGCGGGTAAATCGGGTGTCATTTAATCGGTTTCCAAGGGGTTTTCAATAATAACCAGGACATGAGAATATGTTTATAATACATGTGACATTTATTTTTCCAAAACAATGTCTCTATGACTATAAGTTAGGCTATAAGTTAATGTTTACTTATATACCTTACCACTCCTTAAAAAAAATGACAACCGCATCGTTAACAAGAAAGCAACAGCTCATATTTCCTAAACTATATTTCACAAAGCCACAAAGTGAGTTCAAAGTGAGCTTGAGTCAGGAAGCATCTGAAGCAGGCCCCCCGAGCACATAGAAGGCCGTCTACCAAACGTCCTCAAATAAAAATAGTGCAACCTCAGTACAAACACATCCCCCCACACACACACACAGCCCGGCATGCATATCACACATACACATACACACGATCCCCCATACACACACACACACACACAGACCTGCACCCATATCACAAACGTATACACACATACACGGCCCCCCATACACACACACACACACACACACACACACACACACACACACACACACACACACACAAACACGCCTACACGGCCTCCCATACACACACATACACACACACACACACACACACACACACACACATACAGCCAAGAACAGGATGGCTCTGCTAATGTTCCAGCCCTCGTGGTGCAATGTGAGGAATCAATGTCTTTGGTCTGTGCGGAAACCAGATCACAGAGCTTGGCTTTGTGGGCTACCAGAGATAGAACATTAATCTTTGCTTGAGCTAGAGGATCCATCAGAATCACCATCCTATATCAGTCTAGTGACAGCCAGAAAGATTGAATATGTGAATGAGTCAGATCAATACGCAGTACACTGAATGGTGGGTTTATTCTGACTAACTTACTAACTCCACTTGTGCTTTTTGAATCAGATTATCAACAGATGTTTTGGCTAGCATGATCTGCTGCTGTCAGTGACCTATTGACACAGTTCTCTCTTTCTCTTTCTCACACACACACACACACACACAAACACGCACACGCACACAAACACACACACACACACACACACACACACACACAGAGACTCATAAACCCCCAGCGATATCTTGACAAGTACAGTGACAAGTCAATGCTATCATCACATTGCAGTGACCTGATTCAGGAAGACTAGGTATGGTTTCCATAGCAGCCATACACTACTAATTACATGGAAAAAAAGTTTAATTGCCAACACTCACACTTTCCACAGCCGACCCAAACTTTTTCTCTCCCAACTGCCTGAATATAATCTCTCTACCATGAGGCTAAAGTCAAACGTCAAACCGAACAATAAAATGAAACCTCAGGGACAGGACCGAACAATACATTTCACAATCGATAGAATATTAGTTTGTGGAGCAAGCGACGTCACCTGGTGCCATTTCAGCCAATCGGAAAGAGCGGCGTTTAAGATAGAAGTTCCACCGTCTCCCCAGAGATGATGCTGTTCCTTTGCTTTGGCTTTAACACTTGAGTTACCCTTTAAATATAAATTGATTGTAACAAAGGTCTTCCTAGAATTAACGTCATTTATTGATTTTTCCTGCAGCTGTGCTGGTCGTCGGGACAGGAAGTAAAGCATGGGAGGTCCCTGCTTCCCCGTTCAGCACTTCCTCCAACTTCAGTGAGAGTGTACAGTGGGAGCCCTCCTGTCATCACCGCTCCCTTCAGGGGGGGGTGAGGATCACAGCAGACACGCCCCCGAGGCTGGAGGGCACTTGGGTGTCCACAAGGTTCAATATTCTATCCTTCTTCTATCCATTCTATCCAAACACCAAATTAGATCTATTTAACATTCATAATGCCTTGATAACTAGAGTTGAAGAATGCTTTGTTTGGAAAGTTATCATGGGATTAATGATTAGAAATAATGGTCCTGACATTATCATACTAGTACCATACCACACTATTTCACTGCAACAAATCAACTCAAAATAAATATGTGCAAAAAATAATACAATGCAAATCCAATCAACATCCTGAAGGTAAAATGGAACTCCTCCTAATAACAGGCCTATTCTCTCCCCTGTGCTGCTGCTGCTGCTGTGATAGGTGCGAGGTACGGCCTGGCCCAGAGTTCTTGACCCGCTCCTACACCTTCCACGCCAGCCGGCAGTTCAGCGTGCTCCAGCACTACTACAGTGACGGCGGCTGCGAGCGGCCCACCTACACCCTCAGCGTCCGGGGGAAGCTGCGCCTGCGCCAGGCCTCCTGGATCACCCGGGGCGCCACAGAGGCAGAACACCACCTCACCAGGGTCGCCGTGGCGGTCCACAACCCCGCCGCCGTGCAGAAGCTGGCCGACCGCCTGGCCCCCGCCTGCGTGGGCCCCGCACTGGGCGGGATGGTGGCGGGACGGGTCTACGATCTGTACAACACGCGGGCAGGGCGGTCCTGCCTGGCCGCCCTGGGCTTCTCCATGGCGGAGATGGGTCTGTTGCGGGTGGAGACCCAGCTGCACCACGGCGTCCACGGGGGCAGGAAGATCCAGGAGCTGTTCCTGGGGGATATCCACACAGAGTGGACGCAGAGGACCAACCACAGACCCAGCGGGTACCAGCAGCCCCTGCAGAACGCCATGGTGAGACCTGGTTTTTAAGGGATGCTTTTAGAATGCATGCCTGCGCAGCTCGGCTATGCAAAGTACGACAGTAATGGGATTTTCTTTTGCTCGACCCCTACACTTAGTCAAAGGATTAGTCATGCGTCAGGGGTTTGGTCTGGGTTTCTGGCGGCTGAAACAAGAGATTTTCAGACATGCCGAGCAGAAATATGGCAGTCTTCTACTGTTGGCCAACAGCTGAGTACACCGGCTAGTGGTTAGCTTAAGGGTTTACGGCCTTGCACATAGAGAACTTAAAATGGCTGAGTAAAACAGAATAGCAGGATTATTCTACAAACGCAACTATGACTGACAGATATACAGTATGTTGTGTGTTCTCAGGGCCATCCCGTTAAAAATGGCCTCAATTTCCCTTCTGCTCCAACTTAACTCAACCTTCATAAGGCACGAATCCTCATTACATGTCTATCCCCCCCGCCCCCCACAGCACCACGTCCACCCCTGCCCAGTGTGCGCCCTGGTGTATCGCTCCACACAACAGCGCCCCCCAGTGCTTCCCCGGGCCCCCGCGGCCGCCCTGGCCCTGGAGGGCCGCTGGGTCAGCGGCCGCTGCGAGGCCCGACCGTCCGTCCTCTTTCTCACCCGAGACTTCACCTTCCACCCCGAGCGCCACGCCTGGGAGGGGGTCTACCACCACTACTCGGACCCGGGCTGCTCCCGGGCCACGTTCACGCTCAGGGCCTCGGGGCACTATGCCCTGGGCGGCCCCTCCGACCGGCTCCCGGGGGCCACCGAGCTGGCCTTCAAGGTGACCCGGGTGAAGCTCACGCCTTGGGACGAGTCCTCGGTGAGGCTGCTGAACGGGACCCGGCCCGGTCACTGCGGCACACCGTCGGGGCGCTGGGAGGCGGGGGTGGAGCGGGACGTGACCCCGACGGCCGGATGCTCCGCGCTGGGCATCAAGCTGCCGCACAAGGAGTATGAGCTCCTCAAGACGGAGCTGGACCCCTGGAAACACCCGCTGCTGTTCACCGGAGAGAGGCCCACCGACGGCTTGAGCCCCGACAAGCCCCAGAGGAGGCCCACCTCCTTCCAGCCTCCCATGGTGCTCTGCGGCAGAGGCAAGGCGTCGCCCACACGTCACAGCGTCCCCGATGGCGCCGGCTCCAACAGCCAGCAGATTCAGTTTGCAGCCAGTGGGTCAGTGAGGCTGGCTGGGCTGGGGCTACTGGCCCTGGGTGCTGCTGGGTGCAGTTGGTTTTGGCTGCAGTGAGGAGGAGCCATGCTTTGAACATACAGGCAGAGATGGTTCCACAGAGGAGGTGCCGGCCTTTGTACATTTTTTTTCGGCAGCTTTTATTGTTTGCTCCTCATCTACTTCTTATTGTGAGAGTTATTGTCCAGAAGACGAGTGACACAGTGAGGGGTGAACCTGCAGCAGATTTCCCCCACCTAGGCGAAGCGCCAAGTGGCCATACCATCGATTTATCATGCTGACTGTAGTGGATGGCTTCTATGACATATGGTGCATATTGTATTTCTGTTAACTGTTCTAACTGTATATATACAACAAATAAATATAAGATCCAATATGTAAGATAACCATTTGTTTATGTCTACCGGTACGCTAAAACCTGCACAGTTCCTTTTTCATGCTCGAATGACAAGTGCTGTACATTTTCCTCCTTGCTAATGCAATTCCCTAAGAAGGTTGTGATGGTTGGAGCGAGGACACGATCATTCATCATCTCAAAGCAAACCATGGACATTCCGGAGGATCCCACGTTTCACCTCGGACAACCGGGAGAGAAGCGTTTACGTTTGGAGTTCTGTAAACAAAGGGTTATCTATCCTCGGTATACACACGTCCACCCCACAAAGTACAGAACCAACACAACTTGAAGAACTCTCTCTTTCATCGCTTCAATGCCAGTGCAACATACAATGTTTTGGTAGAGTAAATATTTGCTTTATTCTCTCACAAAAATGTACATATTTTTTTACTTATCATAGATTACATTTAATTACTCTGTTGTCTATTAACAGCCCATTAAATGAAAATAAGTATTTATTCCATCTATTTACATTATTATGGAAAATATAAGTCATATTTTACTGTAGATGGAGGTTTGTAGATTTACCATTTATGTCAAAATTGTCTTTATATATGATAATTAAAATGTATTTCAAACACTTTGCCTTGCATTACTAAGAAATAGACTTATAAAACTTGATTCATTAAATTTTCCCTTAGTGAAAGATTAAATGGATACTTTGGTATAATATATAGCAGAGAAAAGAAGGACTGGATTCTGGCTCCTTCTCTCATGTGTGGCGAGATTAAAATCACAGAACGTGGATACATTTACTGCCGTTGAATAAATAACTGTCATATGGTTCACACATTACCTACGCTATTCCAAGATGGCTCTGAATACTGCTGAGCACACACACAAAGGCATATCTGATTGGACATATAGAATAAACAACAGTTAGCGAACAAAATGTGTCACACAGTTGCATGAATGATAAACGCGTCCAGATGAGCACAGGGCAGACAGGCAGAGCTTGGAGCGCTACGACTGTAGTTCTTATATGGTTCAATTTGCTGACGAGCTCAGTACTTTTTACTGAGTTATTTTACTAAGAATAGATGGACTATTATCATTATTCAAATGATAACTTTGTTTGAAACTTTTTCAATTAACATTTTATCCACTCAAGCTAGTGCATTATAAAGATAGGAAATAAAAAGAAAATAGGAATTTCAAAGACAAAAAATCTATGACAAAACAGGCCAAATGTACTGAATTGACTTTGTAGCATTAAACTTCCTGGGATGAAATGCGTGGGAGGGCAAAAGTGAGTTAGGGTTGTGCGTCCTTTCCAGGGGCTACATACTGTTCCTATTAACTGCTGTACAAATGGCGATGGCAGCTGTGGGCCTCGTGAGGTCATTGCTTGGGTTTGGGCTAGCTTCTATACACTTGGATGTCGAACATAACACCGGGTTAAAGAAGTATGAACATGGATGACGGCGGGTAACTCTAATATGAGGCAAAGGAATCAATCCAATGGCAAAATAATTAAAAGTTTCAGCAAAACGATACAACGTTTACCCTTGGAAAAATTGAATCTCTGCATTTAACCCATCTCTAGGAGCAGTTGGTAACTTGGCAACCCAGCCAGTTTGGCACCTGGGGACCAACTTCGAGTCTACTGCCAAGTCAACTGCCAGAGGAGTATTAACCTAACATGTATGTATTTTAAATCTCGGGTAGGAAAACATGGCTCCAGCCAGGTTGCACGGTGGTGGAGTTGGTCGGGAGATGTTGATGACTCAGGTGATGTAACGGTTTTTGTGGTCTGTTTGTGGTTTCTGTTCACTCCACATTCAAATATACACTGTCTGGCAGAAGAGAAGCCCAAGAAAGACCAACCTGTTTGCAATCATGCAGACCTTCATCAGAACATTAGACAACGTTGTTCCAATTCAATGAAATAACGAGGGAGAAGAAATAACAAGGAGGACTGCTTCCAGTACATGATTGTTGTTTACACAAATGTGCTACTTATCTACAAATTTCAGTATGTGTGAAATGTGAAGCAGTGAAAAGCAGGAGTAAACGTGTTTACGCCCAAAGCCAGCGTGCTTATTCTCATTCCAATTCCCAGGCAGGATTAATTCAAAATCTAACTAGAGATAATCTGCAGCCATGGTTTGAGACTTTGCATGACTTTCGTGACAAGCCAAAAAGTTGAAAGTCCTTAACAGTATCTCCCGGGTCTTGGAACAGGACATACCTGGCAGAAAAGCACTCGAAAAAGTGCTTGTTATGTTCTCTCATGGCAAAGTGCTAACGTTGTGTCATTGCTAAGAGACGGTTATTGCTATGAAACAAAAAAATGGTGTGGTGCAAACAGAGAGTTTGAGAAAGAGTAGGCCCATTTTCTCCATCAGCCCCAAATACCAGGAAGGACACAAGGTTATGATCAGTGGTATGCAAACAAAAGAGCTGTTCAAAAAGACAATTCAAAGACATTACAAATGCTCCTCAGGAAAAACCTTGGGGGAATGCTGAATTGAAGTACAATGTTAATGTGGTGTTTTTCAAAGCTTCACCCTTTGAAGTATCTGAATTTAATGAACGACATCAGCGCTCTCATAAAGGAATCTTGCTAATCTTAATTTGTTTCACCACAACTTGTGAGAAGAAAGTGCCTATAGATTGAAAATAAAAGAAAGAAAACCAAACAAGCCTATACAAGTTTCCTTTCAGGCAAATCAAAGTTTTCCAAAACCACAAACAGTTTTTCGGTGGGCTAGTCTGACAAATGTTCTGGTAAAGAAAGGCTCTTGGTGCTTTTGGACCAAAGCTCAACAGAGAACAGAGTTTTGTTTTTCTCTACATCATCAATTCAATTTCCCTCCAATATCCTGCTTTAACATGCAGTTCTTCCACACACACGCACACAACAATGTTATGTGAATAATATTAGTCTAGTAGTAACAGTTTTAAAAATTGCCTCCCTTTCTCACTCGTTCTTATTTGAAGACCTTTTGAGAAAAAGACCAATATAAGACTATTAGCTACAGTGGCCTGATATAAGATCACATCAGCCATACATCTGGTGGTCTTGGATAAAGTAATTGGTATTAAAATTGTCCGTTCTTCTTGGCTATGAATTTAATTGGGCAAAGCGGTGTGTTATGGCGGCGCAGGGTTAGCATACAGGCAAGTTTGATGTGGGGCCAAACCCCAGCACGCAAACCTTATATCGGGGTGACCTCATTCTCATCTGGACGCACGCGACACAATGTTGTGCTCAGCCTTCTCCCACATTCGAGCCCAACTGAGCCCATTATTTCATATTTCTTTTTTTTTTACCCATGTTTTACCATGTCAGTCCTTGAGCCCTTGAGATTAACAATCAATTTTTCAAGAGACTTGGCTAAGGAAGGCAGCCGTCCTGGTAGTTACAACATAGACAAAACACAAGATTGAAGACACACCAAAAAAATAGTATTAGTTTGAACACTGGCAATTGTGAATAGTTAGTGTTCCCGTCTCTTTAAATTCATATTGATTGATGATTAGTTGTCATGTAGCTCATGCTCTTTCTGCAGGCTAATCCAGGCAGAGGGGGGCAGAGCACATGAACGTCTTCTTGCCTGACTCAGTGCAAGCTCTAGGGATGGGCTACAAATGGACTCCTCGTTCATTTGATGGCCAGCCAGACCCCCGGATAGTTTTCTTTCTGGTGGCCGGATGGGTTCGAATACGGTAAACCATGCCAGATTGTGACATATGAAAAGCATGTGAAGGTAGTCAGGTGATAGATAGGTCAGTGGACAATACTTATTACATTAGTGCTAGTGCAAAGTCAACTTTAATGAGGTTTGAGCTGTCCAACACTAATTTGAATAACTACCTCATAGAAATACTCAAAGTCGGGGCCTATGTGCAAACAACCCGGTATCACGCGATTTTGTGCTCATGTGCACAAACATTAATCTATTGAATCGTGTCCCAGAGCACGATTGTCCGACTTTTTTCGTGCTACACGGAACAAAATGTAAACCCATGCATTTTGACCCATGCAGACTTATTTGTGCTGGACTAAACGAAACAGAGAGAGAGAGAGAGAGAGAGAGAGAGAGAGAGAGAGAGAGAGAGAGAGAGAGAGAGAGAGAGAGAGAGAGAGAGAGAGAGAGAGAGAGAGAGAGAGAGAGAGAGAGAGAGAGAGAGACATTGTCAGACAATCATGCCTCTGGGACGTGATTCAATAGATTAACGTTCTTGAGCATGAGCACGAAATCGCGTGATACCAGGTTGGTGCAAAGGAGCCATTCTAGTAATTACTGAGACTGATTTACTTAACTTACTTATAACTCAAGTTTTATACAAAACCTGTTCAACTACATTCCATATTTCAGTATATTAAACGTTTTATATCATCTATTATATTCCCCCATCACCCTATTGAAAATACAAGGTGCCCCTGACGGAATGACTATCGTGAAAGCAATATCTATTAGATTCGGTTCGTCTCAAATCAGATGGTCCACTCCAAAGTATCTCTTCTGAGGTTACGATCACACAAATGATTGAGAAGCTTATGGCTGCAGAGAGTTGCTGCGGGGCTTTCCTCCCACACTTCATGCGTGTCTGCCAGTTGTCATCTCTCCAGCTGACGTCCCTCCAAACCTTCTGGCTTGCCGCAAGAGCAATTCAGTCAGCCCCGGACTTAGAGGTTGGCCTATCAAGAGTTCTTCCACAGGCCACCAGAGGCTTGTGGGCGGAGGAGAAAATCTGTGAGATATTTGACTTATCTAGGTGCTAAATGAGTCCAGTGGAACACTTGTTCTGAGAAGCTTTACCCAAAGGCTATTTCATCAAAATATGAATATAATATCAGTCCGTCTCCAAAGGCAAATGTGATGAAAATGGTTTCTGGATGTATACTACTGTGACAAGGGATGCAGAATGTTATTTTTTTTAATCTTACTCAGTGTAGACCATTGTGGTGGAGAGGAATGGGGGGGGGGTGTTTGCCAGTTCACTATAGTGAAGTTCCTGTAGTACACTTTGTGCAGCTCATGCAAATGGTGTGAAATAATATGAATTCATTAAGTAGGCTTTCTGACTCGCTCCAGATATTACAAATTCCCTGGCCTAGAGTCTGGCGGCAAGTGTGGTCAACCTTATTGGAGAAAACCTACTATTTTCTAAAAGATGATGAGGCAATGCAGTAAGCTAATAGCCAGCCAGCCAACTGCTCCCTTGGGCACACCGTTTTACCTCAGTGAGCTTGAATTGAATACATAAAACAAACGTTTTTTGAACCAACCTCCCTCCTGGTTCCTGAACTTTCTTCAGGCAAGAGTCGGAACCCCCAAGCCCTGTAGCTTCATCCTCAGAAGGCCCCGCTTTGCGACATTCCTTTGCGATCTACCTTGGACACGAGTCATGTCCCAGCAGATTACAAACATTTCAATGAATATTGGGCTGTTTCCATGGTTGAATATCCAGCTGTGTCCCACCTTGGCCAAGCCAAACAGCTAACTCTGAGCAGCGTACATACCGGGTCCAGGTGAAGCCCGGGGGGGGCCAACAGACCCACCAACAGAACCTCGTCCAGAGCCTCTTCCACTGCTGCGAGGTGCAGACAGCAACCGTCACTGGTTGTTACAGATACACCAACACTAAATGAATCAAGTACATTTTTATACGACAACACAGCTGCAGATGTAAAAAGCCAAAAGGTACAATTCATTACCCGCTAGTAACAGTTTAATCCTGTCGAAAACGGTACGGCTGCCAACTCAAGCACAAGGCGAGAGCTTTCATAAGTGACTACTGCCTTGTTAAAGCTCCCTCCTTGAGCTTGTGAACAAAGTGGATTAGGGTTGAGGTTTGGGTCTGGCAGTGATAGGAAATTGTGTGAAATTGAAGACTGTGATACAGACATGACTGTCTCACAAAAGCGGTGGTGACGATTCTCAGGTTTCCATGCTATCTTCAGATGATTATAGCACATGTGTGTGTATGCACAGGGCTGTGTGGTTGACTCATGGCTATATTATGGATACATGAGGGCACATACCACACCATTGGTCATTAGGCAGGAGGGCCTTAGCTACAGCCCATCTTTACCATAAGGGCCCTAGCTACAGCCCATCTTTACCAGGAGGGCCCTAGCTACAGCCCATCTTTACCAGGAGGGCCCTAGCTACGACCCATCTTTACCAGGAGGGCCCTAGCTACGGCCCATCTTTACCAGGAGGGCCCTAGCTACGGCCCATCTTTACCATAAGGGCCCTAGCTATGGCCCATCTTTACCAGGAGGGCCCTAGCTACGGCCACTCTTTACCAGAAGGGCCCTAGCTCCGGCCCCTCTTTTCAGGAGGGACAGCCCTTTAGCTAGGGTCCATCTTCACCAAGAGGGCCCGCTTCCGTCCATCTCTACAAGGAGGGATCTAGCTATGGTTTATCTTCCCCAGGAGGGCCTCAACTATGCTTTGTTTGAAAATGTGACTGTGTCAAATTTTCCATTCACACAATCTTTATAGAAAGAGCTCACATTTTTGTGGGCTTAGCCAAATGGCATGAGAGTAACTGGGATAGAAGCCATTGATAACAGGATTTTGTTCTGCATATTTGGAGACCCTTCCCCAACAGACAGGTAGTTATTCAGACAATGGTAGCCCTGACCCAACCTCATTACCTCTGTGGCTGCTGGACCCGGCCATGCGTTGACAGACTCATAAACCAAACGGAAATAAGAACGTACAAGGTCATGTATGGGGCTTTATTTACTTAATTTATTTAGATGCTACATAGTCCAACAAGGTTGGGTAGATTTTTTTATACACCAGAGACAACTTGACTAGGAATATTCTTCTTCTCAGATAGACATATTTATTTATTTACTTACATACAAAACAGTTGCCCGACTGCTTATGGTGATCACGGTGATGGTCTGAGAGTCCAGGATAGGCCAGTGTAGTGTTATTTTTTTATACACCCAAATAAGCATCCAAATCAGCTAGTAACTGCCCTTAATTGTTAACTGTGGAGTACCAAATCAATATGTTACAGTATTGGGGAAGGGGGGGGGGATAATTAAGAAAGTATTGGATAATTTAGTTTGGTAATCACAGGGATGTGACATTCAAATCATGTCCATGAATGCTTAAAACTTTCCTTGGCAATGCCTTATGTGGCAAAACCTAACCATCTGGTAGGCCCTGTCCCAAAGGTAAAAACCTAAACAAACTTAATCAGAATTTGAATTAAAGACAGCTCCTATTTGACTGGCATCTGTTCACATTCAAAAAAACGTAGGTAATGTACTGCTCATGCCCTCCACGTCCAAGCAGGAAGACATCCTCATAGTGATTAGAAAATAAAACCCCTTCACAGATACAGGAGAAACAAATCTGTCTATTTTTGCATCCTCCCCCACACACCCTCATACATGTACGAACCTAAACCGCAGATCTTTTTTATTTATTTTATTTAGACAGAAGACATCGTCACCCTTTCTGGTTTTAACCATCTTTTTGTGTCAAGCTTAGGTGATGGGACAACATACTTTAAACTTTTCTTTTTCACTTAAATAATGCAGAATGGAACACCATTTCTGGGCTCTAAACTGCCACCTTCTTCTCAATCTTTCCTGGTGTTATGCACATTGTTATGCAAATTAGAACAAATTTGTATATATATATGTATATTTATATATATATATTCTTTGACATTTGAGAGGTAAATGTCCCAAGATGGTCCCTCTAAAATCCCCCACCCCCAAATAAAATCACTTCAAATAAAAGACAAGTATTTCAACCTCAATACATCTTAAATTAAACAGACCTCAACTGCAGTGGTGGATGAAACCGTCACGGTGAATGAAGTGCTGCATGGTAAGCAGGAGCACTCATACAGTTCGCTGGGCACGCCCCAACACCATGGATACCGTGTCACACGGCCCATACTCAACAGTATCATGACAGATGCATGGCTCGGGAGGAAAAAACTAACAAACATGACAAAAAAAAGTGTCCAGGTCAAGAGTAGTTCGGCGAATAAAGCCTTGGATACAGACTGCGATTGTGGCTTAAACACACACACACACACACACACACACACACACACACACACACACACACACACACACACACACACACACACACACACACACACACACACACACACACACACACACACACACACACACACAACACTGCCACTTCAAACATCCTAGTAACCAATGGTCACAAGAATGATAACTTATATCAACCTAATACTTAAATAAATTATTTAAAATGTACCAATCAAGAGCCCCTTATTTGGTTAGCTGCAGTGTTCTTAAATGCCTTGATCCGAGCAACAGACATTATGAAAAATAAAGAATGCAGAACAAAATAAAATAATTAGGATTGAGATGTGCAAACCTACAGTGAAAGACATTGTTATCACAATGATAAAAAATAACCCATTTAGCTTCAGAAATCCACATCAAACACTGTGGATGCATGCAATCAAGAATCTTTTCCAAACGAGGACTTGGAGAGCATTGAATGAGGGGAACAGAAGTTTAAGTTCAAGAAAGAAATAGGCCAGAAAAATAAAACATAAATAATTTATATTATGATAGAGATATATATAGATATATCTATATATATCTATATCTATATATATATATAGATATATCTATATATATAGATATAGATATAGATATAGATATAGATATATATATATAGAGAGAGAGAGAGAGAGATTTAGCAAGGTTGTTCTCCAATCAAAAATGAGCCAGTCTTTACAAAGCCTCTGATTGGAGGAGTCAGTTTGATTGACAATAGCCCTATGTATAAGCCCTACCATCGCTCTGGAATTTTAATGTCTAAATTCCTTCCTTAAAGAGAGTTAAGCAGGAAGGAACACTGGAAATACTGTACAGTTGTAAGGGGGATGGATTATGTGTATGCAGGCTCTGTGGCCTCCCGTTGCTTAGCAAAAGAAACAGTGGTGCGCTTTGATAACATTCACTCAATGCAAATAACCCCCGCTGACTGTCTCCTCCGTCTCTGCCACCACAACCGTGCCAGTGTTAGAATCTCCCTTGGTCTGACTCACCGGCATTAAAATTACAATTTCACAACGCAAAGAACCCCCTCCCCCCCACAGCCCCGGCAACACACCCACCCCCGGAACCATCACCAGTATGTCTGAACTTGGAAGGGAGCCAAAATGATTATGTAGCGACTACATAGAGGCAAGACCTGGTGGGTTTGTTTGCTCATGACATGACTCCTATTTCTTGAATTGTGTGTGCGTGTGTGTGTGTGTGTGTGTGTGTGTGTGTGTGTGTGTTTTATACATAAATGAGAATGAAAACTGGTACACCTCCCTCTGCCCCTCCCACCCACTGATATGGCATTTCTGATCCAAAAATCCCTAATCCGTTGTCGGTTTTTCCTTTGCCACCCTTTCCCCAACCACCCACCCCCACCCCCACCCCCTCCAGAATGCATGCTGCTGGCCGGGGGGCCCCAGGGGGGCCGTCTGAGCCACACGGCGCTCTACAAGACCAGTTTGCCCACGATGACGCCCACCACGAAGAAGAGAACGATGAGGGCCATGCTGCGCACACTCAGCCCCTCCTCCTTCACCACCATGGAGGAGTGCTGGGACGACATCATGTTGCTCTTCCTCATCCGCAGGCCATCGTCCTCCTAACGGGGGGGGGGGGGGAAATAAAAAACAAGTGAATAAAAAAATAAAGGCAATGGAGTGAGAGAGGGAGGAAGGGAGGAAGGGAGGGAGAGAGTGTTAACCGGTTGAAGAGATAAGGCCACTGACACGTTGGAGAATCCAGCAGGAAACAGGATCTGTTTCAATCTCCAACACACTCACTCCCCAAAGACAGTGAAAGGCGCCAAGACTTTACACACTTCACTTCCCACCAGCGGGTGAGGCTGTGCTGGGTGGATGTGTGGCCGGTGAGGGAGGGTTGTAGATTAGGGTGGGGGTAAGCGCGCGCGCGGGCCGGGGGGGGGGGTTCTCTGTTAGTTCAAGCCCAGACTCAGTCATTCTGCCTCTGGCAATACTTAAATGGGAGGAGGAAAGGGGGGGGGGGGATAGGGTGTCCAAGGGGCTGCTGGGAGTCGGGGGGGGGGCTCTTACTTGGCTGTCTGTGGTGTGCATGTGCAGGGTGTGTGTATATACGTGTGTGATTCATCGCCAGCAAACTCCAAAGGCCCTGTACTAAACCCAACTTTGGCGATTGTGATTGATGGCGTACTCATCGATGGGCAAAAAAATTGCATTATGGCTTTAAGACCCAGGGATCTGCGGCTGGTTATAGCTTGGCAGTCTTTACTACAGTCTAACAGCAAAGGGGCATGGGGGAGTACATTAATATTATTTAGTGCATCTGAACTTGTGTCAGTCAAGCATCCCATAGTCGATTCCATCCCAACTGTAACTACAATAATAACAATAAACCCAAATATTGAATGTTATGACGTATGATGTAAAGACTTGTTAAAGCTACTGACACAAGTCTTTGACTCCATCTGCAGACTGCGTAAATACCCTGGATTATGTAATGTTTGAGGTATTCAACTCTGAGCTTTGTGAATATTTTTGTAAGATAAAAATGTATAAATGAGGCCCATTATCAGAACATCTGACCGTCTAACATCTTGCACATCCTTCCACAAGCTTGGCGGGGGCTAAATGAACGTATGGTGAACAGAACGCACCCTGATCTGTTTGTTCTCTTCCCGTAGCCTCTGAGCCTCCATCTGCAGCCGCTTGCACTCCTCCATCACCTTCTTCACCTCCCCGTCGTCCAGGGTGGAGCTCATGGACTTCATGGACAGAGTGGAGGACTCGGACTTCAATAGGCCGGATGACATCACCTTGTTGGACTCCATGTCATGCTGGGAGAGGGAGAAGGAGTGGGAGAGAGGGAGGGAGAGACGTTAAAAACAGACATAATGTCACAGGTTAATGCCTTCATGGTGATTCCTGATTGAAAAGAGTGGGGTATTCATTTCCCCATTGTCCAAGGTAAAGGGTAGCATGTACACACAAACAATGCTGCAGTAACATGTACAGGTAGGTACAGCATATAGGTCAAAGATAAATGTGGAGAACCTATTTCTTTTCACAAGGCATGCACTTTTTCAATTTACAATTGGCTACCATGTCCACTGAACTTCCTCATTCTGGATATGGAACACATGCATATTCATCATCATCATCAACATGTATTTTAGCAAGCATGTTAATTGAAAACAAATTCTTATTTTAAAAGAATGCCACACAAGAGGAAAAAGACCTCCTTTAGGAACAGCCAGGATATATATATATATATATATATATATATATATATATATATATCTATCAGGCACATGACACCCAGCATACAGTGGGTAGCCATGATGAAGAAGGCCTGTACTCTTGGATCTAGTGTCTCTATAGCTACGGTTTGAGTAGAACCAAATGGACACCTCATGGTGTGGTAAATAAACAGAGGAAGGGCTCTCAATGGAGAGATGAGGTAGACGGAGACAGACACAGACAGACAGAGAGCGGAGAGTCATTCCTTTAACCACTTACTGTGTCATTTAATTGAATGTAAATACGGTTTTAGGTTAGGTATCCTTCAGACAAGGTATTGAATAACTATTTTTGAACACCGTAGTGGGCATTTAATTTATTTTCAATTGAATATTATTTAGCTTTCATGTCTCACTGGCAATAGGGAGGGAAAGGAAGAAGTGATAATAGAACGATGGACGAAGTGAAAACAGGTGAACAATGTGAGTAGGCGATGGACGCTGGCAGCAGAGGGGTTAAGGTGAAGCCGGTCCACGGTGTGACGTGCCGGCTCCTGGTGGAGAGAGATGAATAATGGGAGCGACGGATGAAGCAGGGAGAGCAGGGGAGCACATGTGCTTACCGTTTTATCGTTTTCCGCTGGAAGCTCAAACACACACCTCAACTTGGAGTCCATCAGCTCGTCTGGCTTGGCCTCCTTCCACTGTGAGACACATCAAATGGAGATTCGTTATGACAACAGGCATGATAACAGGTCAACTCAACGGCTCTCACATCAACAGCTCTCAATTAAACCTAAACTGAAACATCTGTAAAGCTTCATGTTTGTTTCGCACTGCAATAACCTCACACTGTTTCTTAAAATGACATCATTCCCAGAGGTCATGATTAGAGTCATTTCTGCCTGGATGTCCAACAGTGAATAACGTGTTGATAAATGATCACATTTGAAATTAAAATCGACTGCTTATGGACTAGGATTTCTGTACCGTTTCTTGGAAAAAGTTAAGAAATTGTTAGATTTCCGACAGCACAAGGCTGAGCCAAGGTAAGATGAGATTCCTTGCCGAATGAGGGCAACATTCCTCTCACGGCCTCTTGGTGTTAAAACGCTTCATGTCAACGGGCCAGTAATATATACAAAAAGAAACCATCATATTCAACAAGTGCCAATTACCACAGCTTTTGGACATTCCTGTTGTTCTCTAGGTCTGCATCTCTTGTGGAACAGAAATGAGCAGAGATTTATGACTGGGTGGTACTATGCATTCAGTACTATGCATTGTACTGCTATCACCACCGCTCCTTCTCCTCCGCACACAGGCCCAGACCCTCACAACAGTGTCACACCACTACACCCTATGCCTGCAATGTGTTAATGTTGTCTAACTCCCTTATCTCGATTCCCTTCCATATCCTCAACACACTTGTCAGCCAGATAATTGAATTGCATTAAACATAACATTAAATGATCGATTCTGCCAGGGAAGGACCACCAACACACACCCACAATTAATGTTTACTCCCCTTTTAATTGCACTTTGTGTGGAGGTTCATTTACAAAAACATGCACAGATAGTATCTCAATGTCACTGTTTCTTTGTTTTTCCTTTTGAGTCAATTCATACTTTTACAGCTGCATCACAGCTTTTGAAAAAGGGCGTAAAAGAGTGAGAGCCCAAATTCTGTTTCTGTGTATTAAGTTTAATGTATTTTTTTATGATATAGTACTAAAAAGTACCCTTGTAGTTCAGATATTTGCTTATTGCTCTTGGAAACAAATTTTGGTCAAGATGTGGCAATTTCATCTGGACAATTTTAGCAACACATCACCTATGCCTTGCAAACACTTTTAAAGCTATACCTGGAGAAAAGAGACAATGGTTATACAAGGTGAGAAGAAAGAGAAAACTTACCACTCCCTCCATATCGATCATGTCTGGTGGTGCCAGCATGGACTGGACCATGAACTTATGTTTGCTTTTCTCATTCGGATCATACTCGAAAGGTTGCAGCATAACTGAAAAAAAAAAAGAAATACAAAAGTTGACATCTCAGCATTCCGAAATTGTTCTTGCTTCCTTTCACTATTTATCATATTCTTTTTCATTTCCTTACACATTTGGTACAATCAGGGGGACTACGAAAGAATCGGTTTTAGTGAATGAAAAAACTGAAAACCTGCAGAATGCCAATACTTGAGGAATGCTGGTGATTACCGGTAGGCCCAGCGAGCTCTTCTACAGTTACAATCCTTTCTGTCCTCAGCGGTTCCACATCAGCTTTCCACACTAAAGAGGAATTAGCGAGTATCGAATGCCCGCAGATTTGTCAAACAGAAAACTAGGCTTAACGATTCTAGGATGGACTTCTACTTAAACGCCCCCGTTTGTTGGGAAATACGGCAGAGATCATTCACTTCCATGTGCATGCTAACATGACAGGAAAAACAGTGATGGATCCCCAAATATCACAGGGAGGGATGTTTGTGTGTGTGTGTGTGTGTGTGTGGGGGAGGGAGGTGATGGCTCTGCCAGCATCCAAGCCTGTTGCTTCTCATCTCAAATGTTACACATTGCTCTAACGGAAAGCAGGCATTTTGGTTGGAATACTACTTAAATCCATCACCACATCAATTCACTCAGTCACTTGTGTGTTATTTGATGTCAATCCAGGGGCCAAAGAGGCATTTTATGGCTGTAATGATGATTTACGATGATCACTTTCTCATGTCGAGTGTCTCGGCCACGCTGTCAAGAGGGAACCAAAATGCCTCTTGATCGGTGATCTCTTTTTTTCCCTTCTGCCCTTTATTACTGTTGTTAAAGAGGAGTGAGATTGGAACTCAATAGGCACAGTTTGACATCAATGCCAGCCCCAATGTGCAATGCGTGCGTGACTATTTGGCTTTCATTAGAAACAAATGACCTCTTAATTTCAAAGTCAGAGTTGGAGTTCTCAGATGTGGCCACCAGGACGGTTCCCATATATATGGTACGTGCCAATTCTCCCTGGAGTAGAAAACCTCTGCGTTGCAGTGCCCCATTACAGCAATCAAAGCAGTTCAATATTGCAAACCAGAAACAGACGGCAAGAACAGATTGAGAATGTCCTGTTGCAGTCTGACCCAATTTGCACAGCCATCCACCTTGGGTCCGAGGGGACAATGCTGGGGAATGGAGGCAGGAAGCCTTGTTAGTTATTTGAGAAAAAAAAACTCGGAATAGCATAAAAGGGTCTGAATTTGGTCAAATGGAAAAACCAGAAAACAAAAAGCTGGAAATTATTTTTTTCTTTGATCTAAAGACTTTAAACAGGCGACGGAAAAGGGGTTCTTATGCTAATGATGGTATTTCATATTCTTACTTCAGAGTGCAATCATTCATTAACGTCATAGTTGCTAATTGTAGTCAGCATGCACAGCCAAGACATGTTTTTCTGGCTGTTTGTTTTTGATGAATTGTGCGATGAAGAGGGAAAGGGAAGGAAGGTAATGGGAAGTTTCCTTTTAGCAAGTAATTAATGGTGTCCCAAGAGAACAGATGGTACAGCACGTGAAAGGGAAGTTTGACCCATGCCCTGCAAGTCGTCCTGGTACATCACTATTCATAAGGAAAAAGTGGTCAAAGATCAGCATACTGAGAAATTGAGAGTGTAAACTATACTAAAATCAACATACGAGTTGTTAAGACATAGGCCTTCGGGGGGTAAAACACCCCATATAGGCCATGCCCATGAGGCTTTTTTTTCCCCAATTATGCATTTCAGCCCTGGACTTCTGCTGTCAGACTTCTGATTGTGTTCTCATGGGTCCATCTCATTCAATAAAATTCATTAGCAAGAAGAAAAAAATATCAAAAAACATAACAAATCTATTCCGCTGTGGGAAGCAACCACCAGCCACAAAGCCAATGCTGGTAAGTTTTGAGGGGTGCTGGTAGGTTTTGTCATCTCCGCCAGGGATTCTGGTGGGTTACCATCCATCATTAAGAAGTCATACTCCATTAATACAATCCCATTCAATGATGAAACCAGCTGTTCTGGCAGAATGGCAAAAATAAACATTAACTAAGTATCCTTCCCCGTTATTCTGACATGTCATAATAATGTAAATAATGCATGTAATTGGTGATAGGTATTAGCCTAAATCTGTTGCAAATGACACATTTCCTGTGCTGACACGTTTCCTGTGCTGTCATAGTGCGGACACACTTTAACTGAGCTCCGTGGAAACTATGGCTGCTGCGTTGACATGTTAATGAGGATGATTTAAATAAAAGTTACCCGGCTTTCTGACTGAGAGTGTTAAGATGCCCTGTGGGACAAACATTCCATGTACAAGAATTTCTGAAGTTTTACCAACGAACGGATCAATATTGGTTGACATAAGGGTTGTGGAGATGTTCATACCGCATCATTTTTCCACTGCATAACAACAATTAAGCTTCCACCACCGAGCCAGCACATGACACATTAAAGATTTGTAGGTATCCAGTGGCAGAGCGGTGCCTTTTTTCATTTTGACAGAAGGAAATTTCGACACTGCTATTTATACTGCTTTGCTGAGAGTAAGAAGTCGGAGACTCAACTGCAGGGCATATTTCAGGGGGTGTGAGAGATCTGCTGCAGTCGTAGAGCTGATTGTTACTTAATTTAAGCCTGGATATTGGGTTTAAATAACCCTGTCATTTCAGTTCAAATTCTTAATGGATAGGGGACTATTTTGTATTTTATCTTCATGTTATATTTGTGAATGAACACAGCAGGACATGGATACAATGTGCATACAATGACAATAGTGTTATGGCTTGCTCTCAATATTTGAATTGGATACTTGTTTTGTGTTTATAGGCTTGATACACTTTATTGCAAAATAACTTCAATAGTACCTGCATAACTGCATCAATGCATTGGGTTTGAAATGGGTGTTGGATGATACATAGCTGTTTGGCCAGGAGCTGGTTGTATTTGGTTGGAACTACGAAGTAGAAGCTTACAGTAGGAGTTGGCATAGGACCACATTACACAAATTCTAACAAACCCCTGCAAATACTGCAGGGTTTCTCTAAGGTCCATGGCTGTTTGCAATTTTGATATACATCACCTGAAACTTTAACCAGACACCCTAAGACATCCTATAGGAGCCCTGTGACTTTGACTGAAATGAGACAAGCAAGGTTGACTTGGCTTACTGTCATGGGACTAAAAGCAATGTCTTGAATTGGACTAATCAGGTGGATAAATGTCAACGGCAAACAAATCGGATGGTGCAGAATTGTAAGCCACTGGTGACTACCATCACAAGTTGAAAGTGATACCAGATATGCTGGGTTGTAAAAGGAGTCTTTGCATGTAAATAGCAGAAGTGGTGAAGCATTGACACCCGAGAAGGTATCCGTCTCCTTCACCTAGCACGATTGTGTAAAATGTCTGTTAGGGGGAGAGCAAGGGGGTGAGGGGGACAAGGAGTATCTTGTACCTATGCTCGATACTACCTGTATGTGCTCCTGTTTTCTGGGCATTGTAAGACGAATAATTGGGACTTGTAACACTTTACACAATACCTCTACCTCAAGACACTCTGACCATATCGTACTCAAAACAATAGGAGATAAGGATAGGCGGCCCGGGCTTTAAAGAACCAAGAGCAGTGTAAACTGCCATGGTCTTTATCTCTGCCGTGCCACTCTTTGGCTCATTACCGGAGACATTGATCGAAGTGCCTGCGTCGATGATACCGCTGTTTGGCCGGACGCAATACCGGCGAGGGGCTGTCGTCTTCACCTTGAAACACACATTCCGGTCTGTAGGGTTTGAGAGCTTGAGAGTCGTGGTGACCACGTCTGAAAACGGACCTGTGTGGGTAAACATGAGCAGAAGTGAGGAAAGTTGGATTGAAAGACAGTCCAACGGCGGGGAAAAAGGGCATAAAGAGGGAATAACAGATCAGCACTTTTGAGGGCAATCTTCTCTATATATTTTTTCCATCCTTAAATAGCATGCTCTTTACTTTTTTGTATTTTTACGTTTTTTTTACCAAGAAAGTCATAAAAGCAACATCAACATCTCTCTGTGCAATTATTTGGCTTATTGGGTTAGAGACCCAATTAGTTGTCCTCCTCAGTTTAAAATTGTTTATTTATTGGTTGGGCATTGATGAAAGGAAGACTGCACTGCATACTGCATCATTATTATATTAGTTGAGCAGATCTTGTATTAAAGCACAACAGACCATATCTCTGATGATGGGTATGAAAGACCTGTCAACTAAATCCTTGGCTTTCCCCAGAGGAAAATATTTAACTACGTTAACCCCATCATAGTCATATGGTTAGACATTTACAAACATAACCCATCTCCTTAGCTGTCTTTAATGGGTAGGTAAACATTGATTGATTGTCCATTGGTATATGTTGACCAAGCGAACAATAAGCCTCATTGTAATTGTGGTGTAGTAGTTATTATGTCATAATTACTGGCCTATGTGGCAAGGTCAAAGAGTATTTTTGGTAGTACTAATAAAAATGTGGGCAATCAAACTGAAGATGTGATAAACATTTATCAAAACAATTGCAAAAATTGTCAATTAGTAGTAAAACTGGAACTGCCCACAATATTATTTATGCCATCATGATATCCCTATTTTCTTTCTACTATCTACTGATAAAATAGCACATAACAAGAGATAAATATGGCAACTCTGATATTGAGGTTAATTGTATGAATTGTATTTATAGCATTGTATGAAGCATTTTGTGTCATAGTGACTTTTAGTCGTACTCTGTTGATTGTACTATCGTGCTCTGCTCTAAAGTGAGTTTGCCTTGCGGGAAAATAAAGATGAACTGAACTGACTGAAAATAGGACATACTCTATTAGCCTAATCCTGGACAGGAAATTAGGGTGGGTAATATATGTTATGTTATTTTATACACATAAAAATTGAATCAAAAAACATTTTAGCTGACAATCAATGTTAATGTCATTGTAAAACATGTGTTGCAGATTGTTGCTGTTGATTCAAGTATGACATAAACCTGGCTCAATTTCTAGGAGGAACCAATTTACTACTGCTGTAGGTCTACATCTGATGTTAAGCTTTTGCTATTCTTTGTAGGTATAGGCCTGAGTACAATGATCACAACATGATTGTCAGAAGGAAGTTAATCTATTCTGTCTGGTGATGATTATGGTGCAAGAGACCGTAATTTATGCATTTATCTTATGTTGCAAATACTGTATATCAAACACATAATTTAATTATTTTAGTAAAAAAAAAAAAAAAGTCAACAGAAAGTGGAATAGTGATTCGTGGACATATTTATATTATGATATAATGAATTTAAATTCTTCCTTAAACAAACTTGGAATCAAACTGCCGACAATTATGTTATGATGCTCCCTATCTTTAGGTCACGTGGTTTAAGTGATCCAAGCAAAGTCTGCCAACCTGATGATATACCTGCTACCCTACTGACATTACGTTGAAACAACGTGTAAAAGGAGAACGAGAATTGCTTCCGTGGACACATTGAAACCCAACAATTCTCGTTCAGCTGTAAGTCTTAGGTTACGTTTAAAGCAAATGAAAAGAAAAACACTATTTTTTAAACTACCCTATCGTTTCCAGTACCAATGATCGTGCACGGTTTAACACTAGCAGGGTTTGACTGGCAATGTTGCGTTTACAACTGACAACTCTTCAGCTGACAATCCAGTGTATGAAGAAACAAGGGTTGGCCTGTTTTTTCCATTTTAGTTGACAGCTCCCAGCTGGGTGG
Source organism: Micromesistius poutassou (assembly GCF_964030765.1). Taxonomy (NCBI): domain Eukaryota; kingdom Metazoa; phylum Chordata; class Actinopteri; order Gadiformes; family Gadidae; genus Micromesistius; species Micromesistius poutassou. Next base: position 14,039,753 of record NC_140272.1, read on the forward strand.
CAATCTGATAGACACAGCCAATCAGAGACCAGGCTAATGCTTGTTAGCTAAACCTACTAAGGATATAGCCGCCACTGATCACTACACTGTATATATTTGAATGACAGTTGTCATTATTTATTTCATATTTGGTCCATATTGTAACATTTACATTTGTTTTCATTTTCACACTGCTTGGTGACTGTTGCTACACGAGAAATGTCTAATAAGGCCTGGCTAGCAGCGTAAGCTAATCCAGCTAACTAGCTAGCTGTCATGTCCATTGCTCGAGCTAGCAGCTGACCTGGCGTTCGTCCTTATAACGTGCTTTTCAAAAATATTAACCGGACACATTGTCGCATCATGTACTGCAGGTTACCCTCGATTTGGTAACCATAACGTTGGCCAGTACTCCATACCCTGGTTGCAGAAACCCACCCCCACCCCCCTTGATGTCCAAGCTGGGCCCTCCCCTCTTACCTCGGAATTTCAGTTCGTGCTGAGGCTCCAAGAGCAGAACCTGTTCTGGCCTGGCCATATCCCAACCACTCAAACGAGATTATCGCAATGCAAGCAGTTCGTGCAGGTGAGTCGTATTACAGTTTTTTAAAGTATTTCTACGTCTAGAATTATTCTATATGATAATTAGCCTTGGTTACACTGCCCCCGGTCACTGGTGCTACTCGAGCTACTAGCGGCTGTTGTGATGCAGCAGGAAGGGAGTGAGAGAGAGGCTTGTGCGACGTCATTGCCCCTGCATACTTGCATAGCCACTCAACAGGGAGTGTGTGAAAGGGTTGATGCGAGAGTGAAGGCTGAGGTAAAGGCCATTAACCAAGGGGGAATAAAATAAGCCCCTCATCCCTAGATCTTATTCTCAATGAATTCCTTCGAAAGCCTGTTGTGTTATTATAGATACATAATATAATAAATATATTTTTGGTTAAAAGGGGGCATACAACAACCTATTACATTTTACATCTCACAAGAGTTCAGCAGAATATAGTAGTAATAGTAGCCTACTAATAGTCATCATAATTTACATTTTTATTAATAACGCATTGTAGGCCTAACCCTAACTGCATCATTCAAATAATTAATATGACCACCAAAATTGTCTACAGTATCTACATAGCTACAACCCCACTGGGAATAGGTGAAGTCATGGTGTCAAGAGTTTGTTAAGTGAATGATATGCTGTCCCGGCCCTCTTCCACGCGGACATATCTCAAATGTCATATTTATATATATATCGTCAAGGGATAGGGGCCGGTGGAGTAACATGACCAAGTACTAACAACATTGTTACTGTATCCTCAAGGCTCAAGCAAGTTAATAAAGATCCAGCAACTTGGCAACTACACCACAAGTGTAGAGCATGAAACAGCTCTTTAATATTCTCTGAATTAAATAGAAACTGTATTTCTCCACATATTTTTTTTAATTTAAAAAAAAAAAAGGTTGAGAATTCCCTTTTTGGACATTCACAAATTCACTGCCAACATAGATTTTAGGCATTTTTGTTTACAATCATTATGAAAAAGAATATAAAGCGTAATATGTAAACTACAGTGCAGATAGCATGACTGTTGTTAACTGCAATCTTAATAATGACCTGTGTTTAATTGGATGACATGTCTACAATGAAAAACTGTATACCAAAGATAATTTACATGCCTCGGGCCAGCCCAAGACTGTTGGTATATTCCATCATATCGTTCATGCAATTCTTTTAGTCACAGAAACAATTTGCAACCATCTGACAAGATATTTTGTTACACCACTTTAAATTAATACATTACATCGACAAGGAAAATAAAATAAAGCTTGATGGGGGAAATGGCTTTGATGATGTACAATGTGCAACAACAATATGGCAACTGACAAGCAGTTGGTTATCATTCAAAATAACAGGCAGAAAATATCTTTGTTTGTAGAAAGATTCCACAAAGCAATTTCCAAATCTGGTTAGACATGTCAACTGTGTTCACATGCCAACTTTTGTCTACTACAAAATAAAACACATTAAAGTAAAATACTTCACTGGCTTTCATTTTTTTCAATCAATCATTTCAATCAATCAAGCCACAGTACCAGAGTTATTCCCTTTAAGATATAAAGCTGAAGCTAAAGACAGAGACATTGACAATATGAAATAGTGCGGAAACAGAGCAACAAATTACTATTATTTGGAACGCCTTTCTCAAGTGTCTGTAACATGTTGCACTTTAACATCTATGCATCATTGCATTTCATACAATTGAATTACAAAAGGAGATCGTCGTAAAGGCTTCTGTCTTTTTTCCATTGTAAATGGTTATTTCATGATCATATATCACACTTATATACTGTAATGGATTTGTAGTACCCAGGTTCTGGTCACATTTTGACCAGAACCTGGGATAATGACAACTATTGCACATTGTAATAGAAAGGAAAAACGTCCTGTACAAAAAGGTAGCCTTCCTTATTATACAGCACATCAAAAAACATTTTAGATATAAAATAGTGAATAATAAGAGACAGAAGAGACAACCTGCAAGGTACATTACCAAGTCTAGGTTGTATGGGCAAGTTATTGTAATTCATCGTCCACCCTTTACACAAAATGTGTTCAGAAGCATGATATCAAAATAAAAAGAACACATGAGAAAGCTGCTCGTCCCCACTTAATATTCCAGATTTCTTGATAATATTCCATGTATCATAGGTCAGGTAGTAAAACTATATTGGAGTGTTGGACACTATATATTCTGTAAACTAAACATGTGAATGGTACAATTAAAGAATTTGGCAATCATTTTTCCATTTAGTGAGCTGCATTTTAACATAATAGAAAAAGATTGAGGCCGGCATGGCAGGCCAGAAATCACAAATAGTTAACATGATGTTCCAGAAAAACCAACGCTAGTTTAAAACTGTAAATCAACTGGCAGTACTCTCCTAGCTCTGCGGGGTCTTTCTGATACAGCATTCTGGTGACAGATTCCCCTATAACAAGCGTAATGCAGAAATGGTCGGCAATTGAAAATTGTTATATGGTACACTTGGAACCTGCCAGTTCAGTATTATAAAATGACTAACACCATCCCTGGGCAATGCTGACAGCAACACTCAATATGTTTCCTTCATTTTAGAGTAGAGACCTTGTGGGAGCACTGGTCTGTTCCCAGTGACATGTGGAAGTAAGTACCATGCAAATCCCCAAAAGAGTCGCTACTTCCACAGAACAATAAACATAGTGGTGCCGGCAGCCTAAAGCATTGATGTTGAGCATTTCAATTGAGTAGTAAGGCAACCATGCTGCACGTGGTTGTGTATGCAATGTTTGGTCCGAAGCACAAGTTTAGAGCAAATTGAAAAACTTAAAATACAATAGTGGTGTTCATAAGACACCTGTACTTTCATCAGAACCATTATCGTTATCCATTTCCAGCCACATGCATACAAGACTACCAACATGTTTCATAGTAGAGAAGAACCCTCTTATAGTGTGATAGGAAACTTAAAAGGGCAGAAAGCACTTCATCCGCTAACCAAAGGGTAGACAATATAAAAACAAAAAAGTGGGGAACACAATTCAGAAGTCCATCAGTTAAAGTTACCTCACTGATACAACAATAAGGCAGATACTTAAAGTCATCTAAAAAATGTCTTATTTATGAGGACTCCTGTTTTACCCCGTCTGAGTTCAATTGGCAACAAATAAGTCCAGAGTTAGATATCCTTAAAGGGAAAATTTCAGGCTTCGCTGGGATGTGCATTTTGTATGCATATACACATATGAGTTTAATTCAGCGATATAGATTGGAGGGGGGAATTCAGTGATTCAATTATTAAACGTTGCATTATAACTGCTTAACACGTTATCATTAATGTTTACATTTGAGAGAAAATGCAAAAGATATTGCATAGTAATGAAGCCAATTTAGTGTAAATGTATGGAACCCCATCCTGTCACTCAAAATAGACAAAATGTCCCCTGGTGATGTATTGTGCTTTTGTGTTGCAAGTAAATAAACTGTGGCATCAGGGGGTTAGTTATAAGGAATATGGTTGTCTTTGGCTTGATGGGACATAAAAGCCATCACAGAGAGGTGTCACTTTCGGGCCAGAAGCTGCAGCCATCATCAGCAGCAGGTTTTACGTGACTCTGAGGCCTGGCGTCCAAGTTGGAAACCTCTCCCTGAAGTTGCTCCCGCAGCTTCTAGGACAGGGATGCGCTGACCTTTTCAAGGGATGCACAGACGCAAACATAAAACATTGTTTCAAAAGAGATTTAAAGATTTTTGTATTAATACGGTTTAGTTTACCATTATGGATGGAAGAGAACTGTGTCAGAATTTAAATAGGCTGTTACCTCTGTTGTTAAATTGTTTTTAAAATTTTTTTTACAGTCTTAAGTCGTCAAAATCGACCTTAGTGCGCGTCAAATTAATGTTGCTTTTTCGCAAAACCGATAATCAGGGTTAAACTTGGCTACGTGATGCTGTCATAGATGATGACATAATTTTGGTACCTGTGAAGTACCTCACAGGCTAGTACAGGCCGCTGTAGTCATTGGAAAGGGACAAGTAAGGGGTAGGATTCAGTTGGTTGCAATCTTAAACCTAGATGCTACAAAATGTTACACTCTGGAGTCTGGACCTTTAAATCTGATTTAAATGCGGTTTATTTTCCAGGACAATCTTAACCTTTTTGTGTAATAGGGCGCATTTTTAACCAGACTTAAGCTGCTATGCATGCGACTATCAGGACCCCGGCCCCCGATAATACAGGATGGCCAGGCTCATTTAAACTTTATCCTTAAAAAGGTTGAAGGTTTTAGTTATAAAACAACGAGCAACAACTGATGCTTATTAGGAAATTAGGTTTTTTTAAATAAAAAGTTAAATACTGTACACCTGCTTTAAAATGCACATGGAAACAATATTAAATACAAAGATAAACAATGGCAATTATGATAAGACAAAAATTCCACCCAATTTCTTGCCTGATAAAGATGACATCGAAAACCAAATTCTTAAGACACACACTCACTGATCTCTCTGAAGACCTCGTTGATATTAATGGCATTCTTGGCACTGGTTTCAACAAAGATTGCATGAATAGAATCGGCATAGTCCTTGGCATCCTTCTCAGAGACTTCCCTGTTAAATAAAACACAGTATGAAGGATGGATCATGGATGATATTCCCTACTAAAGTGTATAAACTGCTGCATGCAGTTTTTTTTTCCTCAATGACAATCTTCGTACATATTTTCATGTTTTAATGTCCAGGATTAGCATTTCATTTCCAGAAGAGTGACTTGCTAAAGGACATTCTACAAACCAAAACGTACATTTCACAAAGCTTTGAAACGGGTGTGTATAGTGTACTATGAACGATCATAGCGTCTATAATGCAGTCCTACTGCCATTTAATCCCCATAATGATCATCAAGTTGCACCACATTGGCCCAGAAGTGAAATGAGAGACGGATAGGCGAGCTGATATAACTCAACAGTCTATTCATAGAATATTAATTAGGAACAAACTCAAGATTCCATATCAACTTTGTATAATTAAATGGGAAATATGGATGATGGCTTATTAAATGGACTATTAAATGGAATAAATGGACATGGCCTTTAAACCATAAACAAACCTTTTTAAACCAATACCATCTCCCTTTCTTTATGCCTGCCCATCTGTTGGTTTGCCTTTCCCTGCCTCGTCCTCAAAAAATATGATTAATTTCCATTACTATAGTACTTTACTATATTTATAGTGATAACCTAAGGGGTTACTACAAAAACAAGGTTATTTTATTCAGGAAGAATCTGTTACGTTAGGACGAGTGATAACAGGATCCTACCTGGCATCAGAGAGGTCACTCTTGTTTCCCGCGATGGCCACCACGATGTTGGGAGGGCCGTGCTGCCGCAGCTCCTTCACCCAGTTCTTCAGTGTTTGGAAGGACTCCTGGTGAGAGAGGCATTACCAAATTTGACACAAATCAAAAATAATAATAATATGCACAAAAAACAACAGCCACATTTGTTGCCGTTATAGAAAACATTCTTTGTTTTATTTTTTTTTACCTCTTTTGTGATGTCGTAAACAATAATGGCTGCCGCTGAGCCTCTGTAGTACATTGGCGCCAGAGCACGGAACTACGGGAGACAGACAGGGGAAAATTAGGATGTGATAAACAGGGGACAGCAATGTCTTTAAATCACTCCTCATGGGGAGAAACAGATGGAGTGAAAGGGGGTTAGTTGTATTAAATCTCCAGTTGGGTTATGCCACTACCACTTCTGAGGTATTTGGGAACTTAAACAAACTTAAATTCTGTGAAACCTTGGTATCATTTCTGAAAATGCACATACACAGAAGAGCACAGATTTCTGGAATATAGGCATTTTGAATGCCTAAATGGGTTTCAAAGTACATTTAAAAATTTTTTTAATGTAACTGTTTGGCCTGTGGCGTGAAAAACTGACACATTTCACACTATAACCGTGTCTAGACTTGATATGTTATGTCTGATTCTACATAGAAAAAAACGAGTGCAGTGATGACATCACTGTGTGCTTTAGCTTCACTAGACTGAATAACGCACACGGTATAAATGGTGCGATACAAAGAAAGGCCGCCCTGTTTGCACAAACCTACAGGCAACTGCTTTCCTAAAGTGCCAAAGACAAATGGCTTTATTGAAATGGATGTATGGCAAGTATTTCCACCATGGAATCTAACATGTGGCAGCCATCAGGAGAAGGATGAGCAAAATGTTTCAAAAGATGTTAGCATCTCTATAGTCTTTGGCCTAACTATGCATTTGGTCTTAACCAAATATCACAAAAGCACTGTCTGGTCCAGCAACACACACACACACCCACCCACACCCACACACAGTCATACACATTTTATTTGTTTAAATGTTTCCAGTGAGACAATTGCTAAATTGTAAAAAGCATAATTTGACCCGTTATTATCTGGCTTAGTTCCTGCAGAAAATTATGAATTAATAATGCTGTTGACTTTTTTTTTTTTTTTTCAGATCTCAGTCTTGCTGATGTAATATCTTCATTACACCTGGTTAACTGAGAGGTGGTATACACTTTTTTCTATACTTCTTGAATCCTAAGAGATACATTTCATTCCATTTTTGGTTTTGAACAGGCCTTAAAATTAATGTTTGACATTACCAAGAGTCTAGGAGGCTGATTTATACCAATTTGGACAGTATTTTTGTATTTTTTGAGTGGAGCAACACATTTTTGCCGTCTTATTGAGTCACAATATTGATTTACTGTATATTGTGAGCTCAAATTAACCAGATATTTTTCATTCCCAAGTTCTAGATGATCCCTCTTGTTCCCATGTGAAAACACCCTTTAATTGTCCAATTGTAATTCACTGGACATCTGACTTGCTTGTTTTAGGAAATGAATGGTCTCATTATCAGATGTTTTGTGTTAATCTCAAACAAACCACAATCCTCTAGTAGACATTCACTTGGAAGGCCTCTGCCTTTCCCACCAGGATGGAATAAACTATCTGTCTTGGAGTGACACAGTTACCTCAGGAAAGCACACATTCCACATAATTATGGTTGTTACTGGCCCAAAGTCCACCAAAGGGAGTCCAACTTGGGATACTTGGCAGCGCCGGTGAGGCGAATGCTGTCTGTCTCGCTGGCTACCACTAGGCTGCTAGCTTAACTACCACCGCACAGTCCTGTGTGGTCTCGCCTATAGCCTTCACCCCGAGGAGCATACACGGCGAGGCCAGACCAGACATCTGGCCACAGGGCTGCCTTAAAAAAATAGTCCCGACAATGCTTGGCTTATGCAGATTAATTACTGAAACCATGTGCGTGGCACAGATTCAAAAGACATGGTGTGGCGGCAGTATGAAGTTCAACTTTGCTTTTTAGGGAGAAGAAGTGGACAGTAAGGATTGGCTAAGGTGTTGACAGACGGGATGGCGTGTACTCATGTGTTAGGCTGAGATAGGAATTCATATTAAAGTACATATTAACATCCCCCTATCCAAATTATCTTTATAGATATTCCTTATCATGCTGCTGACTGGCTCGGTCTCTTCCCTTTCTACACCTAGATCTGCCAAAACTCGACGGAGGAAGAAAAAGGTTTTAAATTCCACAGTTTAGTATGAAGACCACAATGACACCCAGACACACACAATGCCAACAAGATGACAATAAATTATATTTTGACAAAGACATTCAAACCACTTAATGGACCACAGAATAAAAAAAACCCTAATGAAAATAAAATATGTGAATAAATTGACCATGAAAGCTAACAGATAAATAATTATATCAGAAGAAAATATTGTACAATGTGCACATGAAAATCATATGAAAAATTGATTTTGACGGAAAAAGAATCCATGGCGGTCACTATTTACAGAGATAGTATTGGATAGGAGCCTTTAGTGGCAAGCAGCAGTGGGCAGACAGCTTGGGTTTCACTCTGTCATCTTATCTTAAACGGAGATCCGTTCGGGCACTCTCAAGGCCACAAAGCAACGCAGGCCCAATGGAAGGTGTGGACTTGTGGACTAGCCAGCCCCCCTCCCCCCCCCCTTTCTTATCCCCAGTCTGGAGTGAGTAAAGAGAAGGGAACTAACACTAACTTCTGAGATCACACAGAATTATGAAGGCGATTCATGTGTGCGCATGCATGCAGGGAGAGGAAAAGGGGAAATAACATGGATTACTCATGCAGTGAAAAGAGAGATGAGAGTTTAAATGAGTGAAGGGCTCGTAGAACACAATTTCCACTAAACTGTTATTTTTCTTTCCTACATTTGTTGAAAATATCAGTTTGATATTCGTAGGGAGGGAGTAAACACAATAGTAAATATTTAGAAAATATTACGGCATACAGAAAAGTAATTGCTACCCAGTCACAAATGATCCGACCCCCCACATTGGATAATGAACCGAACCTCGACCAGGCTCAGCACACATAAGAAAGAAAAAAGGAGCAATCAAACACTCAATGTCACCCACAATCTCGTACTGCTGGCAAGTATTTTCAAACCCATCCGGCTCTACCTCGCACCTGTTTCTCCAACGTGCTCTCTGTCATAAACCGGGTCAAACGTACACGCATGACTAACATTGCTGCCAAGATAAATGGTCTCCCCACTCCCCAGCCTCTCAGAGCTCAACTGTACGGCCATCACACGCTTTGCAAATGCAATAGCAAAGGACATCACACAGCCTCTCAATTGCCACTCTAATACTGCCCTCTGTACAGGTACAGAACCCTGAGGGGCAGAAGGGCTCGCTTGGACACAAGTCTGAGGGAACTTTGAGGCTTGTTCTCAGGCTATATTGTTTTGGCCTGTCATTATTGTATGCTGAGGTGTTATATTTGTATATTATGTATTGTTACTGACTGGTGTTGTGTGATGATGTGTGAAAAGGATATTGTTGTTTTCTCCTTGTGATGTACAGTTTTTTGGAAAATAATTGACCCCTGGGGACAATAAACAAACTAACTATACAATGGTTCATTCAATGAAGCTTGACACTCCTCTTTCTATTTTTGTATTATTAATTTGTATTTATATTTTATTTAACTGTCAAAAACAAGTTAAAATCTGCTTTACAAAGAAATACAAAACAAGAGACATTACCAGCTAGCTAGCCTACCTGATCCCGCTTTTAGGGCACCGTCCTAGACTCTATGAAGAGGTAAATATCGCCCCCTACCAGATATAAAGCAATAACTGCACTCACTATCCATCAGTTCCCATCAGTTTATGCTATATTAACATTTGTGATTTTAGCCCATATTACCCCATCACTCCAATGTAAATGACGGAATGCCGAACAAAGTATACACTTTTTTCTTTTTCACCGTACACATAGCAGTCACTGCACATAATCAGGTTTGTTTGATCACTGTAAAGCATTAATAAGGCTCAACAGAAATAAAGCTTGTGCTAGCCAAGTATACTGACCCGCTCCTGTCCTGCTGTATCCCAGATCAGGAACTTGTGAAGCTCATTTTGGTATTGCACTGTCTTGGTCATAAAAGATGCCCTGGAAAAGTGAACCGAGAACATGCATACATTTACAACTACAAAAAAAAAGTGAAAAATCTCAGCCTATGCTGATAAGCATTTTTTTCCCAGACAAGGGGCCGCCTTGTTATGTTGGTTGCTCCTCATACTCCTTTCACAATGAACATAGGCTCCCTGTCATTTCATATGTTGGCTTCTTTCCAATCTCATAACAGTTCCATTGACATTTAAATGGAATGTATTTTCAAATGACTATACATCAACTACTGCTCACTGCCTGTTCCAGATAGTGGTAAACAATATGCCTGGAACCATGACAGAATCTAAATGATGGGGCATAATGTAATAATAAATACATTTTCATGTTCATAATCATGATACCAACCTTCAACACACAATTTGGGTCGACAACAATTACCAGAGATAAATACAAATAGGAGGTAATCTACATTAGCATTTCATTTAATTTCCAGTAGGCCTACAGGTTTTCCAGAACTTCTACATTGGACTCATTATAAATACCTACATAAACACCTACAATGGTGTTTTCAGTTAGTCCAAATCTACACATTTTCAATTTTACAACGGATGTATATTACCATACCCAATTGTTGGATTGATGTTTGGGTCAAAACTGTCTTCCACAAACCGCCAAACAATACTGGACTTTCCAACCCCAGTGTCCTGAAAAAGTAAATTGTTACCAAGCATTCACATAATAGACATAATAGCCCTCTTGTTTGGCGACAAATCAATTTGTAAATTGTAGACGTAACTCGGGAATGGGATGGACACGCATACAATCATTTCCTTTATATATGAGAATATTTTAGATAGCTATAGAAAGCATCTAACCGCAGTATTCTGATACACTTTAATAATTGTAAGATGAGTGCATGTTGAAAAGATAAAATATTTTATGGACCAGTCGTTGCAGCATACAATATTTTTCAGTCGGATTTGTGCTCGTCTTACTGGAAAAATTATTAGATGGCAAAATGAATGCGGTATAAACAGTTAAATCAACAACATGCCTCCCTAATCAAAATAGTTATGACATCCCTAGAACGAAGTGCATTGGCTACACTAGCTGGGAATCTATTCTACTAGCACTAATAATACACATAACTAGCCATGGATAATGCAAATACAGCAAGATCCAATCATTCTTAACTTACCCCAAGAAGACACACTTTCAACTCTCTCAGTGCCATATCGATCTCTTCAACACAACTAGTTTGTGATCAACATTCCAGTCACTTGGACACATTCACTCTTTTCTACCTGTTAATGTTTCAGAGTGTCAGTCTTTGAAAACAAGGTTACCTGACTTCTGTCAGAAACCATGTATACATTTCGAAGTGGCTGAAACGTTATGGTTTGGCCGACGCTTGGTTTACTGCATGAGTTGCAATATGTAGGTGATGTAAACACCGAGCTAACCTCCTCGCAGCGTCTCCATCTTGAACTCCAGCGGGTCACGTGACCGCATCGGCTTTTTTTTGTTGGAAAAACACGAAGCCGAGGGTCAGCGATGTTGATTACTTCATCCACATGTATACATGGCTTAAGAATCGGCGTCTGATTAATTGTTAGTTTGGATCAATTATCTGGGAAAAGTTGCATCAGGAAGTGGTTTGAGGAAGTAGTTCTTCTCCTTGGTTGAGTGACAGCTGTGGTAGTGACAGCCCACACGGCGGAGCACCACAGAATCAAGATGGCAGGTAAAGGCACTTTCTTAATGGAATGTATTCGATGGTTAAACATACTTTTCTTCTTTGGGATAACATGTCTAGTTGTGAATTTACCTCCCTGAGGTTTCAATATCGATTTCTGGTTTATGGGGCGAATCAAAGCGAGCCCTACGGCCAGGAAACCAGAAGGGCTGGACGAGCCGTGTCGGCTAGCATAGCTAGCGAGCTACTTTACTGTCGAAAGCAAGCTAATAATACAAGTTTATTAGGTTAACACCACTTTTCAAAGTGTTTATGATAGATGCTCAAAATTATCGTGTAATGTCTCACAGTCTTTAATAGTTTGGCCCTACTTTATCTGTCTTAACCCTGTACAACATCGAATTGTTGTCAGCGTGACGAGTTGACCTAGCTTAGCTAACGTTAGCCTTTTTGCTAACGTCATTTGCAACCATAAGGGGACTACATCCAGCACCGTACCATAACAAAGGGATAGCTTCTAAAAAACGTTTCAGTGAATTATTATACAGAACTAATCAATGTATCGGACCCTATTGACGCAGCAAACACTAAACAGTCTCTGTACCAACGCTGCTATTATGTACATATTGGGGCGGGTTCCCTTGATTATTCAGTTGTAAACATTGACATGAAATCTCCTATATTATCAAACCGTTATGATCTGTTATTCTGATATTGTTTAACAAAGATAATGGGTTCCGTCGTTATTGTGAAGTGATCGATCCTTTATGATTTATATGTGTATTTTGGTAGCACGGAAACTCGTCTTCTTCCATAAGTCGACTAATGATGTTAGAATGAAAAAAATATGATGCATGTCATGAAATTCATTTTTAAGTGTTACATCTCTACATGACAATTTAGCCAATCTAAAATCTATAATTTCGTCTTTGTGAGTTTGACTGCACTGTGCATTGCATTGTACTGTGTCTTGGATGTTTTTATTGTATTGCTATTCACTAATTTCCTTTCACATGATTCTTTGTTCACTTGTCACATGCATGATAACCCTATTATTTAGAGTCAAGACAGGTGTAACAGCAATGCCCTTACTGAAAGGTTTAGATCTCATTGCAAGTTTGTAATCCATCTAATCTTTCCCATCATGTCTTTCCTCTTGTGTCTTATTTCCTCTCCATTATTTCAGGACTGTCTTTATATTTTGAAGATGGCCACGATGATATGGATGACTGTAAGTTTCCGGATTTTCATTTTCATGTACAGTTCATATTAAGCAAATAGCCTTTTTACAGAAATGCTTGAGGTCCTTGGGAAGCAGGATGTACCCTCCTCATAACTCTACTGACACATTGACAGTATACATTCTGGATAATTTTTCAGCTGTGCCTGAAATCTGGCTAATATGGGGTCATCTTAGCAAGGCTGCGTAACCAGTAACCAGTAAACATACATTAGTATCTGTGAAAATAACCTGTGTTGAAAGACTGATCTGATAGCAGTAGTTTCATGAATACATGTGACTTTAAATAAGTTTGTTGAAATGGTGGGGTTCTTGAATAAGCGAAAGCCACAGGAAATGCTGTATAAGTAATAAGATGTGATTAGGTAGTGTGTTACTTGCTGTATGAGGACATCAATGGACTGGTCAACAGTAATTAATACATTAATATAGTTGGGAAATCTTAGTTCTGGTGGTCAGAAAAGTGTGAAATACCATGCAGTCCCCTTTTTAGTATGTGTGAAAATGACAGATGCTTGACCTTGGGAATGTTGAAGCCGTCAATCCATCCCCAACATAACACTGGAGAAATCCTCCTGGGGATTCACCCGTTACTATTATTAGAAGCTATATGGACTATCCAATCTCTGTGCTCTTCATTGAGCATGGTGATGAACTTTCCCTCAAAGACCAAAAACATAAACATGCGCTATGCAACAGTTTGATCTCTGCTGACACTACGCAAATTTTATTTTAAATGTTTTGGTATTTTCTTTCATATTTGTGTTAAGTTAAGTTACCTAAGTTACGTTACCTAATTATGTTTGTATGTAAACATGCATTAACTATTGCCCCTTCTCCCCCCTCAGTCCACACAGTTGGATTTGAAAACTATGGCTCAGAGTGTGAAGGAATACGGATCACAGCTTTCCTAGATGCAGGACAAGACAACCTCACTCCTTTAGGGAGGCTTGAGAAGTATGCCTTCAGCGAGAACCTTTTCAACAGGTAAGAACTTGCCCAGGAGCTAACCCTAGCCCCAAAGTAGACAACAACACAATATTGGATAACCTCGACTATTGGATAACCTCTGACAGCCAGAACAAAGGCATGCCCTAGACCATCTTTACAGACTGTCCACATTCCAATCTGTTTGGAAGGCTCTTACCTGGGCCAACACTGTGGTGGAGCCATGCCACAGGTCTTACTGGAACATGCATGATTTGAAGAATGGCTATGGTTGTTTGTGGCCTTTTTACAGTTTTAGGTCCTGAAAAGTCTGCAATTCTGGGAATACCCTTTTGTTGATCTGCGTCTCACGCTAATGTGGTTTGATCTAAATATCACAGTCTGCCAGACACTACCAATGATTTCTTAAAGTGGATGTTTTTGTTCTCATGCTTCTTGTACTCTTCTCACAGTTTTCATGCTCCGCAGTAATGTACAATTACTACAAAGTACATCAACGGGAGGTTGTACTTGTCAGCTTGGGCTGTGCTGCTTTTACCCAGTGTGCACGTCTTAGCTATTGGCAGGTAACTAACCCAGAGGCTCTGTTGCTTCCCAGGGAGATCGTGGCACGTGGGCTGCTAGATGTGCTTCGAGAGTTCAGTGACAATGAAAATGACTTTATCAGTGTCATGGAGACAGTTGCCAGAATGTCAGAAGATGGAGGTAGATTATATTTTGTTGGTCTGCATTTAATTTGATTCATTCGTACTTTGGATATGTGCAACTGTAGTTTGAGATTCACTCCAGTTGGATATGAGCTTTCCTCTAACACCTACAGATTTGTATTTGTATAGTGTGCATATGCTCATGTTTGTCACGGCATGTTCCCAGAGCCAACAGTGCGGGCTGAGCTCATGGAACAGATCCCAAACATCGCCATGTTCTTGCATGAGAGCCGACCCAACTTCCCAGCAGCTTTCTCCAGATACTTGGTACCTATCGTGGTCCTGTATCTCACCGATCCAAATAATCAGGTAGGTTTTTAGTTGGCAAACAATTTGCTCGAATCCAACAGCTATTACTAACAATTGTGTCATTCTTAAAAAGAGGGCCTTGTTTTTTGTTTTAAATCTTTTTCAGGGCATTGTTGAGCCTCACTTGTTTGACCGCTACATTATGTATATTTTTCTCTATAGGTGCGGAAGACTAGCCAGGCAGCCTTGCTTGTTTTGCTGGAGCAAGGCCTCATCTGTAAGGCCGACATGGAGACCAAAGTCTGCCCCGTTCTGCTAGAACTCACAGAGCCAAGCAGTGACGATGATTACAAATCAGAGGCCGTTGCTGTAAGAGCAGTCCCTCCTTTCTATTGCATAATACCTACTGGCTTTGGACATGAAACTTTTATTCTTTTTCAATTATTTCCCTAAACAAACAATAACACCTTTGTGTAATTTCAGATCATGTGCAAACTGGTCACCATGTTGAGCAAAGACACCGTAGAGCGGCTGCTGTTGATGCGCTTCTGTGAGCTGTGCAGTGATGCCAGACTTTTCCAAGTCCGAAAGGTAACCATCTGCAAACCCTTTCAATTTCTTCACTTCTGCTTTTCCTATTGTTCCTCCGAATTGTCACCTACAACATGTAAAGCAGCCTTTTACTTATACATCTTACTCCATTGTATTCTGGAAATGTTTCTGAATTGGGAGCTGAACCTAGACTGGTAATGCAGGGCTCAAGAATGTGATCCTTATGCTGATGCGAGAAGCCTTTTTTTTTTTCTATAAAAAATATAAATAGATCAAGATTCTCCATAGACAATGTAATAGTGTCCATGCGCCACCATGCTCCTTCCTGCACCATGTAACATTTTCAGTCAGGGTGGTCACAATGTTGAACTACAAAATCAAGAGCTAGAAAATCTTTGTTTAATATGATGGGTGTGGAGGCAGTCAGTGGCTCTCGGATCCACTCTTGTTCCACGGTTACAGCAGAGCTTAAACATAAAGCGAGGCTCACACAAGATGAGCTATGGAGCACTGCATTGGCAGCGTCATGTAGTAGAGTTTGTGAGGCCAAAAAGTCAGTTTGTTAGGAAATATGCATTTAAAACATTTAACAATTTATTTCAAGTGGGTAATATTTTTTAACTAGAAGTACACAGATGAATGGTACATGACAATGGGCATGCCAATACTGCAAAAAAGGGGTGCCACCAAATTTGTAATGGTGCCACCAAGTGAAAAAGTTGGTGCCACCGGTAAAATGTTAGTCTTCATTAAGAGTCAACATTAACCCTGTTGTAGTCGACAGCGCTGCCAACACTCTGCTGTTGTTCTGTTGGTGGAATGTTAATTCCCTGCATAACTGGTGCAAGCTGGGATGGCTATTCAGGAGTAAATAACATATCAGTTAAAACGTGTACTTTTGTTTTGCCAAACATAACGCTTGGTGCCCGATTGTTTCCTTGTAAACAGAAGAGCCATACCTCGGTGTGTGTGTCCCTTTTTGTCAAAGAAAGGATTGTCGCGTCATTTTGCTTCATTGTCTTGTCATCAGGTCTGTGCTGCCAATTTCGGGGAGTTCTGTTCCATTGTAGGCCAGGAGGCAACGGAAAAGCTGCTGGTAAGAAGCATTGACTGTAATCCCCCAAAACCCTATGAACAACTTATCATTGTATTTATTCTAGCCAAACAAGTAAGGATCTACATGATATGCAATGCTATTCTATATTCGGCTGCATCTTTATTGGGAAAATATTGTTTGCGTTGCATAGATCGGGTCCATTAAACCATGTGCTTTGTACTGCAAATTGGCAAGCTTGTTGTTCCTTAATTTTTTTGTCCAGGAAATTTGCTTTCATTAGTCATAGCCATTGGCTCATGTTCATAAACTGATAACAAAGGTCGGTCAATAAACAAATTACTGTGCTTTCACAGATGCCCAAGTTCTTTGACCTGTGCTCAGACAGCCTGTGGGGCATCAGGAAAGCCTGCGCAGAGTGTTTCATGGTCGTCTCAAACTGCACATCCCCAGAGGTGCGACGGACAAAACTGTCGCCCCTCTTCATCAACCTCATAAGTGACCAGTCACGCTGGGTAAGGCATTTTAAAAGTACCGTCAAGATTTATACAAGTTGTAGCTGATGTACGACAATGAATGACGCGTTGGATGATACCATTGCATTGATGTTATTGGAAGGATGGTGACTACATTTGTTTGGCTGTGATCAGTTTACCACACGCAAACATTGCCATGATTAGCTCGAGAGTTGATGTTTTGACTAGAAGGTCTCCTTTTTGTTATTTTCAGGTGCGCCAGGGAGCCTTCCAGTCTCTTGGCCGCTTCATTTCCACCTTCGCTAACCCCTCTGGCACTGGCCTCCACTTCCGGGAGGACGGCACCTTACTTGCGCTGCCCAGGTGTACTTTAGAAAGGTAGAATATCCTCTATGGGGCTAGTCCTTGCTGTCATCAGTATGCCCTTTTTTTTTTAACTGGTGTCCTTTCATATTGCACTTTTGAAGATATTATGTGAAGGAATCTGCTTTTTGGCTCTCCATTGCAGTGAATGCTCCATCAACCCTCTGAAGTGCTCTGAAATGGGGGGCTGCCCCACACAAAGGACCATCACCCACACCCCTGCCAACCAGGACGGCCGCGCCACACCTTCCCCCGAGCGCTCTCTGATGGCTGACCTCGAGTATGCACATGCTTTCGGCAACAACTCTACGACCGCTGCCTCAGAGACGCAAGGAAACCCCACTTCCGTTGGCCCTTACAACAACACAAACAACAACAATGACCCCACGGCAACAGAGAACGACAAGAACCAAAAGGACATGGAGCAGGCCGACGAGAACTTCAACTCTTTTAACTACTGGAGGCCTCCGTTACCGGACATCAGCGGGGAGCTGGAGATGCTCACTAGCCCAACCACAGGGGAGGAAATGGAAGGAGAGGAAGAGGATGAGGAGGTCATAGAGGAATGTCCTGCGTCAAAATACAACCCAGCTAAAGCCACCAGCGACCAGATCCAGAAAGTCCTGGACTGCTTGCAGCCCCATATGGATGACCCCGATGTACAGGGTCAGTATAATATTAACTTTTCGTTAATTTTGTTGAAGTTACAGCCCAGGTTAACTCGTCAGTTAAAATTGCTGTGATGGGACATACATTTTTCATTCATATAAATCCATCTCATTATCTGCCAGCTCATGGTATCTGCATATGTTAATTCAGCCCAAGTCCAGGTGTTGTCAGCAGCCCTCAAGGTGGCCCAGCTTGACAGCCCGACTGATGGCAGCCCAACCGAAGACCAGCCATCGAGTCCAATTCAAGGCGACGGCGACAGCGATAGCCCACCACCAGAGACCGAAATGGGTGAGGTCCAAGTGGAGAGCGAGCAGAGTACCACAGAAGAGGAGAAAACTGTGGAGCCTCCCCCAGTCCCGGAGTCATGCCCCATCCAGGAACAGGGCGAGATGGAGACCCAGACTGAGCCCCAGGAGGGCCAAGAAGACTCTCCTCCCAGTTCCCCTGTCTTGGTGCGGGACGACTCTGATCACAGCAGCGTGGTTAGTCATTTTAATGGTCCAGAACGTTTTTAGTACATCATGTTAATCATTTTGTAGTTTTGTACATAACTGTAATAATGTTTTTATTTAATTACAATTTTTCAAGGAATCTGAACTAATTGAAAGTGTGGAGGAGGAGAAAGAGGACTCTGCCCCAAGTCCAGTGCCTGAGGAAAAGCCTAAGATCCAGGTTGGGTGGTTGTTTTCCCATGACGGAATGTTTCCCATTGGTCACATTAAATGGTACAATTTTCTCTGGTGTTCTGGGTAACGTTTTCATTATGTTGCCTCTTTGCTCCTTGTCCAGAATGTCATACCCCAGCAGCTGTTGGATCAGTACCTGTCCATGACGGACCCAGACAGGGCCCAGACGGTGGACACGGAGATAGCCAAACACTGTGCCTTCAGCCTGCCTGGGGTGGCCCTCACACTTGGCCGCCAGAACTGGCACTGCCTCAAGGACACATATGAGACACTGGCCACTGATGTTCAGGTAGGGGGCCAGATGAACAGTCCAAGGGCCTACATTAAAAGTGTCAAAATTCTTGCATACCTTAAAGCCGGTTGATTCACACTTCTTTAGATTGTATAATTTGGAATGTTTAACAGTTAACCATTTTCCAATATGAATGATTTTGCAACTTGTAACATTGGGGTATACTTGTAACATTGTGTCTTGCTTAGTGGAAGGTGCGTCGAACGCTGGCCTTCTCCATCCATGAGCTGGCAGTGATCCTGGGCGACCAGCTGACGGCAGCCGACCTGGTGCCCATCTTCAATGGCTTCCTCAAGGACCTGGACGAGGTTCGCATCGGTGTCCTCAAACACCTGTTCGACTTCCTCAAGGTCAGACCTGCGCCCCCAAACCGTGCGGTGAATGTGTTCCCTGTCATGTGTACAAGTGCTACTATTTGCATTCTGAAGAGCCATGCAGCAAGGCTCTTTTTCTTTTCATTATGAAGCTATTATTTAATCTACCAACCAAGCATCAACGTATTTTACATAAATGTTTTGCTCTGCTCAAATCGTATTCATCTGTAGGCCAATCATATTCTACAGTCCATTTACATCACCAACCATAATTAGTCTCACATATACATATGGTTTGACAGCTGCTGCATGCAGAGAAGAGGAGAGAGTATCTTTACCAGCTGCAGGAGTTCATGGTGACCGACAACAGTCGCAACTGGAGGTTCAGATACGAGCTGGCCGAGTAAGTGTCCTCCTCTGGGCTATTCACACTAGACACTCCAATACAGTCCAGTGGCTTCTTGCGTGGAAGCTGGAATCTAAACGTTTTTTAACGAGTGACCCTATGTCCAGGCATACTTCATTTTGTGGTACACACGGTAACATAATCGTTGGCATTGTTTTCTAAATCCCTGCATGTCTCTGTTATCCAGGCAGTTGATCCTGATCATAGAGTTGTACAGCCACTACGACGTGTATGACTACCTAAGACAGATTGCTCTCACACTCTGCTCAGACAAGGTCTCCCAAGTCCGGTGGATCTCCTACAAACTGGTGAGAACCTTGACCTTCATCCTCTCAACAACCATTTTGAAATCAGTTGCCTCATTACCGGTGCCTTATTACCTTATGTGTTTGCTTGATAATAGCATCGCTTTAAATGAAGTCAACAAACAACATAAACAATGCTTTGCATGGGCAGATCTACATTGCATGGGCTTAATGTAGCTCTTTCCAAAAGCTAATGTACAGAGATATTGCCATGTCTATTTCTATGGGCCTGTCAACATCAAGGGTGTTGCTCACCGTAAATGACTTGGCACATTCCCTTAATCTTTATTGTTGGGTGTGACGTGCTACAACTAAAGCTACAACTAAAGCTACAAGAAAGGCTTGTTTCGATCATTCATTCATCAAAGCCCAGTCAAACCCTGTGGTGTTATACATTAACTGAGACATGTTTATGCTTTGTGTCATGTTGTCTTAGGTGGTGGAGATCCTCCAGAAGCTGTATGCAAGTGGAGCTAATGACCTAGGCCTGAACTTTATCAACGAGCTCATAGTCCGATTCTGCCATTGTAACAAGTGGGTGGGACGGCAAGCCTTTGCATTCATCTGCCAGGTCAGTGAATCTCATGTGCTACCTACCACTACAAGAACTCCTGGGCCATGAGGCATATAAATCATATTGCAATGATTTTGGGCTATATCCCGATACACAATATGCATCTTGATGTTTTGAAATCTCCTCTTAATGCTTGATTTAACCCTTTGATGCATTCAAGCACACCACTATGATGATTTTAGTAGTCCCTTCAATGTATGTCTACATTAAAACTTGTTTATATTCATTAGTTGTGTCACTTTTAAAAAGGCAAAAAGAGGAAATTAAAATCTAGTTACATTGAACAATAAAGTATTTATTTAAACCAGGCCATTTCACAGATTTTAAATGTAAATAAATAATGGCAGGTTTTAGGGCTGCTGCCTACCTTCTGTAGCCTAGTTCTATAAAGGTTCTGTGTTCAGAATAATGCTGAATTCGCCTTAGCTTTTAGGTCACGTGACACAGCGCAACATTGCCCCCTAGTGATTCAGCTGAATAAAACATAAGATACAGTTTCACACTAGTAGCCTACCCAAAGCGCTGACCATCACAACTACTCCTTATTTAAATATCACATTACAACGGTTATTTTATACTAAGTTCTATATCTGGTTTGGCTGAAGGATACTTTTTTAACGCACAAGTAGGAAAAATACAATGCATGTGCTACTGGAAAAGTAACGCAACGCAATTATTTCATTGATAATTTGCGTTGCTTAATGTTAAATCCGCACAGCTAGTCTGTGTTGGTGTGTGTGGTGGGGGGAGTGATGCCTCGTGTCAAAAGTCATCACCCGCCACGGCAAAATATCCCTCTCCCAGGAGAGTGGTCTCGGGAAGTGTGTATGGAAAGGTGGCTTTAAAGGTGTGTGTGTGTGTGTGTGCAGGCTGTAGTAGAGGAGGACTGCATGCCCATGGATCAGTTTGCCCAGCATCTCCTGCCCAGTCTGCTGAGCCTCTCTTCGGACTCGGTGGCCAATGTGCGTGTTCTCGTTGCCAAGGCCCTGCGACAGAGCGTCATGGAGAAAGGTGGGCAATGTGCTGTCTTTTTTGTGATAGTGCTTCTTTACATACCAGTTTTGTCTGTTGTACTGATTTTCTGTCATTGTGGGTGATGCCCTGCAGTCTACTTCAAGGAGCCCGGCTGCCCCTTCTCGGACGAGCTGGAGGAGACGGTGATGGCGCTGCAGACGGACAAGGATCGCGACGTGCGCTTCTTTGCCACTCTGGATCCCAACAAGGCCCTGATGGACACGGCCCCTTTAATCTAGCCGCCATCCCTGCCTCCCCCCCCCCCCCCCCACTCCCCCTTAACCCCCTCCGCCTGCCTGTCTATCTACCTGTCTGTCTGACTGAGGCACAGTCAGCGTCTAACTGCCGTCACCAGCACCTGACCACCAGACCCCACCACCTGCAGAACTGTCCTGCACCAGCCACACCCTACAGATTTGTACAGACTACAGCATATATACCGACCTAAATCATGCATGCTCTTGTAAAACAAAAAAAACAACAGAGCTGTATTGTTTTTTTTTTATTGCGATGAGACCTGCATAATGCACACTATACAACACATAATAGACATTTTTTCAAGCAAAGCGGGATGTTTTTGATCTCTCCTTGCCAAGAAAGCTCCCCAATCAGAAAAGAATACCTAACAATAGTGAGCTGGACTCAAGAGATTAGTCTGACCCTTCTTTGGTAGCAGCCGTGTCTCCTCATCACTCTGCTTGTCCTCCTCTTCCTCGGTTATACCAATAACCTGCTAAGACCCTGCTTCGCCAATCAACGAGCGGGCTAAGAGCTTGTTCTCCAAAGCTAATCATAAAGTCGATTTTGTTTTTTCCTTCCCGTTCCTATTATTTTATTTTTATTTTTGGATCACTAAACGAACAAGCACGCTAAGGAAGTCTGCGTGGTCGGACGCAAGCACCAACTCAGGGGGGACTGATCCAGACCTTGAAGCGTTAGCTCTGACCTGCTACTACCAGCTAGGCCTGAGTAGCGGCTCACCACGTCCCAGCTGATGGAACTCCCGGTGGTTTAATAAGTTAGTTCTGGACCAGCTTCAAAACCCACCCGGTAGCTCTGCTGCTGGGTCTCCCTTGCCACAACAACCTGTTGTGTTCCTCACTTCCACTGGGCTCTTCACGCTTTCCCATTCCTTTCCATTTTCACTTGTTTCTCACCCCATTCTGCGTCGTGTTCATGGGCCGATGATGCTACCACTACGACGATGGCTGTCACACAGGAGAACCAAGGACTGCCTCCGCGTTACAGCCCTTGATGTAAACACCATATCTCATGTCTGAATGAATGCCTTAATGGACTATTGGTAGGTGTGTGTGTGTGTGTGTGTGTGTGTGTGTGTGTGTGTGTGTGCGTGCAAATAATGTGACACAGCACCTCTCCCAAGATTGCAGGAGAGCAAATGGAATACCTCTCTGTCAGGATGCGGCTCTGGCCTGTGTGTGTTGTCTAGAGAAAAGGGGTCCAGGGTTTGAACAGACTGAATGTCCTCTTGTGTGGAACTGCTCTCCCGGGGAGCACCTTTCACATGGTTAAGAAACACTTAATTCTAACAAGGGCTCACGATGAAGTGGCACGGTTCGATTATTAAACCTCAGCGCAAAGGACAGTGGCAACTCAAGCACACTATTCTTTTATTTCATTTGTATTATGCATGTCAAGCCTTCCGTTTTCCCTTCCTCCTGTTGTACAGTCTATCCCTAGCTCCCTTTTTTAAGTTGACCACATATGTGACCATGGTAGCGTTTCAGTGGATCTGACTGACCAAGTTGTACAGTACCAAATTCTGAATGACGCAAATCACAGTTGAGTGTGTTGGGCGATTCAATCAGGAGGTTGGTGAATAGATGTAAAGAGAAAGCGGTGTTATTATTGGCCCTTGTATGGGTTGAATGCATAAAGTATGAGGTTTCTAAAACCCTTAGCTATTTGGAACATTGTATAGCTTAAACCTGTGGAAACAATGTGTTTCTTAAACAATGGCCAGTCATCTTTTTATTTTTACAATGACGTGTGAATATGATGGGAGCAGTCACCAAGTCACTTTCTGAGTCTTCAGTTCTTTGACACCCCCCCCAGCCGGCGTAGTGTGTAAATCAGCCACTGACCATGACTTGAAGTCTCAACTGATGTGTGGAGCGCACTGCGCATCCCCAAGTACTTCTTGTGTTTGGAAGGAGAGTTAACTGTGTGGCTGTGCATCGTCTATACTCATCTCATCTGTCAGCAAACATTTTGTGCCCATCTCATTTTTTATGTGGTAGAACTGTTAATATATGCATTTTATGAAAATTATTTTTCTTTTCAATTATGCACCACTGTTCAAAGATTTTATATCCTAACTTTGCAAAATCTACAACCTTTGTAATATTCAATGGTTTCTTTTAAAAGGACATTTTATGTAATGTTATTTTTAGCATTCTGTAATTAAAATGAAGAAATTAGGTTGTGTCCTAGTGTTTAATGTAAGTGAATATACACCAATCAAGTTTGGACCATTGGACAATTAAAGACGGCACCAAGTGGGATGTATAAAGAAACGGTTCCAATACCGGTATGCCTACAACGCAGTAGGCTAATTTAGTGTAAACAAAACCTGTACTGGAATATTTAATAACTGCAGGCATGCAAACTGGTTTGGGGTGAAAAAGGTGAGAATGATACGTGAGCCAAGGAAAACCAGGCATGCAAACTAGTCACCTTTCGGCGAAATTCGCCGTTTTTTTTTTAAACAAAATTGGCCACTTGTGTGATTCGTGGAGATCCATTGAGAAAACATTGGGAGTGGGGGGGGGTCTACAGTCTGACGAAAACGAGACGATAACTAAATAAAAACTAAATTTGATTTGAACGAATAAAAACGAGACGAAAATGTAAGCGGGACGATTTAGGAAGCGATCCAATCAGAACTAAGCTCTTTATGTGGGGAAGTACTGATCGTCCCGCCCGGCAGGTCAACTACCAGGCGCTTGCTGCGTCGCAAGCAAGTGTCCCTTTGTAAACAGTTTGGCGCAACAATCACCGGTTAAAACACAAGCAAGTGGCCCATCCTTGTCGGAGGCCTTCTGTACCTGTGAGGTAGAATGGAGGGGGGTCCGATTTTTCTGTCTCTCATTCACTCCCGTCTCTCACTCAAACATACGCGCACACACAGCACACACAATAGCTTTTTACCATGAGTACCACCTTAGAAATTATTTGGCTCTCCAAGTACCACCGGAATTAAAATAAAGTTTACAAAGAAGGCATTAATATTAATAATATGATTTATTATTCACATAACTTTACTTGACTGAACAACCAACTGTAGACTATGTAAACTCATGTAGGCCTATTGTATTTAAACACTTGCAACGAGATAATACTAACAACAGGTCAGAATATAATGTTTAGGTTTGAAGGAGAATGTAGCCTACTCCGGCACAAATTGAAAATTAAGAATAGTAGGCCCTACTGTTAACAGTAATGAGTGTGTTTGGGGTCACAGTGTATCCAAATCATCAAAGTTACACCACAGGTAGGGCCTACTATAATATCACGATTATATACAAACATGTACGGGAGATATAACATTTGTATACAGAAACATATAGTCACATTTTAATAGTGATACCATATTTAAATTTAAATTTAAAAAATATATATAAAACATAACAATATTTAGAAAAAGGTACACATCACCCTTATCAAAAGCAATATCATCATAGCACATAGGTTATCTTGCGTCCATGTTGGCCTAGTCCATTATTCAACCAACTATTCTAATTACAACAGTTACAGCGAACATGTTAAGGTAAATTCATCATTGATACCACATAGATGGTCTCCTAAGACCAGTTCAGACCAAAGATTCGCGACGCAACGAGACTCTTTTGGGACGTCGCAGGGGAAAAGTTGCAGCAGTGTGAACTGGTCGTCGCAAGGCGGCTGATGCCGTTGCAAGGAGTCCCCAAAGATTGAACATGTGAAATCGCCAGGTCCAGTTTTAGAACGCAACGATGTGGCTATTTCTCTTCAGCTAATCACGACACAGCACAACAATTTAGGCTTATTAAATACAAGTTGTAGATGCTAACGGTATTATCTTTGGTTTTACACCGCACTTATTTAACATGCCCTGCAAATGTATAAATCAGTGTTCGAATTACGTGGGAGCCAGAGGGAACCGATCTTCCAAAAAGGCAAAGTCAAAAAACTGAGGGGTCTCATATCTGAAGGTGTCTGCCATATTTGGCATTGTAATTTCATCTTAAACAACACTCATCCATCCCCGTGCAGTCTCTTACCATTAAAGATGTTAGATTAAAATATAGGCTAGCCTACTATACGTCACGTAGACTGACTCATTTCACGGATTCCTGTGAGACCGGGTTGCCTTAATTACATCGGTCGCATTTGTCAGGTGAAAACTAAATGTCAAGGGAAAGAGGCGGTGGTTGAAAAAAGTATTTCGATCGCTTATTAAGTTCACTCGTGGCGTGTAATGATTTATTCGTTTCCCTGTATCATTTCCTTAATTTAGAAGACAGTTAAAAAATAATAATAAAAAAATAATAATTATAAAAAAAAATGATCTAAAAAGATTATATTAAAAAATAATCTGAAAAAAAAATTATAAAAAAAAATTATATATAAAAAAAAAATTATAAAAAAAAAAAATTATAAAAAAAAAATTATAAAAAAAAAAATTATAAAAAAAAAATCAATTTCTTTTTTTATAAATTAAAAATATTTTAAAAAAAAAATAGGACCTGCGCACAAATGTTTTTTTTTGGATCTGCGCGCGCATCTTTTTTTGGACATGCGCACGCGCATCTTTTTTTGGATCTGCGCGCGCATCTTTTTTTGGACATGCGCACGCGCATCTTTTTTTGGACCTGCGCGCGCATCTTTTTTTTGGATCTGCGCGCGCATCTTTTTTTTGGACATGCGCACGCAGGTCCAATAAAAGATGCGCGTGCGCATGTCCAAAAAAAAGATGCGCGCGCAGATCCCAAAAAAAAGATGCGCGCGCAGGTCCAAAAAAAAACATTTGTGCGCAGGTCCAAAAAAAGATGCGCGTGCGCATTGATAATTTTTTTTATATAATTTTTTTTTTTTATAATTTTTTTTAAAAATACATTTTTTTATATACATTTTTTTTAAAATATTTTTTTTATATACATTTTTTTAAAAATATATTTTTTTATATAATTTTTTTTAAATAAAAAAAAATGTATATAATTTTTTTTTTATAATTTTTTTATATAATTTTTTTATTTCATAATTTTTTTTTCAGATTTTTTTTATCTTTTTTTAAATCTGTTTTTATATATATTTATATATTTTTTTATAATTATTATTTTTTTATTATTTAATAATAGGTAAGACCGCACGGGGATGGATAATGAGCGTTGTTTAAGATGAAATTACAATGCCAAATATGGCAGACACCTTCAGATATATGAGAGACCCCCTCAGTTTTTTGACTTTGTTGCCTTTTTGGGAGCTTGGTTCCCTCTGGCTCCCACGTAATTCGATTTATACATTTCAGAGCTGCCAACTTGCACGGTGCACCGTGTGACACACGTTTTTGCCTGCTTACACACGCCACACATCCAATTTCTCACGGCCAAAAAAACTAAAAACACGCGTCCCCTCCCCCCCCCCTCAATCCCGATCGTCGGTCCGTCCGTCCCCCCCTCAACAATCACGATCCCCCCCCCCCCCACAGTCAACATTTAAGCCCAGTTCAGACCAAAGATTCGCGACGCAACTGCTTGCAACTCGCAACTCCTTGCGACTCCCTGCGGCGAGACGGGCTGAGACGTTCTAAAAACGGGGCAGTTCACACTGCTGCACCGGGCGGCGACGGCAGGTGGTCTCCCTAGCAACTGTGAACGCTCTGGCACAGCTGAGAGCCGCATCAGCATCACTTCCATCCTGCTAAAAAGTAACCTAACTTAGGTTTGCGATTAGTTTTATTTTGGTTGAGAGTAGGCTAGAGTTGCTGTGTTTCGCCATTCTCCACTACTTCTGCATTGTAGTAGGCCTAATTCGCTGGAGCTTAGTTTGTTTAGATCCTGCTAGTTGGATACATTGCATTCTTTCGTAGTGGCGACTTCTCGACTGCAAGGGAAGCTCGGCTTCCCCTAAAATTCCCCGAAAATTAAATGGTCAGATATATACTGTTGTGTTAACATTTCATTGATTAAAAATGCGTTAGAACACGTCCATCTCGAAGACGAGTTCGTTCAGAATCAGCTGCTTATCGCAGGTCGACTGACTCGATGTCCTTCTCATACACTTACGTGTTTAATTTGCGTGTGTTTAGACAGATGGGCGTGCACACACACGCGCACCAAGCATCACTCGCATTCATTCATTATTTT
Organism: Micromesistius poutassou; assembly: GCF_964030765.1. NCBI lineage: Eukaryota > Metazoa > Chordata > Actinopteri > Gadiformes > Gadidae > Micromesistius > Micromesistius poutassou. Next base: position 14,067,680 of record NC_140272.1, read on the forward strand.
AAACACTCACTCGCGGTAAAACTATGTTTTCTCACGATCAAATACTCATCAATCCTGAAAGTAATGGGCTTGTACACGATGTCTTTGTCAAGAACATATGTGTTTGCTGTAGCCTACGGTGTTTGCAGATGCATTGATTTAAAAGTAGGCCTACAATTTACCGCTGTATCAGCTGTGATCATTTAACCAATCATTTAGGCCTACCCTAAAACTAGATTTTGTTTTGGAAGCCTGGAATATACTTTCTCGAATGTATTATTGTTATTAGCCTATTATTATTATTATTTTAACGCATGGCATAGCTTACTATACTTCATTCATGTTCATTCATGCAACCCTATGGAAAAAAAAATGTTTCCACAATCCACACGCTATTTCTATGCAGTTTCACACGTATGCATAATCTTTGACATCATAATATTAAACATGCAAGTGTAGTGGTGCCTGGTTGCTGCGGGGGAAAATCAGCTTTGCGCCGGGTGCAAACTAGCAACGACACATGCGTCGGTGTAGAAAGTCAGATAGGGCCCTTCTTCTGTTTGGCGCACATGGCTAATTTGCATACGCGCACAGGACTGTCGGAATGGGAACATGTCGGACTGGCAGCATTACGGGGGCGCGATTACGGGCTGGCGGAGTTACATTTAAAAAACGCGTTCAAGTAAAAATAAATAAGAAAAGCGGAATCAATTTGTGGCGCTCGTTGTTCAATCTGTGGCGCAGCGCCACACATTGGCCTATGTGTGGGAAACACTGCACGGCCATCACACATTGTAAATAATTTATTGTTTCATTGTTGTAGCCAGTTCATTTATGTAATATATGAACCGTCAACAATGCGATGGGGGGGGGGGGGCGATCAGGATTGTTATTGTTGTTGGATGTGTGGCGTGTGTCTAAGCAGGCAAAAGCGTGTGTCACACGGTGAACCCGTGAGAGTTACGGTGAACCCAGCTCTGCTTCAACTTAAAAAAAAAAAAAAAATCGTTCATACTCCGCGTACCACTAGAGAACGCTCGCGTACCACCGTTTGAGAACCACTGCTCTATACTATATTTCTGCTCCTTTCTCCCGTCATAAGAACATTACTGTATGTAACCGTGGCTATCTGTTGCGTGCACGGCTTTCCCACAAATATAGCTTTCTTTATAAAACATTAGAATTTTGGGATGACTCGTCTGCCAATGACTTCAAGTTGGTTGTGTTTTAACCGGTGATTGTTGCGCCAAACTGTTTACAAAGGGACACTTGCTTGCCGCAGCAAGTGCCTGCTAGTTGACCTGCCGGGCGGGACGATCAGTAGGCCTACTAGACCCCCCCCCCCCCCCCAATGTTTTCTCAATGGATATCCACGAATCACACAAGTGGCCAATTTTGTTTAAAGGTGACTAGTTTGCATGCCTGATAACTAACGGGTTTGCTTTTCTTACAATATCATATTTGACAAAACTACAGCCTCACAAGCACATCATCATGCAGGAGATATAGATTCTTTATTTTCGTTTGAAGAGAAGCAACTTTCTATCCCAGGCAGTGCTGCCAAAGCTCTGTATAAGCTCCATGCTGCATTGTGTCTCCAAATGTTTCCTAGCGTGGTCCGCCACATCCCCGTTGATCTTCAGACTCTTGAAGTGGTCAAAGTCGGAGCGGCCAAGCTTCCGTAGCCGACGGGCCGCAGAGCGATAGCACTTCCAGGGCTGAGCCTCCAGAACGATATGCTGGCTTAGTGATGCAAGCCGAGAGAGGAACTTCAACAGAGCTACGTCTCCGTGGTTCAAGTGGATCCACATGGTGACGGCAAAACAGAAACACACATGGAAATGGGTACACCCATGGCGTTTGAGGTAGTCCTGCAGTGGATCCTGGCTTGAGGGATCCATGGCGATATCTAGTGGAATAAAGGAAATGTTTTCCGGAAGCGGGTTGGTCTCTTGAGCTCGCTGAATGAGGCTCTCGTCCAAATCGAAACCCAGGACGTGAGCTGCCCTGGGTTTTGAGCTTTCGTACCTCTCTGGTGTCAGCACAAAGTGTTTATACAGAGCTACACTCAGATCCTGAAATGGAAAAATAGAAAGTAAATGTTTTGGATTTTCACGAACTTGACCTGACAGTTACTTGCATATCAACTTAATAGAGCCATGTGCCACATACCCCAGAATTACATCCTACGTCGAGCATCAGCATAGTTTGGTGAATGTCGCTATATCCTAAATCTTGAAAGAGTGTATTAGGCAGTAGATTTAAACGGTTCTCAGGTGGATTAAATGTGTAATAGTTTATAAAGTTGCCATACGGAGCAGCACCAGGGTCATTTATATCATTGTCCATTTTATCCTTCTCGTATGCTGCCATTGTAGTGTGCGCATTCTAAACACGTCCGACTAGAAACACCCACCTGGAGCTCTCCTATTTTGTCCTTCGTGTGCTCCCGTAGTTGTCGACGTGCGTGTCTGTTGGTTTGAAGGTGAAGACGCTTTCAGTTATTAGTTGTATAAACACAAAGGTAAGTGACGACTTTCAGTGTGTCTTTATTATGGCAGATAACAATGCATAATATTGTGCAGTATACATTTGACTATTTGCGTGGCCTGTTGTGAGAATGTATAGTGAAAGTATACTGAAGATGCTGTTGTGTAAGCTAGCTTCAGTGGCGTTGGAGGGAATGTGATGTATTTTCTATCCTTTCTAGAGACTATTTTCTCCAATGAACTCAAATAAGTGTCCAAACTAATGCCTGCAGCTGAATGTTTATTCTATCAAAAAAAAAAGAAGCTATTTTATGGCTTTGCTGTGAAGTCGGATCCGTGTGTCAGGTGTTTGTCATTCAAATGTTACATATCTTAGAACGACTAGCCCTATGTTATAGATTTTGTTGTTTTGTGTACTTGCATTATCCCAATTGTTTCCAACAATGTTCAAACCCCATTCAAACTCGTTTGTTTTATTCACGGTAACGGCATGTTGCGTGCCAGCCACTAAGCAAATGCAGTGTTTCCAACACATACATTTTTACTTCTGATGGTCATTAAAAATAAAGTAAAGTATCCTTTTGGAATAATTTATTTTTTCTTTTAAATGGTTAAAATCATATCTAATCGTAAAGCTGCGCCCAACACATTTATTCGCGCTCCCTTTTTTTTTACCAATACGTTGACAACGTATTGGTAACCAGGTGTGAGTGCAGTCAGCCATGTGTTTTAGATACAACACAAGTGGGAGTGTCCACCTAGATGTATGATGGATAGAAAAGCAACATTTGCTACAGCGCACTGGTTAGACTGATCCATCCAGCGTACATCTAGGTGGACACTCCCACTTGTGATGTCACTAACACAGGAAAATGCAAATTTCCAAACGGCTCTTAATGGTTAATAATACTCACAACTGGTGGCATAATATTACCCCTTTAAGGAAGGGTTCTTTGGCCATCACCTATTTTGATTAAATATTGATAAAACAATGCCCATTTCCTTGGCAGGTATACACGCTAGACACACTGGGCTCATACCGGTGATCACGTCTTTAGTCAGAATTGTAGAATTTAGAATTACAGCCTGTCACATCGCTGTTATTCAGAACGTGAATCTGTTGAATGTCAAATATCTTTATCATCAATATCGTCCTCTGTAAACATGATTTCTGCCTAGAAGTCAGATAGAAGACATAACAACTCCCATATTCCCAAACTACTTCACAATGTCCACTGACGTATCTTGATATTGTTCTGATTCAGAGACACCTAGAGGCAGAAAGTACATGAAATGTCTTTTTACATTATTAATTGAATCTGAAGTGTTTTTCTTGCAGTATGTCTGGCAATTGTTTACCTTATTTTAATGCATGAAAGTGTAACCTGTAATTAAGTTTGTGTTTAATTCCATCAGGATTGGTATCACCATGGCTTTTGGAAAGCGCCTGGCTGATTATGGATATCGGGCCTTTTCTGGATCAATGATGCTGCTGACAGTCTATGGTGGTTACCTGTGTGTAATGCGAGGATACCGCTATATGCAGAAACAGAAACAGCTCCAAATCGCAGCTGAAAACCAGGACACAGAAGTGATGAAAGACTAGATGGACTACTTTCAGTTTTCATCGAAATTGATATCCATGTTTGGTTTGACCATTACATAGTCTTGAAGATTTATCTATGGACGCAAATCTACTGTCATGGTAATGGCCATGCCCAAGGTAGCTGAATTGTTTCTGTTGCATACAAAATTATTGTAACTATGAACATAAAACTGTTTAAACAAATGTACCAGTGGTGACAATATTGCCAATCATATCTGTTTGAACACCAGTTGTCCTCAATAATTGCAAGATGATATGATTGGTTGTAAAATAAATTATAATTGTCAAGCAATAAACATGTCTATTCTTTGGAGGAATGAAACATATACACAGTTAAGTCAATCAATGTAACACATATTGAAATACAATTAGTTTTGTTTTTTTTACAAGGCACTTAATGGAGTATATGATACTGTAAATGTACATTTCTCACACCTGGATATTTCAGAAGGCAGTGACCACAATATTATACATAATTAACATCATAAACAAAGTTATCTATCTATATGTGTGTATAACAAAACAACCCAAGTTCATCTGACCAATAAAACTGGAAGATAACCCAGAAGCAAGCAATTGCAGCAGAACTTGCCATTAAGACAAACACAACTCTAATCAAATGCCACAATAACAGGATACACAAATCACTCTTTTCAACAGATTTTAATCTTCCGTTGACCTACCGCTTCCTACCCTCCCTGACTCTCTCACTATAAAGTAATTAAGTTCAATGTTATGGGATTTTTATAACCCAGTGTTTTTTTTTTAGAACCCCTCACGGTCCTTCTGCTGTTCCATGGCAGCATGTTAGTGTGGCTGTTGTTGCCATGCATGAGTGGGTGAGGTGGCTGAGGGGAGGGGCTCGTGGGAAATAGTTGGTTGCAGAAAGGACCGCTCCAGTCAGGGTGTCACCAGCCACTGTGGTTCATGTGCTTAGAAGTGGTGCAGTGGCCGTTGATGCCGTTCTCGGCCTTGGGAGAGCGTGGGACCTGGGGCACGGAGGCCCTGGACACGTCCCCCTCCTCCTCCGAGCTGCTCTCGATGTCGCTGCGCACGTCCTTGCTCACCTGGCAGGCGAAAAGGAGGAAGCAACGCGTTAGCCATGCCCCTGACGACAGGGCGGTTAAGTGCTTTCCATCCCATGTTGTTTATAAGGACATTGTTGCATTGCTACGATAAATTGCTTTTTCCGTCATTCAATTGAGTAAGGTACTGGTGAATTTCCAGGGTCGCTCCAATGTCGATATATTGATATTCTTGGAGGGCATTGGGTCTCGAATTTGATGCTCAAGGGGGAATAGGGACCTGGCCCACATGAGACAAACTTTACATCTTTCCAACCAATTATGTAAATATCACGTTGCATAATTATTTATATTTAATATTTATATAGAGGCAAAGGAGTATTATTTCCTTCCAGTTGGAGGAACATGCACAACTCTACTTCCAACTACCACAGACTTTACCACTGGCCCCCAACGCCCCATTGGCGCGGACCCTGGGAGTTTCTCCATTGTACTAGCCTGCAATCCAAAATCGAAGAAATTGCTGCTCATATGTAGTGTGCCTATTTTAATCACAAGATGGCAGTATGGCGCCACATATTAATACATTATAAATAAATATATGGCAAGGGAGCCCCCACAGATGGAATGAAAGGGAAACTTACAGCACAAAGAAGGTAAAATGTTGTCAAGCAGACAAGAGTGCAGGAAGAGAAGCAGAGATAAGACGAGCAGGGTTCACCGGATTTAGACAAAGAAATAGACATGATCTCTGATCCCAGAGGAAACAGACTCTGCAGGAGGAATGAGAAATGAGCAACAACAGTTTTAAAAGAGATTGAAAGCATGCCGTTACATACATTTTCACAGCAAGGTTATTGTAGTGTGAAATATCTTTACCCAGCTACACTACACCAATGTGCATCACTTTCCTTTGTATTTTATTTCATTTTATTTATTTTATTTATTTTAAATCAAGCTTTGTGGCAGCCGTTTCAGAATAAGATCTACATTTCAAAGATAAATTCTTAAAGGGGTAGTTCAGGATTTTGGACATCGGGTCTCATTTCCAAGTGAGCCAGTGTGTTATTTATCATTGGAGACCGTTTTCAACACTTTTCATTCAGTCCTTCTAGTTGCAGAAATCGCTGGTGCTAGGCTAGTGCAAGTCGAAGGGAACTGCTAGCCTGCCAATAAAAACAGTTTTACCCACTCCAAAGTACACCCGATGCAAACCAATTATAATGCCCGACTATCGATGTAAATGTCTGTGTTGATAGAATAATATTAGAAATAAAACTATCCTTGTATCGCAATGATCACATTACATTTTGGGGGACTACTTTCTCAGCAGCGGCGGAATTTCACTTTGCTCCGGTGTAGCAACCAATTCACTACAGCAGAAGGTAAACAGAGAAGCGCACTCCATGTAATATCAATCCGCCGCTGCCGTAGCTTGCTTCCAACTACAGGGATTATAAACTAAATGCAATGCGATGCAAGGGTAAGTTTATTTCTAACACTATTCTATCAACACAGACATTTACATCGATAGTCTGGTATTATAATTGGTTTGCCTCAGGAGTGGGTAAAACTGTTTTTATTGGCAAGCTAGCAGTTCCCCTCGACTTGCGCTAGCCTAGCACCAGCGATTTCTGCAACTAGAAGGACTGAATGAAAAGTGTTGAAAACGGTCTCCAATGATAAATAACACACTGGCTCACTTGGAAATGAGACCCGATGTCCAAAATCCTGAACTACCCCTTTAAGAGCTATTAACTATAAATAATAAAAAGAAATACATAACTATAAATAACATGTCGATATAGCCGTCACAGACTATGTCCATCACAAACAAATCACAAACAAATTAAGGCAGAGCGTCATGAGGTGTCGTTCACGAGAACTTTCCGACTACGCGAAAAGGTTTTCCCAGCGATGTGAACACGGCATCTATCACAAACCAATTGGGATGGACTATGTGTTAAAGATATATATATTTTTTATATAATATATGCTGACAACGCAGTGCAATATGCAGGCATCTTTGGTGACCAAAATGGTGAAAGTAATTTGCTAATTTTCTTCTATTGAATGAGTATGTGGTCAATACACAGTAAGTGACTGCACAATATATTTCATCACATCCAATGAGCTACAGTCTACCAGCCTACCCAGTGGACTGTAGCAAACGTTGCTCATCTATCCAGCACAAATCTAGGTGGACACGCCCACCTGTGATGTCAGAAGCGGCACATTTTAAAAACGGCTTGTAATGGCAAATCACACTCACACCTGGCGGTATAATATGTCCCCTTTAAGATTTAATCTGAGGACATTTTTTAATTCTGAGTAATTAACAATTAATTAATTGAATAAATTACAAATAGATTTCAAGGAACGAAATTGAATTCTGGATGATTTAAGCATAGGAAATATAAAGTAAAAAGGTATTTCGTTCACTGATCACAACTTAACTCTCTAGTGGTCACAGTGGTTACACTCATCGACATGCTTTCTTGTAGTTTAGATCAGTGGCCCGCTCTGGGATGTGGCTTACCTTGCCGCGGAGCATAGCTTTGAGGGCTATGCGTGCTATCAGGTAGGACCAGATGACATGGAGCACTTGCAGCACCAGCAGCAAGGAGTTGAAGAGCCACCAGGACGGGTACGGGCCGATGATGGCCCAGCTCTCAAACAGAGTGGTGTTCAGGATCCTGGAAGGAAAGACAAACTAAGTACAGTAGGGAATAATATACACGTCTTCAATTAAAGTACCATACAGAGCATATGAGTCATGTGGTTTGATTGGTTGACCTAATTCCTACTAACTAGACCCACAAGGTACCCACTCAGAGGGGACTTGTTCCGAGTACTTTTGGACGTTCAGCCTTGTCTGTCTGAGCCACACAACACTGGATTCCCCTGCCCACAAATGCACCTGAACTACCCCTGACTGTTAAGAAAACATTGAAAAGCGGTCTCCAAGCACACCGGAGCTGTGCCCATATCTCATTCTCCAGCTCCTGTGTGTACCACCTCCATCTAATCAAGTGTGGACATTGCATTTACTGATTATTTTTAATGGCGCCGTACTTTGAATGTTTCGTAACATAAAGTTCCGTTTTTTATTTGTTTGATTTTTTTCAACTGTATTGTCATTGTTTTGTTGTTTGCAGGGACTACAGATGTAAATTAGTCTCTAAGCTAACTCTGAAATGTTTACATTTAAGGGTGAACTAAAAAACTAAAAAACACACACTTTCGCTTTTAGGGGAAGCATTTCCTGAGATTTTCTTTGAATGAGATTCTATTTATACTGTCAGTAAAGGTTGACAGTATAATAAAACCAGTAAAGGTTGTTGATATATTTTTTCATGCCCTCAACAGCAAGCATAGGGGAAATAAGCAAGGGCAATAATAAAGTTAAATATTGATATATGCCTGGCCCACTTCCTCAGGTTACAATACCACTGCAAGACAGGCTTGCTTGAAAAACAAAAGGCTATCATGGCAGGATTTGACCTAAGGGCTGTTGAAACATGTACTGCAGTTAACTCTTTGTGCACTCACCGTGTACAATGACATGACACTGTGATGCGCAACACTCTCATCCTACACAGTCCTGCTTTAAAGAGTTTGGGTTTCCCCACTGGATCTCACCCCACGACTGAGACAAGACCACTACCTGTCCTGCAGTAACCGCACATCCCTGACCCTTGTCCCCTCCATTGTATCTTTTAAGTTTGCCTTTTTTTTTTTTAAATTGTCCAAAAAATTGGGCGCCTATCTGCAGGCTGGCCTTCAAATGAACCCCCTTCCCCCAACAACAGCAGTGAGATTAGCGGTTTGCACCTTTCCACCGCTTACACCCCCGGGCAGAGTGTGCATTTCCATTCCAATGTGACGTTATTATCCACCCCCATCCCCCTCCCAATCTCCAGCACCACGACACCCAATACGGCTGCTCGGGTTACCTGTGTCAAAAACATGTTCCCTCCTGGCCCCGTGGCTGTAGCAGATCAGCTCTGCAGCTGTAGCCTCTCTCTGTGGGATTGACCCCCCCCCCCCCCCCCCCCACCACCATACTCTCCATGGACATGCCCATTGATTTGTGGATGTAGTGTTAATTGTATAACACTGTACTGCCCAATAGAGTTACACCAGCTTGTCAGAGAGTGGTTGTAAATAAAGGCTTAGTTATGGTTTTACGTCAACGCAACGCAAGCAGGTTTACGGACCCATTATGTCCTTGCACACCCTCCTTGTGTCCACAGAGCTATGATTGGTTCGCTAACCCGACGTAAACCCGACACAGAATCAAAACATGTTCACGAGTCGCCTGGCTTCTCATCTCCAATGTAGGACGGCGTTGATGGCGGTTTATTTTTGTGATAATAGACGGAAACGAACATGAAACGGAAGTAGGATGATTATGTGTCCATGTTACAATGTTTCTGTCACTCACGACACTTACCATAATGGAAATATGACGAGGCGTGTGAGGAAGAATGCAACACTGAAGAGGATGAACAAGACGTCACAGAGACGCTGGTACTTGGCGTAGTTGGCCAGCTTGGCTGCCTGTAGGAGAAGGGCAGCAATAAGCAACACATTGGGACACCTCAGCAGCTTATGGAGAACCTCACTCCTGAAATTGATCCAGTTGCAGGCAGCAAACTACAATTACTTCCAAAAATCCCAAAAGACCTTCAGATATGCGGCAGCCTCCTGACAGCCTACCTCCTACCTCCAGAAGCGCTCCTGAAGTTAAATGTCAGCATAATGTTTTCATTAGTATCACCATGGACACAGTTAGTTTGCTTTCGGATGTCAGAATGTTCGAATATGATTGATCCTTAAAAGAGAGCCCCCATTAAAAGAATGTGCATTGTCTGATCGTCTGGCTGACCTTTTAGTTTCTGTTACGAGTTTGTTGGTGTTTTGGTTTAGTTTCAGTTTACAAAGTACCGGTTCTCTAAATGAAAGCCTTTTGTGTCAGCTAAACGGTTATGACTTTTGTTTTGGTGAACAGAGTGCCGGCTCTCTAACTTAAAGCAGTGGTGACTTTTCCTTCAAAAGTTCAACAACAATTAGGCCCTTTGTCATTGGCCGGCGGACGTAGGGACAGCAGACTGACCTCTAGCAGGAAGTCGGAGGCGTCGTGGACGCTCATGACCAGGCTGCCCACGCGCAGCATGTTGTTGGCGTAGGAGAAGCTGATGAGGCTCACCGTGGCCATGTGGTGGATGAACATGACCACGAAGTCCTGCGCACGAAACAGGGGGACAAATGCATGTCAACATGCATGCATGTTGTATGTGTGTATGTGTGTCTGTGTGTCACTGATCATGTCTTGCATATCGTCACCCTCTTAAAGTAATGGCCTAAGTCATATTTTCAAGTCATGTTTTCAAGAAAACAGAAAAAACTGAACCATATATAGAGTATACTCTATATATGGTTCAGTTTTTTCTGTACTATTACTGTACTATGTTAAAATATCAGCTACTAATTGACAGATACAAAGCTACATAAAATAAATACATTAACACATAGCTTTCAAACATTAACATGTACATGTTGTGAAGGGCACAGCATTTATTAAGACAGGAGAAGCCCCCAAAATGAACATTGGGTGGCACCAGTGATTTTCAATGTTTGATATCTTCACTAGTTTAGTGTACTGCCCGTGCCCTGGTTCATTTTACATTACATTTATTCAGCAGTTGTTGTGTCTACAGCGACTAACATAAAAGGGGCAGACCCATAATTAATGACAGCTGTTTTTGACAAAGGTTTTTGTCAAAAACAGGTTTATTGTTGTTCAAACTATTTCCTGCTCTGAGTCTTTGCTTACATACTTTATACTGATACTACCAACTTAGTTGGGTAATAGAACATTTGGGGTGTGTCTCTCTTCCCAGTATTCACAACAGTCTGCTGCATGTTATGATTCAAACACCTTTTGCTTAAGATAATAGAATGACATCTTAAAACTGCATTTGTATAAATAAATAAAAATAGGAATAATATATTATTTTCATATAAAAGTAACCAGACAACAAACAGATACCAGATACCACAACAGACTGAAGGACTATAGGACTGGCCTAGGACTCCTATCTAAACAATTAACTTGACCAACAACAGTTGACCCAGGCCTCGTAAATGCCAACGTAAATGATGGTTTGGTTAAAGTATCTTAGAACAAAGACTGTCATGACGGTGGGAGTACCAGAGGTTACACAGAGGTCAAATCATGGAAAAGTGCTGGCTCAATTCCAATAACTTCAAAGCTCACCCTTGTGGTCTTACCGACACAAATATACTAATGTAAGCATATGTTTGTATGTATACTTTTGGATGTATACCATCATTCAAACGCTTATAGCTCTTTCTATGTCCTGAATTCATATTCCAAGCTTTCAACAACTTAATAACAAGCTCTGATGAAAAGTCTGTTCACTTTCAGGTTTTCATTCAGTAAAACATTTAGTATATAATAATGCTCTCTCTCAATCGGAGTGTCAGGCTCAAGGCCAATTTACACCAGAGCCGTTTAAGACGCGTTTTTTAGTCGGCCGTCAGACGTCCGATTTCAGCTAGAGATAGAATTCCATTCAAACTAGTGCACTGATTTTCACCGGCAGCGTTCTACGCCTGTCTCACGGCCGACCAAAGCTTAACTTTACGCTTCACTTCTAGTTTCAACCGTTTCTGAAACGTGTCGGTTATGATGTGCAGACCTATTATCTGATGAATCTTGAAAATATAGCAAAATAAATGGCGGTGGTGTGAATTGATACGCCTATGTTGCGCTCACGTCTCTCTCTCGCCTACGGTGTAAATTCCCAGTCAGACTTCGTCATATGCTTACAGCTTGTGACCTCCCCCAGTGATGCACACATGCACACAAATACATGCACATATGCATAAACGTATGTACACAATGTACACACACACAAACATAAACACACATACATTAAAATGCCCACACACACTAACACACGCACGCACGCACGCACGCATGCACACACACACACACACACACACACACGTTCACGTACACACAAACGCACAGCTCTTACCTTCCTTTTAATGTCAGTAAACTGGGAGAACATGAGCGACCAATAGAAGGCCAGCTCCATCACATAGTAGTGGTACAGCCCTGGAGTCAGGACCTATGTGGAGACAGTTAAAACAACACAACATATAAGCCTCATCAACCCAAAGCCAGATCCTTAATCCATCATAGGATTTATCTCATCCCAACCTGTCCCTTTCTATAGGCTGTTTGGCACCTGGATGATTATCTATAGCAGAGCAAAGACAGTTAGGTTCAACTTCAGGGGGTCAGAAAGCCTCTCACCAGGTGATATGGCCGTCCGGATGGAGGGCTCAGACCCACGTAGGGTGCACATTAACTCTACTGCTCGGGGAGGGATTTAAATAGGTTTTACACAAGCAGCGTACGCATGCTAAAGGGAAGGAAATGGATGGCAACAATAGAAAGAATGTCAGCAAGATATGGATCAGTGTTCCATGAGGTACACAGGAGGAACCCATGAGTGTAATATGATTTACCCTCAAAACTGGACCAATGTTATTACATTTATTACATAGTATGTTTGTACTGCGACTGAAAGTTGGCCAGATGGAAATTGAAGATAAGATGTTAGCAACTCACAAACATGAAAATCTGTAACTCACCCTTGGGATAAATAGAAGGTCAACTATTTATTTTTGCATCCTTTACAGTCAGCCAATTAATGGCATGTCAGATGACCCACCCCAAAAGATAAAAAACCTGCCCGACTTGTTGGACATTTTTAATAAATCCGTGAACTTCCTCCTCTACCCCTAGTAAACCAGGAAATCAAAAGACTCACACATCACGCCATCAAATTAGTAACACCACATAACATTGTAGCTCCAAGAAGTGTAAAGTTCTTATTAGTTATTAAATTGACAATGTTCTACGACAATGTTATTTTCAAAACAAATCTATGGAAGTATTGTTTGTGCAGTGTTGGAAGGTTTAGGTTTTCAAAGTTGAGAAAGTAAAAGCCCAGTAACATCTTAATCTGTTATCTAGCATAGCACCAGTGGTGTTTCTACCATTCAACCCCAATCCAAAATAGTGTACTGGTATGAAACTATTTAGTTATACTTTCTGAACCTGGAAGTTCCAACTTCCTTCCATGGCTGGAGTAAATAGACAGAGGATGGGTTAAGGGGACTGCATCTCACCTGATAAGGATAGTTGTACCAGCAGTGCCTCGTATCCCACATCCAGGGGCACTGGTCCAGAAACACAGAGAGGAGCAAACTCATTAGTTCATCAAACAGATGAACTAAGAGGCTCAACAAACAAGAACCCTTTGCGGTTGAAAAGCAAGTCAAAGCAAACAAATAATTTTCCCCAAGTACACACTTGACCCATGGACTGGCTTACTTACCCGCCAAAGAAACTGGATTCCATAGGTAAATATACAAAGATAAAATGTTAACCGCCACCTAATGATGAAAAAACAGACAATGAGGCTCTTAGTGAAGCAATCTATGCAAACATGAAAAAGATCATCCGCATTTATTCAAACACCCCTGCAAAGTCCCTCACGACTACCTGACTGCCCTAACAAAACCAAACTACCAACAAACCAAGCTCCCTGAGACAAAACTGAGCATAGAAGCACTCACATGCTCTCACAGAACTTGGTGTGCGTGCTGGGCTTGTCCTGGTTCCTGCGGCGTCTGAACCATCGCTGGACCTTCCTCACCTGCCAGTCCAGCTGCTTGGAGAGGCCATCCAGGTGGCGCGAGTCTGGGCTCTGTTGAGTTTAACCGGAATGAGCCGAGGGGGTGAATAGAAACAAGTCAGCTAAAAAACAATAAGACACAATCTGTACGGGAAGCTACAGTGGGGAGCTACAGGGGTTGATCAGTGTTTCAAGAATGTTAATAAAAAAGGACCCCAAAATCAAACCTTTCCGAAACGTGCAAAATCTTGAAAAACTATAAAGAAAAGCCATGAGAATTCAAACTGAAACTATTATCAAACGGTTATTCAAATGCAGGTTGATATAAAAGATAACTGAGTGAATGTTTCTCCATGCCTGTTCATGTTCAGGACTGTCCTGTTCTCACGATTCCCTGAAATTGCTCCACATTCAACCGTCCATACCATGTGACTCAATATTCATGAGAATCTTGTTGATAGTGGGTTTCATTTATAAAGGTCACTTCTTGAACTCAATTTGCTGTAAATAAGAAGTCATAAAAGCAACAAATAGATTGTTGAGATTGATGAAAGCGGAGAAGATCATTTTCCTTGATTTATTCCCCTTTTTTAATTGTGTGGTTCTGGCTGCCAGAATCACATGACATGTCAACATTCCTTCACAGTTCCTTCTGGCGCAAATTGCTGTTAGGCAAGAAAAACTGAAACTGCAGACTCTGTACCACGGCCAGAACCAAAGCTTAAATATTGTTAACTACTGCCTTAGTTCAACTACACCATTTATTTGTCTGTGTTTATTCAGTTATAGAACTTCCTTAAGAAGGATCCTTATGTGCTTAAGTGAGATAGGAGAGAGCCATCGGCAGGACCACTTGTAACTTAAGTATTAAGCTTTGGAGCACACCATGCTGTCAATTAGGTTTCACCCTTGCTTTTTACAAAACCACGATCAAATCGAGTTCCCCACATGTATCTCTTAAACCTGCACGAGGGAGAGATGAAAAGGGAGGAGTGGGACTCCTCTACTTCTCCTCCGACCAGTTAGCAAAGCTTAAAGCCACTGATTAAAACAAATTTACAGAATGCCTTATGTTGTTAAAGCTCCTCGCAATGCAGCACAGCCAATCGTAACCCTTCCCTTTGTTTGCTCTGCTTTACCATGTGTGGACCGCGGGTGGCACAAGAACAGGTAGCTGGAGCAGGTGTGACAGGCCAATAAAAGTGGACATTGTGAACGGGGAGCCGGCATGTTTCCCAGGGCACAGATCAGTATGCAACTTTTGTGACCCAAATAATGTCCTTTGGTTGGCGGTGTCCACCAATGTCACTCTCGTTTGGGATTCATTGTACTTCACTTCACCTAATGAGAAGTGAAGGCATGACTGTCAAATCACACATGTAATCCATTAAAGCCCTGTCACTTCAACAAATGCATAGTTTCCTCCATCCTTCTGTTCTGCCTGAACCAGCTGAACGAAGGACCACAAACCACACACACACAATGCAATGCAAGACGCCGGGACAAATAGGTCCTACACATGGTCGCACTGACCAAAAAGGTCCTCTTTATGCCTTTGCAAATCACCACGCATGGAAGCGAATGTTATCCCTGCTGCAGTTCTCAACCCATCAAAAGCAGAAAACACAGAGTTGTTGAATGAAGTGGCGAGCCACAGTGAGAACATTCTACCTTTGTGATGGACATGTACACCTTCTCCAGTACAGTGTTGGGCTGGGCTCTCCGGCTGATCTCTGCCTGGAGGTGGAGACTCCGGGCACAGGTGCTGGCTACATATCTGTCACAGTGATGGAAGAAAGAAAACAGGTCAAGTCAGTCAATCTTATGCTAGGGTATCAACTGATATCCATATACACAAAGTTAGCCCTTGTGAAGCTTGTTCTTAGCTTTTTGATGTGAGTGACAGTGGCGATGGAGGAAGTATCTGATTGCAGGAAATGTTTATGGCATTCATTAAATATCAACATCAGATCACAGCTGTGGATAAGACCTAGTCAACATCTCACTGGTTCTGCACCGAATACGATCCAGGACCGCTCAAACCAAATGACCTTTCAGAGGCAAACAGAACACAAAGGGGAGTGGAAAGCAGTTGTAACGCCTGTGGCCTCGTCGTTTTGGTTTTCACACGGAGACGTTGTCTCGTCTCAAGTTGCTCATGTTAGTCAAAGACAGTGATCATGGTGTCTCTCTTTACACTCAAATAATCATTGGAATGAAACTGGTTTATATAATATAGTATACCCTTAATATAGCATTTATTCTTACATATTGGCCACTGAGACGAACGGTCTCTCATTTATAGATCAGTTCATGGTAAGAAACGATGAAACACTAGGTGTGAAATATAACATGCCCAGGGTAAATTTATCTAATGCAAATAATATGCTTGGATCACATAACCATACACATTCCAGTGGGCTGTATTTTCATCAGGTATTCAAATTCTCTCTAGTCTATTTGCTCAGAACAAGCATACTTTTCTCCAAAATGCAACCTTCTTTCAAAGAAAAGGACATTGTCTGTAAAGGGTGACAAATATTGATTAGATGGGAGATTGCACTGTGAATTGTGCTATAGAAATGCTAGGGCTGCTTCCCTGTTGAGTTGTTGTAAAGAAAAGGTAGGTCAGCCAATTCCCCTCCAAACAGCTATGGCACAAAAGCAGCAAAAATATTTCATATAGGTCAGGCGTAATGTGATACACCTCCTATGGCATCAGTGGCAAAAAAGAAGCAGTGAAAAGGGACTCCATTTAGATAGCACTTTTAAGACCTGTGTCCACTCAAAGTGTTAATTATCACCTCAAATTCAAACCCACATTCATACACAGACGGTGGTGTCAGCCGAGCATGGCATCGCACTTTTCAGACATGTGGCCACTGAGAGGTCTTTATACCATTATTGCCCCACATCATTTCCAACACATTCATACACCTGACGCCGTGTCAAACGTGCAATGCAACAGCCCGGTTGTCAGGAGCAGGTGGGGTTAGGTGTCTTGCTCGGGGACACCTCGACACCGAGCTAGGAGGAGCCGAGGATCAGCTGTGGCATCTCGAACACACCATCTTCCTAGTTGCCAGACAACCCGCTCTTCCCCGTGGGCCACTACCATCCTAGTGGTGACTCCTGAGACATGTTGACATAGACAAGACCGCCTAAAGAAGGTGTGGAGGTGTGTGTGTGTGGGGGGGGGGGGGGGGGGGTGGCACTGCACAGGGAGGAAACTTGTCCAGGACACCTGCTGCTTCTAATGCTCATAGATGGGCATTCTAGTGTATGAACCAGTTTCACGACTTGAGCTAACAGGAAGTGATGGACGAAAGAGGACAGTAGAAGACAATATGAACAATAAGAACTGCAGGAATAGAGATTATTTTTCTAAATCACAGATATAATTGTGAACCCACTGAGGAACAGGAATTCGATTACGATTTAATTCAGATTCCCGCTTGGTCAAGTGTTGGCCTAGTTATAAAACAATGGAAAGGGCAGGTTCTATAAAGGGCAACAAAAGCTGGGAGACTCACACAGAGTGTTTCCTTGTCTCTGTGAGGCACAACACCTTTTTTCTACTTGTGGGAATATGACACTGGCTGCAGCGCCACAACCTGAGCCACGCATGATCACACTTCAGTCTTCTGTTTGTGGCTTACACCATATAAAAACAATCTCACACTTCGCATTATTTTTATTTCATCGCTTTGAATCGCCCATCATTTGCCTATGCCTGCATGTACCTGCACTATCCGGTTCTCCATTGAAAACAGACACAAAACCTTCCAGATCGTAGCGATACTAATCTCATCTTTCAGCTGAAACAACCCGATGCTAGCTTCGGCTTCAACTCCCCAAAAAAATGATGACGATACGTTCCCAACAGGGAGGAGAATCCAGATGTGGTTGTGAATGGGTTTGGTTAACGCACATTCATGAGAGTGACTCTTGATTCGTATTGATCGCCCTCGGGGGACATACCTTCAACAGATAAACGCTTCCAGGTTGGGTGCTTGCGATGCCAGACATTGGACCATGTGGTCGGCCATCAAGGCCAAACGCAACGACTAGCAACAGAAGCTCATGAAGCCAGCTTAGTGTTATCCCGTACACATCATTGTTTGTAGTTCTAACACCGTTCAACCCATGACACGGCTTAGAGCGGCTCGGGGGCCTGAGCGGAGAAAGCAGCCTGACTGTTCTTCAACAAACACATTGCCAATGCCAAGTGACAGGAATATGATCGTACAAGAAGGCCTAATGCCATTGGTTAAAAGAAAGAAGTAATTTTAAAAAGTGGCTTGGAGATATAAATGAGAAGAGAATTGGAATTGGTGGAATCATTAAAAACGATCATGATTCACCACTTGTCAAATTTGTATTTCTATACGCTTACTTATTCCTTATTCACGGACTTGAATGTAACTTCAGTATAATACAAGTTATCATCATGGAGGATGACAATGATTTTGTACTCATAATATTTCAACCATGAAACAGCTATAGTTAGCACATTTTTGCTACCCATTGCTCATGGATACGTGTGAGTAGGCCTACACGTACTCATGGTGTAAACACCTGGTATTGATGACGATGAATGTTGTGAGTGGGTGTTTCAGAGTGTGGGACAGAGTAAGACTGAGACATCACATGCAACGTATGCATGTGTCTCGCGCAACACTAGTCCATGACTTTGCATCCTTTGTGAAGGGCAATAAGGAATCCAAGCTGGGCAGTCTTTTCTTTCTCACTTATGAGTGAATGAATGAGCCAGTGATCTGGCCTGCACAACACCCTTGCGCGGTAGCAGTAAATGGGTTCTGATAACATCGACTCGGGAGTCGGGACCCCTCGCCCTACATCTGCCTCACCGGCGTCTTGGCAACGGCAGAAAGCCCCCGGCACCTGAGACATGGCCCGCTGAGCCAAACCCAGCAACAGCCACTCAGAACCTTGTCTCTCGTTGCTCCTTGACCAACCCGGTTTCCCCGGGTCTAGATGCAATGGCTAGAAACGCAGTCGTGTTTTCTTACTCTCTCTGATGTGTAACAACTACGCACAGGGCTAGTCGATAGTACATTTTAACGGACTACCTGCTGTGCGGACATCGGACTCCTAAAGTCCCTTCTAAGGGAATCTTTGAGGAGGCAAGAGTTACAGTGGACAAATTTAAAAGCGGTGTGATGAAAGGTGCATGGGGAAGATCATAATGGCAAGGGCATTTAGCAGACACTTTTATCCAAAGCGACTTACAACGGTTAATACACACCGACAGCAGAGTCAACCATGCAAGGCGACATCCAGCTCGTCAGGAGCAGTTAGGGTTAAGGGTCTTGCTCAGGCACACATCAACACCAGGAGGAGCCGGGGATTGAACTAGCAACCTTCCAGTTACAAGTCAACCTGCTCTACCTCCTGAGCTCTCTACCGCCCTGCTTTCATTTAATAAATAAACAAATATGTGCCTACCATGTGCATAGTTAAGAATTGGTTTTGATACAGTGATAACTAACGCTTTTGCAAGGCTATATTCACAGAAACAGCTGTACTGTTAAAACCGCATAGACCGTTTTTCCTACTACTTTCATCATAACCTACTTCTGATGTTGGTACTATCAAATGTATTAGGTAAATTCAATTTTGAGTATATAAATGCCTATGGAGCAGATTAAATTACTAAATATAAACAAATAAGGCCGTGATGACAATTGTAGAAATGTCATCAAGTGCCGCTATTAAAGTAGCCTGGAAATCGAGAAAGCTGGAGAAAGCTGTAGGGTCTGGCAACGAGGAATGAAAATGGCCCAACTCGAGGGGCGGCACCAAGCATGCATTTGAAAATATCACTGCACATAATTGGATAACACTACGGCCATCAGAAGAGTACAAGGGGTGATGTATCCAGACCAGCGAGCTAACCAATAGATAAGACTCTTGCCGTATCCGGTCGGCTTTTGGCCCACCTATATCAGATACACCGATGTGATTGGTTAATGTTCTGGGCCAGGGGAATCGGGGAGTGAGTATATTGCTCGTTCCCAGAGAGACTCGCTAAGCAAATTCAAATTGTGCTCTCACGAGAACTCTGGATTTCCAGGGTACTATTAAAGCATGTCTATCAAGGAAAGTGTGTGCGTGTGCGTGCATGCGTGTGACGTGTGCGTGTGTGTTAGTGATGGGTCGTTTGCGACCGCATCAGTTCAAAGGAACGACTCTTTAACAAGAACGAACCAAGCTGATTCCACGTTTCAATTCTCTCGTTCGTCTCTATTGTTCATTCTCCCAGACTCGACTCCCACTCGCTGACTCGCTGTTCACTGTTTTAAGTTAGCAGAGTGGTGAAGAGGGACTGGCCTGGGCAACAACATCCCGATTCCGAACATGAAGCGCTCCTCAGCTGAAAGGAACTGAGTTGTAATGTTGTGTTGATTGATGATTGTTTGCACGATCGTTTGAGAACGAGGGAGGAGCTGAGTCTGACTCAGCTGAGAACCGTGTAGTGGTGGATTTCATGATTCGTTTGAATGAATCAGTTTGCGTCGGTCAGTTCACCAAGAAGAGTCGTTCGTTCGTTCGCGTTTCCGGTAGTGGTGAATCATGATTCTCAGTCACTGAGTCGGTCAGACGTGGCTCCTCCCTCGTTCTCGTTCAAACGAATCGCGAATGCAGTTCTCAGCCGAGTCGGTCAGACTGGGCTCCTCCCTCATTCTCGTTCAAACGAATTGCGAATGCACAGTTCTCAGCCGAGTCGGTCAGACTCAGCTCCTCCCTCGTTCTCATTCTCAAACAAATCACGATTGTGCAATGGTGCAAACGGTCATCAATCAACACAACATTAACTAAGTTCCTTTTAGCTGAGGAGCGCTTCATGTTCTGAATCGGGATGTTGTTGCCCGGCTGGCTCTCGTGATGACTTCTCAGTCCTCGAGTCTTCACCGCTAAACACAGTCAGTGAACGAACAGTGACTCGCGAGTCAGCGACTAGTGGGTGGAGCTGGGAGTCGAGTCTCGGTGAACGAACGATACGAACTGAAATGGGGAATCAGGTCAGTTCGTTCTTGTTAAAGAGTCATTCGTTCAAACTGATTCGTTCGTGAATGAGCCATCACTAGAACCGCGCATTCTGAACGAACAAACAATTCTGAACGATTCTTCTTGGTGAACTGACCGACGCAAACGGAATCAAGGAAAAGAATCATGAAATCCATCACTAGTGTGTGTGTGTGTGTGTGTGTGTGTGTGTGTGTGTGTGTGTGTGTGCGTAAACCTTTAACAACATGAATAATTCTAAGTGAAAGGTTTTGAGGTGCTCAATGGCTGAAGCTTACTAATTTAACATTGAGCACAAAGGCTCAATACACTTCTCAAACGCTATCGGCACTAGACAGCTTAGTGGTTTTCTTATTTCATCGAATTCTTCAAACGTAACACAGGGCATATCACATGGTGAACCAAACACCAGGGCTAGGCTTTATAGGTCCATGGGCCTAGGCCTACTCACTGGTGCTGAATCTGGCAGGCGTGCATGATCCCAGGACACACCTGAATCATGCGTATTTCAGTGTGGCTCCTCATGATGGGTTTTTTCTGTAGTGGGATTTGTTAACTATGAAAAGTGTGTTTCGGTATGAACATATTCCTTTAAAAGATATTAATTCCACCAGTTATGAACCAGTTGTTACAACTTTGGAAGAAAGGAAAGAAGCGTTGGAATACAGTAAGTTATCCTAGTAGTACTACTATCCTAATAGCCTAGTAGTAAACAACTATAGCCAGACTAGCGTCCCCCACTGTGTGTGTGTGTGTGTGTGTGTGTGTGTGTGTGTGTGTGTGTGTGTGTGTGTGTGTGTGTGTGTGTGTGTGTGTGTGTGTGTGTGTGTGCGTGCTTGCGCGCGCGCGATCGTGTGTGAGCGCGCTCTTCTTTGCAATTAAACGGCCATCCAAGAAACACAATATGCTAACTAGTCTAAACTTTGTGTAATGCAAACGTTCTGATCGTGAATCAATACACAGTAAATAAACAGTTTTCCCCCACCGTCATGTCTGAAGACAATTCAGCGCCATCTAACAGACATCCA
This sequence comes from Micromesistius poutassou, assembly GCF_964030765.1. Classification (NCBI taxonomy): domain Eukaryota; kingdom Metazoa; phylum Chordata; class Actinopteri; order Gadiformes; family Gadidae; genus Micromesistius; species Micromesistius poutassou. Next base: position 14,089,598 of record NC_140272.1, read on the forward strand.
TCTCTCCGCTGTATGGAGGAGACCGAATGAAAGGAAGAACGAAGGAGCAACACATCAGCACTATCAGTGATGCTGCTGGCTGATAATCACATTTTATTACTCGTATATGGTCTAAAACTGTGAACGAAGTCCCCATCTAACAGATTGTGAAAGTTACTATAAGAATATGGGAACTATATTATTGTTGCATACAAACCTCTCGAAGAGTATTCTCACGACCAATATCAACAAAGCCAGGGGTAGAGCGGACAGCAAGTGTCGGGCTTTAGGATACTCCACCCCGGGAGCCGGGTCTGCGAGGTCCGCCCAGGTCACGTTGTGTGGCAGCCAAAACCGTTCGTTCCAAAACCAGGCTGAAAGAGCAGCCATGCTTTAGTCTCGTACCGCCAAACCCTGCAAATTGTTTTCGTTTCTCGGGGAAAAAATGTCCTAGAATGCCGTCTCTACCCTGGGGCCGGTATAGATGAGTCCCCAGCCCCCAACCACCGCCCTAAAGAGGATTGGGATTGAGGAAGTAAAGGCGGTGCCGCCTCCCGACGGTTAGAGCAAGACACTCAACAAGTGATGGGTGGACGACCCTTCATTGTTCATGACCATATCACTTGTGACTTGAATTGACCTGCGTTCCCCTTTCTTATACATGTTGACTGACTGACATTAGTCCAATAATCAGCACTATGGATTTATAGACATACGACGCTTCAATTGGTGAAACAGGAAGAAATCAAATAGGTCACCTGTAACGTGCGGATTAAAGGGAGAAGGGCACCATCAAGTGGCCATTCACGGTATATCGACATACATGCAATTTAATCATATTTACATTTATTAAGACGCAGAAAATAAATCAAATTCCAACCCAAATTTAAACTGCATTATACAATTATTGAGTTAAAATGACTAAAGAATTAGTGCCAAGATGAAAGCCGAACCTTTTTTGAATGTAGGTCTATACATTCATTTAATGCCAAGGATATTATCTTGGGCAGGAATGTTTGATTTCTTCAGGCTACCTATGATAAGGCCACTGCAATGATATTCAACTGCTAACTCTTCCATCTAATTATAGATGCACCTTTGTCTATTGGTGCATCATGTTATTATTAGAAATGTAATGGGCACTTGGCTTAGTAGCTAAGCAAGGGAGGGTGGCCATGAAACGAATGATTAATAACTGCATGGTCATGGTCAGAGGATGACCATACGATTTGCAGTGGCTCAGTAGTCATTAGTTTGTCTTACTTAAGACACAGACGGGTCACGTGCTTCTCCACCGATTCAGGATTTCCTGTGGTTGCGCCATAGGATTTATTTCTCCATTGTCATCCAATAATAGTTGTAACTAAAGTTCATACATTCTACTGTACCATACAGAAAATGGTCATGATACTGACACACTTCCAGATAGTCTTTGATTAAATAACATTGTGCGGCTTAGTTCTTACATGCTGAAGCTTAAACCGTAAATAAAGCAAGTCTATAACATATATTTAACATATATATATACATATATTTAAAATATTGAGTTTATCTATTAATCAAATCCAACTTTATTTATCATTATCTCAGCAAGACCCGTTATCGTTCTTGATCCACGTGTAAAGGGGGCTCATGTTTTTGCAGGCCATGAACTTTGAGAAAGGTCAAATTGGCCAGTCTAGAAAATGGTAAAGGTGAAACGTTTAGAGTAGCAGTTTAGCCTGGCTCAGATCAGGTTACAGTCAGGCAGAAAAGAGCATGCCTTTGTTAAAGACCTTCCACCAAGCTCCAGCACCATCATTCCAATTCAAAAAGTTAAACATGTTAAACAACACAATCTAAAGTGAAAATACAAATAAAATAACTATACACGTGTATGCCTCAAGTACTTTATTAAGCTCAGTACAAATTGTTGCATATATTGTACTATTCCTTAAAAAAAACGGACATAGTTGTTGCACTGTTGTTAAGAAACTGGTGTCACTTGCATCAGAGATGGGTGTAAAAACAAAGCATACATGTCAAATGGCAATGCTAAGGCACTTCAGTTAGTTACGTTGAAATGAAGGACACATTTATTCAAGTCACAATGTTAAAGGTCCCATGACATGCCACCAGGTGTGGTGTGATTAGCCGTTACAAGCCGTTTTGAAAATCAGTCTCTTATGATATCACAGGTGGGCGTGTCCACCAAGATGTGTGACGGATAGATGAGCAACGTTTGCTACAGTCCACTGGGTAGGCTGGTAGACCGATCTATCCAGCACACATCTAGGTGGACACGCCCACCTGTGATGTCATAAGAGACAGATTTTCAAAACGGCTTGTAACGGGTAATTACACCACACTTGGTGGCATGTCATGAGATCTTTGATTACTAATACCTTAAATATCGTACCCAGTTGTAACGGGTGTTTCAGTAACATCTGGTTGTAACACAGTTATACTGATAATAAACAAAGCCTAGGGGTTTTGTGTTATGGGTTGAAGCTCAGGTAAGTCAAAAGATGATCAGTTTTATTAGACGAGGTACAATTGTCATGCCACTAGGTCTTCGATGTGTAGTCACCTTGGCTAGCTTCAGCCTACATGTTCAAGTGTCCTACGGTGGTGGGTTGGTTCTGTTACATGTGCTCTGGGTGGTTCTGCAAACAGCTGATGAATTCTGAGACCGGGATTCCGTTAAAGCAAATCTGGTACACCGCATTGAACAGAGGGAACCTGGAGAGTACAAGAGAAGACTGTTGACCATTTCATGCACGTTAGGAGGGATTTTCGATCCCTTTATACCAGTGTCACCATAACCCTACAGGACAATATTAAATGGGAACTTTAAAGTCTTGTTGCAGGTTATTTTACAAACATGTGTTGGTATTGCTGTGTCCAAATGTGTACACGGAACTCACTTGTCAACCATGTTTTTGGATTTCAGGATACGGTTGACCTCTCCTGCAGTTGCCGGTCCCTGAAGTTTCTGTCCGTTCAGCATCTCAATCTCCAGCTCCTCGATGGTCTAAACAGGCACACGGTTCACATTTTGGATACAGACGGTTTCACAAATGAACACAATAATTTCTCCATAACGAAACACGACTCGAACACCTGCTCCCATCGCAGGTCACAAGGCATACACCTACCTTTCCTGTTTTTGCGAAGGCCTCTCCGATCTTGCGGTTGCGTCCGCCGTAGCAGGTGGTGATGAGGTCGGCCACACCGCAGCTCTCCAGGAAGGTGGTGGGGCTGACGGGCCCGTCAGTGCAGAACACCTTGGCGAAGGCGATCATCTCCATCAGGCCCAGGCGGATCACTGCAGCCTTGGTGTTGTCTCCGAAACCCAGGCCGTCGCAGAAGCCTGCGCCCACCGCCACGATGTTCTACGGTTCATCCAACGATTTACACAAGTAGAAACAAGGGTCCAGCCCTGAATATTTATATTCTCAGGCTCTGATGCACTTTAAACTGACGGATTAGTGTAAAGCATACTGTATAGATACACATAGGAATATCATATGTAATGTTTAGTTAAAAAAACAAGAATGATTAATTATAGATGCTATTACAATGGGTACAAAAACAATCGCTACCCAGCTACCAAGTATTTCAAATGTCTTTAACATCTGATCAAAGTCACAGATGCATGGGTCCGACATGTTATGTCTAGCAGACCAAAATAGTTATATTTAAGACAAAAGGAGGCCCTCTGACCTTGAGCGCTCCACAGATCTCCACTACGTCCGCCTCCGCCACCACAGTCACACGGAAGTTAGTGGTCTGCATCAATTCCTTCAGAATGGGTCCATTCACTTTGTCCTTGCAACCTGAACAAAACCATCACTGTTTGTTCGGCAAGTTCGTCCATCAAAGGGCTCAAGATATAAAAGCGTGACTTGATGTAGCTTTGAACAATTTAGATAAATCACGTAATTTCTGAGTAACTTTCCTATTAAATCTGTGGTCCGTACCAATGGTGGTTTCACAGAACTTCTCCTCAGCGACCTCATTGGCTATGTTTGCGCCCATAAGGACAGTCATTGTGATGCCCAGCTTTCCTTTGATCACCTCCGAGATCAGCTTCAGTCCCTCTGGGCCCTCATCTACACCCTGCAAGATGCAATCACAAACAGGAAGACATCAACATACCAACTTAATACAAATCGAATCATCACTATGGGCCTTTTGAGAAACACAGGTGAGTGGCTTGATGTTGTTGATTCATCTAGGTTGTTCAACTTGATGCCAGTAGCTTTAGAGACATTACACTGCACCGTTTTGAACAAAATGGACGACGGCTAATTGAATGAATTGTGATTTTCTTGTTTTTATCAATTCCTACTAGTTTTGGTGGAATTCTACACATTTTTTCTGTAACAAATATCAATATCATATTTGCATATGACAGAGGATTGTTTGTGGCCACGAAATATTAAGTCGTGGCCATGAATCACTCATTTGTGGCCTCAAAATACTTATTTCATAGCCACAAATGAGTTTTAGATTATTTTATAAAACTTTTAAGCACTCGAAATGATGTCACTTCCATGCCCAGCGCGGCATTGCACCTTGATGAGAGACATGCCGACGGCCTCCTTTTTGATATGGTCCTTGATGGTGTCGCACACTCGGAGAATGAACTGGTGGGGTACCACGAAGATCAGGATGTCGGCTCCCTTGGCTGCCTCCGCCAAGTCGGGGACTGCCACCTTGAAGACGGAAATTAGAAAATAATGTTTTTCAAAAGGAGATAATAGTGAAGCTATAGGCCTATTATTGTCGAGCTTGTTTAAGTATTAATTTATGAACCTACTTAAAACAGTAAATATTCATCATCGTCGTGAATTTGACATTCTCTTGGACTATAAATAGCCGAGAAACCTTATATTAATCAAGATTCAAATAGTGTATGAAAATGTTTTAAAATATTATAGTAGGTACTGCTCACCACATTTGAGGGAATCTTGTGACCGGGCAAATATTTAACATTTTCATGGTCAATGTTGATGATTTCCGTGAGTTTTCTGTTCTCGATCATCTCCTCAAAAACCCACATGTTCACCGTCGTGTCGAACTGGTCAGACTTGGCTGCATTGGCACCCACTATCTTAGCGATGGCAGACCCCCTGGAGACAGGGCAGTGCGATTTACCATGATTTCATGAAAGTAAGGCTACTGATTCGACGAGAACCATAACATTAAATGTGTAAATATTAAAATGGTTAGCGAAGTAGAATGTATTTTATTCAATAACACGGGCTACGTACAATTTGATACATTATTCAATTGGAAGAATAGCCCATGCGTTATTGGCTATTCATATATTGGAAATATAGATCTACCGTAAGTACACATGTGATACAATACATTGCTATATAGGAAGGAACAATGGCTTTCAGTCGTAGAAATCGATCTAGAGAAAAACTTATTGCCGAACAGTTTGACAAAATCCATCACCCATTCTTCATAGACACCACCAAGGTCTTTCCCATATCACATATCCTACAAATTAACCCACATGAGGGTCCCCACAAACCGCCAGGCACCGAGGAAAATATCGCCTCACAGCAGCGGGTGAGTGACAATACCTTCAGCAACTCAACTTTCGACTCACCATATAAGTTGATAGCTAAGCGGTCTACCGAAAAGCCACCGTGAAAGACATTGACCCATTTAAATAGGTTGGTAAAGGGGTTCCAGGTACATAATAACTCGAGCGCTGTTCTAACAAGAGAAATGCCAATTAAATACTCACCAGTTACCAGATCCAATGATGCATACTTTCTTTCCCACTGCCATTATGTTGGTTTCGTTCGTCTCGGTGTCTCAGCTACGGGTGCGGAGAGCGGCTCCAGTTGTAGATGGTGTATTTATACCATCGCAGCTATGACTCCCCACAGTTGAGGACCGCCCCATCTCATTGGTTGATCAGTCATGGTGGCCCGGGGCAAACCCAGAAAGTAACCAAGTTAAGTAAATCCATTCTTCAGTAAAGGAAGAACATTTGATCGGATCAAGGTAAAATAAATAATTTAATAATTGTAAAATGGCGCAGCATTGAATGACGACAAAATACCAAACTTACTTTCACATATCCTTTATTATAACATAAGATAACATACAGAAAAATAGGCTTGGTCCATGAAAATATCTAAATTTCCAAATAGTCATAGTCCCGATTCCTCACTGTAATAATTTCAGCCCTAACGGTACCCCCACATTCTTAATATCCCCCCCCCCCCCCCCCAAACTACATTAGTGTATTTAGACAACTCTGAACATAGAATGACCCAGCTTGTCGGTTCCACAGACCAAACTTCAGTGACGCAAACAATGTTGCATACAATGAACACTACAACATAAAATGGCTGCCAGAGATATTAAATCAACCGAAAATGTAATAAAGAGGCCAGGCAGAATCAGTGACCAATGAGCCAGGCTAGATCTGTCTTATATGGTTTCTCTGCTCATGATTAAAAATTAATTCAAAAAAGCAAATGATTCACCGATATCCATCTGGGAGCTTTAGTACTAAATGATTCAAGAATGTTTCAGCTGGAAAAAAAACCTAGAACAAGTTTACTTTATATATCTTTTTTTTTTTTCCTGCTTTGCATTTTACAAAACAAGCCTAGAGGTATACAAGCTAATTGTTTGATAATTGTGTACTAGCTAACAATACATTTAATATAATCAATATAAAATAAAATAAAAAGCCAAGAAAAAACAAAATAAGTAACTTTCATACCCAATACAAAAACCAATTTTCACGGAAGTGGTCAAGCATTAGAAGTTAAAGTAGAGGGGAATTCAGGGTCGAAAAAAAAAAGACAATCTACACAAACCAGTTAATTAGTCATGACAGGTGACATTCTGATAGTTTAGTAGCATCATCAATCACAAAGGCATCCACCACCACTACTACTACAGGATTGGGAACTGGCGGTTCTTAGATAGAGGCGTGTACAGCTGATTCGCACAGGGGTGATGGCAGGGAAAACACAGGAACCTCACAACTAAGTCATTGTACCTGGATATACCTTGTGTGGGAACCGGTGTATTAAAAGTTGTCCGACACAAGGACACAGTCCATTATAAAATAAAGGAATGCTTCCGGGACAGGCTCAAGCAAGTATCAATAGTAGTTACATCATTGGGTTGATTTGATGGAAACATCCATCCTGAGATGCATTTTCTTTCTAGGTTTTAATTCCCGAAAAATAAAAACCTCATGATTTTCATTCATACATACCAAGTAACCACCAGTTCTCCCCCCTCCCCGCACCACACACACAAATCGCTGAGAGACCAGCAATGTTTCTTTTCATAACGCCTGGTCATAATGGAGGAAAAACCTGAATCAAGAGAACAACAGCCTAGGTGTTCCTGATGCCCAGAGCCTGCTCCAGCTCCTGTCTTCTCTGCTGGACCTGGAAGAGAATACCATAGAGGGACTTTAGTCACCTGAGGCACCGTTACAAAATAACACAGAATTTCCATTATGTGGAGTTATCTATCAAGTAAGTGGAGGCCATTCACCAGCCCATGAGATAGCATGGGGAATGTAAACAGGGGAAAAAGGAGGGGAGGAGGAAAGCGGTTTTACCTTGGAGTAGAAGTAACGGCACACGGCTTCCTGGGCCCAAGGCTGGAAGTAGAACTCTGCCCTCCGCTCCTCCTCTGGGTTGCCCACCACGTCCGTCATGGTCTGATAGGGGACAGGGAGGAAGACATAATACAATAAGGATAATAAGAGGCAGTCTAGACACAAGCTAGGCTAGTCCCGCCAATGTAAGCTTCTTTGGCGTCTTCTCTAAACAGTTCAATGACTGATGTCTTCCTTCCCCACAAATGATTTACTCTGTATGTATGGAAGGAGGACAATTTTCTTCTTCAGAGGATGGCTTAATATTTTCGTGTTCCGTTTTGAATCGGTCAAGTGCTTCTGTATATTTAGTAACAAAGTGACCATGTCTCCTTGGAGGAGGAACACGGGACACTCACTGTTACCCATGTCACGTTGACGATGTCCCAATGACAAGGCACAGCTCAGACTAACATTATTAACCTTACACAACTGCTGCAGAAACACATTAAGTGCATCACAGAGCCTTAATCATACAAACTTCAAAAACAAACCCATTCCTTTGGGTGGGGTGGTCTTTCCATAATAAATCACTTACTATGATAACATGTTTTCTCGTTTTCCACTGAAATGCTACATTCTGTTTAAACTACAGTCAATGTATTTGACGTTTAGAGTTGTCCGGCATCGTATTCATGTGGAGCCCTTAGTTACTTAACGGAATATAAACAGCACCACAATAATTCAACCTCCAACGCTCACCTTGAGGTCCCTGCACTGGGACTGCAGCCAGTCATTGATGAAGCCCTGGGGGTCCCTGGCGAAGCTCAGCATGAACTCCCTCTGGGTCTTCAGTTGGTTTATGGTCTCGATGGTCTCGTGGATCTGAGGCGGAAGAAGGGCGTGTGTACAATGTTAATTCATGTAGTCATTTCAACTCAACCATGGCAAGGGATTAGTCACCACTTGTCAGGGAGAAATGTTAATTTGCTTTGCTACACGTTGAACTGTACATAGACCGTTGGGAACCAATAGGTAATGGCTTTGGTTGTACTGCATTTCCTTATTTAGGTGCTTAAATCCAAATAAATTTACAATAGCTTATACTATATACTAACAAGGATATGAAGTGCTTTCCCAGCTTATAGAAATGGAGGAATAAATAATGGGTAAATTACCAGATATTACTTAATATTGTACATACAAATAAATCTATTTTGTTGTGTTGGCTGCCATCTTAACAGGCAGCATGGAGCCATAGAAGGCAACAGGTGCCACTAAACTAAAAACAAGCAGTGGTAGTGCTTTTTACTTTTCCCCCTGTCTGGGAGCGGAGACTACACAGCCAGGGAGTATCTGACAAAGGCTCAACAATGTGATTACAGTGCGCTTGCAGCCAGGTTAACATGACCCTGGTCCACTTCATGATTGGCAAACCGTTGAAGAAACACTGGGCTACAATTTTACCATCACAAATAGGGATGGGAGGAGGAGTGAGCGCGCACACAGATTACTGTGACATGATGGCCTGGCAGAAATTGCCTGTTGGCATTACCTCAAAGTGAGGGTGTCACAGACCACTGACAGGTTTGATGTCAAGGTGTGGCGCTACCGCTACTGCGCTTGCTGAGTAACTGGCCTTTAACGGCTTAGAAACAATCTGCCCTCGATCTCCATAGTACTCAATGTAACACTGTAGTGGATGGCAGAAACACAAAAATTCTGAAGGAAAAACAAAATGGAAGATAATCTGCAAATCTCATTGAGTTAACATATGTTCCCTTAACATGTTTGAAATTAGTTGAAAAGGAAGACATCCTATCAATACAGAACTCTTGCTTTGCTGGTGGGTCAACGGTGCATACCTTGTTGTCCAGGCCTGCTATCTCCTGCTGGCTGGCAGTAGATAGCAGGAAGGAGTTCATCTGAGTCTTCAGCGTGTCATCCACCTCCACGTCGATGTCATAGCATGCAGTCTTCTTTTGGTCATTGGGGTCGACACTGGGAAAGGAACAAAATGAGACATTAGGTCTGGTATTTCGTTTTGCAGCAAAACCAAACTTTGTAAAATATAGAACAAAAATATAGTCTCTGCACTCAACTCTAATGAGGCAAGCATAGAATGGAGTTGGGGCAGCATCACTATTTAACTCATGCACCCACTCACTACCTTGACCACAGTTGCGTTTTGTCCCACTTCTGACAGCCTGGGGCAGGGTCGCCTCCTTTACTAACAATCAGACAAACCAACCATTAATGGTTTACATATTTTGTGGTACCCCGGTGGTTATTCTGCCATTGAAAAAAAGGTTCATTCAGGGCCTTTCGAAAGCTCTCGATTTTATAAATGCCTTTCAAAAACACACAGGCACGTTAAATTCCAATTAAGTTGATTGCATTTGAGTGAAATAAAGTGAAAACACTGAATACAAACTGGTTTCTGTTGTCCCTGCTGACTCATTGCTATGGCGACATGCCGTTACCCATTTGTCCTACAGACCCGTCTGAAAAGCTCTTAAGAATCTCAAGAATTTTCCATTCAATATCAAAAATGTAAAAAGAAAATATTTGTTCAAACACTAACTTTCACTGATGTAATTTTATTTAAATATGTTTGAAGGCCTATGGCTTTAAAAAGGTAATGGACAGACAATATTTTTGCAAATATTTTGAGTTCATTCATTGTAAATGTTGGGTTACAGCAAATGACTATTCAGGTGAAAAAATAATTTCATAGGGGTATACAATACATTCTGTCATGCAAAATAAAATCCTTCTCGAACTTCTGCCATAGACACACATCAGGTTCTCAAAGAAACGTGGCTATAGTCACCTGATGACATGGTTGATGATGATTGGCTCTGGGGGCATCAGGAGGGCATGCAGACGCTGCGGGATCTCAGAGAACTTCATGCGCTGAGTCTCAAAGATCTACATGACACAAAAACAAAAAAAGTCCAAATGGGTGGGGCTTCAGGACCTGAGCAATATCTTTTTATACCCAATATTAATATAGTGTTAGAAAAAGAAAGACATATTTTAAACCATTGCCATGTCACCATTGCGATCATGCGAATAAGGTAGTAATAAGTAAAAAGGAACATGCCCTAATCAAGAAAAAACCATAGGAAAATAATACCACAACATTTGTGCTATTTTCACACTAAAAGCAGCCAGTTAGCGGCCAGCAACAACTGGAGGGCACAATTGAAAGCATCTCTGGAATGACAAAGTAAGTAAATGACAAAAAATGTCAATACATTCCTGTAGGTTAAGTGAGAGTTTAAGAGTGTGCTGTGTAAGCATACTGCATGCGATCATCATGCTTTGGCAGTCACGTCAGAGCTTCAGTTGACTACACACTACCTAAATTGCACTCCACACACTACCTAAATTGCACTCCATATATATATATATATATATATATATATAAATAAATGCATCATATAAAGAGTATTCTTCCTGACCTGCTGCAGGTACTTGTCACAGTTGATGAACTCGCGCTCGTGGGGGTCCTGGAGCTTGTGGGTCTTGACGTACTGCCAGAGGGCCTGGATGATGACGGGCCTGGTCTGGGTGTGAATCCCCAGCATACGAGCCAGTCTGGGGTCCAGCTTGAACTGTGGGGGCTGCGGGAGCACACAGAAAGAAAGGGAGATGAGACAAAATCCAGAACAAAATCTGACCACATATTTCAGCGTTGGAAAGAGGTTTTTAAAATGTTTTGCTTGTTTCACTACTATAGCCGCGTTTCCACCGTATAAACTTTACCCCAGTATTAGTAACTTATACATGACTAAAAGTTTGAAAGCAACGAGTAATGAAAATGGCCCAACTTGAGGGGCGGCACCAAGCATGCATTTGAAAATATCACTGCATGCAATTGGATAACACTGACCAATCAGAAGAATACAAGGGGTGACGTATCCAGACCAGCAGAGCTAACCAATAGATAAGACTCTTGCTGTATCCGGTCGGTAAAACAACAACGCTTTTGGCCTGCCTATATCAGATACACCGATGTGATTGGTTAATGTTCGGATCCAGGGGAATTGGGGAGTGAGTGTATTTCTCGTTCCAAGATTGACTCGCTGAGCAAATTCAAATTGTGCTCTGGCAAGAACTCTGGATTTCCAGGGTTTGGAAACGTGGCTTTAGTATGTAAATGATGGCACCCATTGCACTCCCCATTATCCCTAGAAGGAGGGATCCCCCACTCTGCGTTCCTTCCCAACAGTTCTTACTTGAGAATTATGGAGGTTTTAACTGCCCTTTGAGGGTTTGAGTTAGTGTCATAAATAAACGGCCTCTAAAGACTGTTGAGTCTGCAACTGTGATTAAGGGCTATAGAAATAAAATTGACTTGAGAGCAAACAGTTCAATGGGTGCACATTTGACAGACGCAATCATCTTCTACCAGGACTGCTCTGTACTGAGCTGGTTTGCCCATGAGGCTGGTCTCCACATTCTACTGCCCGTACTGCAGAACATACAGCAGTACACGAGAAATACTGGCCTTGTTTATAGTTCAAACCTGAACCTTTATTAACAAAGAGAAAAACTAATATTTACAGATAAACATAAGGGGTCAGCCAAGAAGGGCTCAGCCAAATGTTTTTACTGTACATTGTTAGACGTGACAAACTCTTCTCCATCCTGCAGGTACACGTATGAATTCAAACGGTAATTGTCAAGCACAATTAGTTTTTGCCTCATTGCTGATTAATGTCCACCACCATTTAACTGCAAAACTAATCAGACAAAGCAGGTTCTCTGGATAAATTGATACAAAAATATGAATTAATTGGGTTCAATCTTGATGCAGTAGACATTAGGGGTGTAACAGTCCAGGTAAGTCAAGGTTGGTTAGTTTCACGGTTTTGGTTTTAAAAAAATTGTAAACACCCAGTAATTTAATCAATCTGAGGGGTTGAAAATTGTTGCCTGTGGCAGAGTTTTGGCATAGCATATTTTCACACGGAATCCTCATCACCAGACTTAAATGAAACCACTGATCAAACAGCTAGCTTTCTCCAATCGCCATCCTCCACCTTTATATTATCAGGCATCTATATTTCTCTCAGCCATACAGTATTTCAATTCACAATAAGCTAATCATGATGAATATCAATTATAGTTATTGTGAATCAGGATAGTCATGACTTTTCCTGCATTACTGCCACATAAAGTGATTCCAGTTTGTGTTAGAACCATTTTAAGAGTTTTAAGCATATTGAGGATTGTTTTTATTGTTGCCAGGATAACGTGACATGAAATGTTTAGATCGTCACATTCATAGTGTCGTCCCGTACGGGTTTGTTAATTGACGGGAAGTGCTACACCCCTCGTACACGTTATAAAAAAACTAATCTCTATAATGACACAAGCTCCAGGGGGACTCACCTGGTAGTCCAGCATGAGCAGGACAGTGCAGCGGACACCCACATCCCCTGGCCTCTTCACCTGGAAACCATCCGTCTCCTGTGTGGTGGCCGTCCTGTGCCACTGCAAAACCATAACAATTACCTCACTGAAGATGAAGAACTGAGTACAATTAACTATAGATGGGTATACTATGTATGGAAAATGTATAGTATTTTTATTAAGTGCAATACATTCATGGAATGGAGGTGGGGTCTGGTCTTACTTCAACCAGGTGGTTATCAGGACCATACAGGTCCTTGTCCAACTCGATGACCAGAGACTTGAAGAAGGAGGAGAACTTTCTCTTCTGCTTGGTGGCTTCATACTTGGACACAGCCGTCTGAAGAAATGGATAAAAACACAATTTACCACTGGGACGCCCTGTACTGGGTACGTTGAGGCATTCCCACTGGACATTGCGTTTTGGGCAAGCAAAAAAAAAGAGCCAACTAAAGGTTTACATCTGGATGGCTCAGTGGGAACAGATCAATGGGAAAACTTAAGAGAAACGTCTTACGTCCTCCAGCAGCCGCCCCTCGACGCGTAGCTCCCAGGAGGCCACGGTGCCCTCCCCGTCCTCAGCGTCAGGCTTGGCAGGGTTGAATGTATTGGAAATGAAAATGCGCAGCTTTCTCTTTTGCTGAAAAGGGACAAAACGTAAATCATTATGTTAACTGTACTATCATTTGAATATAAAGGGAACTCTACTTTGAACCTTTAAATATAATTGGTTCCAAAGAAGCAAGTGGTGGTGACGGTTCGAGGGGTTTTATCGTCATTGAGAGTGTCTATGGATATGGGTCATGGCTCCCAACAAAACTAATTGCTACAAAAAAAATCAATTTACCATTGAATAACAATCTAGTCTACAAATGATAATCAGTGCAACTGGTCTTGCCCTGCCTTTTATCAAAAAGCAATTAAAATTCAGTATGTAGTCAATTGGTGGGGGTTGTCTAGCTTCGGGAGTTAAAATCAAGATAATCATCAAAAATAAATCAAAGAGGTACGGGCTGACCAGAAGGCTTGGGTGGTATCACGGGATATCAGGGTATGCAGAAATACCAAAGTATGATTCAATAAATTCAAAAGTACAGATGCTCCTCTTTCCATTTATCTTTTTAAGACATCTTATGAATTACATTTTTTATTATGTTTATTAGAAATGGGTACCGAAACACGTTATTAAACTGGCTCTGGGGCAGAATTATTGAAGACCGTAGTATTGATAAGCTAAACAATAGCCTAACTAAAAGGCAATTATACAGGAGACGTCCCACATTTCAAAAGGTACTCATGGCTACATTAAAATGGCTGTTTAGAACTGTATCCCTCAAGCGCCACAGTACCAGTGGAGCACCAGTGTATATGTAACACACATTGATATTATAATAGAGGTTTGTTCAACTAACTTTCAATACGAGTACATTGGAGATAATCACAAAAAAGATTATTAATTGAGATTTGTACAAAACTGTACAAAAATTCTATGGGCCAAAAGTTTTAAACCCCAGCAAGACTTGTCGAAGTAGGCTAATTGCATAGGAGACACACAGCATTGTCAGCTAGACAATGTCATACCCGCTACAATGACTTGTATAACCAGCAGCGTGGCTCTATATTATTTATTTTTCATTACGACTTTGATTAACTGAAATTTCAATATTCTTCCACAGCGCTTTGAGGATATTGTTTTTGCATTGTAAAGCAACATATATAGGCTAGTTCTATTTGATCTTTATTTTTAATATTGGATTTGTAGCAAATTATAATACACACCATTGGAATGTTTTTGACAAATCAGGACCATGTATATAACAATGCTGTTGAATAGAGGATATTCATATTCATTCAACTACAATAGAGGAGCAGAATTTAAGTGAAGTAAAGCCATCTAAATAACAAATATACATATATAAAATACCAGAGATGGCAAAAAAATTAATTAAGCATTCGGTTAAATGTCTGCTATGGGGTGAGATTTGAGGACGCATCCATGGAATGCTGTACAATCAATTGAATGGAATACCTTAATGGGCCTCTTGAGTGCCTCCTGGATGTCTAGCCTCTTACGCATGATGGTCTGGTCCAGCTTCCTCTCGAAGGCAAGCAGATCCATGTAGGCCTGAGACTCTGGCACCAGCTCTCGGATCTGAGACAGAACACACACAAAAAACCAGGAGGACATTAGTGGAGCCAGAGAGGTAATTAGCATTAATTACTTATGATAACAGTCACTGCATCAATAAAGCATCTGTGTAATGCTGTGATTTTATTTAGAAGGTGCCCAGTATCTGAAGTATGGCCCTGTGGAAGCAACAACAGAGAAAGGCACTGCATTCATAACAAGCTTAAGGGGCCGGTGGTCAAGGCACTAGCATCTTTATGATAGGGAAATTATTTAATTGCTGGTAGAAGTTAGACAAGTGCCTCAAATCAAATTAACTAGACCATAGCAGCAGGCCTTCAGAAGGTTGTGGTTTTTCTGTTTATACATACCCTTTGAGGTAGAATTTTATCAGCCATCTTCTTCTTCTTTGTGCTGTGTTAAAAACAAGATAAAGAAATGGTTCTGGTTAAATTAGGTAAGCCAGTATTGGTTTGTAGCAAGATCAGGCTTTCAGTTTAAATCGTGTAAATGATTGATAAACAGAGTAAATAAACTACAATATGAAAGTATATGAAATTAAAGAATGTGAACTTGTTTATTCATTAGTGTGAATCCCAAACATGTAGGCCTGCGACTAGACCACTCTCCACCATGGGTAATATTTACTGCTGGTTGCGGTTCTGCTGCTGCACTGGTTGGATCTGCTGGGGAGCGGGGCGTTTCCGAGACGGGTCCATGCCGCCAGGCATGCCGGGCCGCGATACTGGACTGTTACCATATCCTGGGGGCCCCATGGCAGGGCCCTGCGGAGTCATCCGATTGGATGGGGGCATACCAGGTCTCTGTGGAGGGAAGACCAGAGGTTTCTGGTTCACCACTGGCGAATACAGTCTGTATGGAATCCTGCTTACAGTAAAATACTGCAGTTGCATTGGAGTGAGTTTAGCAACGCCATCAGCCAGCACCTGCAATTAATTCCTGTAAGGGTTTGTCGTCATGGTGATAAGAATTCTTTGGCTGGTTCTTAACCCAAGACATTTCCCTAAAGTCATAGTTGTATTGTCACATATTGGACATACTGTAGTGGATGAGGGATATCTCTTCACTTTGGATGAGGAGGCACCTAAATGATGGGAAAAAAACCAAGCCCTTGCATTTGTGTAATCCCAACATTTCAGCAGTCTTTGTAAAAAAAAAAAAATCTGTGTGGAGTAATTGTGGGAGGGAGAACAAAAATGAATGCTAAAAGCCCAGGATTCCAATTCAGTCAAGCAAAATTCATTTTCAAGGACAGCGTGTGCTGACGAGTTATGGACAAATTAAATAAATCAAAGCTCTTCAGTGCTTTTGATTATCACACTATCTCTACACAAGGTAGCCTATTAAAATCGTAATATGAAATGTGAATTCAAAAGGGTTTGCTGGCACACATATTTTATAAATGCATAAGCTCTGCAAAATAATTATATCATGCAATCAGTAAACAAACTTAAGTTTAGACTAGATGCAACAGATCAAACCAAATATTTGTATGATCTGAATAAGAAATAACATTCAGCTTTGACTAAAAGGGTAAATGTACATTTACCCTGGATTGAAAAGCAAATAGCAAACATGAAATGCGTCTCAATGCAACTCTACATGGCGATCCTGCCAAATGTATAAAAAACTATGAAACTAAATATCCTGGCGACTCACCAAGCCATGTGATAAGAACTCAAATAGGCGGCTCCGGGTATTAGACTGCATGCGTTCGGATAAGGGACAAGTCACCTAGCTCCTCTTTTTCCCCACTCTTTTCAGCTCTGCTACAAGTACTATGATTGTCAAGCGCTCTCCAGCAACAGCAATGCTACAGCCCTCCCTCTCTCTGAACAGACTCGGGTGGAGCCAAGCAGGGCGAGATACAATCTCCTCATCTCCTTCGCTTTATATTTAAGCCTGAAGCGGGAAACACTGCTGTCCTGTAAGCACATCTCAATGGCTTAAAGTAAATGTGTATATTGATATTAGCAATTAAAGAATTTGCTAAGAAGATAAAGAATAATAATAATAAATAAAGTTTTTAGTTACTCAATACATTTCCAGTGACTGATGGTTGATTTAATGTCAAAAATATCAAATCAGTCAATGTTATGATTGGATTCACCTACTTAAATAAATGTAAGCCCATTCAAGATTGGAATCTTATGTAGAAAAACAGAGGTGACACATAAGCCCTTAATTGATGTGCAGCCACAATGGTGCACATCATTGCATTATATTGGCCAATACATTTTTTTTTTTTTTACAAACAAAGTGTGCAAAAGGGTAGATTCTTATAGGATTGAAATCAGAATGTGTGGGTGGAATAGAAATTCCACACTCTATTATCACCATTCATCATTGCAACCTTGGTTTTCAACAAACAGATTCTGAGTGTTCTGCTGAATGTTCTTTATAACATTCTGAAAGCGCGTGTGTGTGTGTGTGTGTGTGTGTGTGTGTGTGTGTGTGTGTGTGTGTGTGTGTGTGTGTGTGTAGTCAAGGATATGGGGGGGAGAGAAGTGGAGCATCCTTTCACAGGAAATGTATTTGTTCACCGTAGGAGCAAGCTGCACGGCCTTGGACCGATTACAGGTTGTTGGAAGCTATATTGCCAACCTTCAGACGGCAGAGCGTTTCAGATTGACGAAATATATAAAAATTATACTTGTACGGTACGTTAAATGGAACTGATTTGAGAAGTAGAAGATGTACGTACGTTTACTTCAAACTAAAACAAAGAATTGGAAAATGGTGTATCAAGAGACAAAAAGTGGTCAACGAAAGATATGTATCGATCTTAAAAGTTCGTCTTAGTTCATAATATGTACACACACACGGCCATAGATTGGCCACAGATTACCAGGATACAAAATCATAAGTACAGCAGTTGCATTTAGAGACATCAACGTTGTCATGTCAGTGCACAACCTACATAGACGCAGCTGGAGCAACGCAGAGGTAAGAGGGCGATGCTATTGGTTTGAATTAAACTCAAGGCGCGACATCTCCAATAGACTACTTTACCGTTAGTTGTATCCTAGCTATTGAAGTGATACCTTCAACTTAATTTTTATTTTTAACAAGAATACAAATACACAGAAATATTTGTAGAGTCAAGATATCCATATGTTGACATGAGCGGACGTACAAGTTAGCAAAAGCTAATAGAAGTGGCTAACGCTACCGCTGTTAGCAGCGCGTTAGCTACCTCACACAACAAATCACACAACAAAGTGGTGTATGCATGCAACACCTCGTGCACATATGCGACTACAGTTTAACCACATTTTGGTCATGGCCTTATGATAACATGGTTAAGTGTCCGCGTTGATAACATAAACACAACTAGCTCAGTTAGCTATCTAACAAAGCAACGGGCTAAAGGCTTTGTTCTAGCTGACACGCTAACGCGTCAGCACCAGCGACGGTGGGACTCTTACCGGGTATCCAGGCCCGGGCATCGGGGAACGGTACATATGATTTTGCGCCCCTGGCGAGGGTCCCATCCTTCCAGGTGTCCCAGGGCCCATTCCTGGTCCTCCACCCGGTACCGGTGGTCCAGGGCCCATTCCTCCACCGCCACCTCCTGTCGGTGCCGACTGAAAACCACCTCTGGCCGCCATCTCCTGAAATCCGCCGCCTGTGGTGGTGTGGAAGTACCGCGAGAGGAAGTGTGTGTAAAGAACGCTAAGTAATTTACGTGATGCAATATCTACCCCTGCTGTATAGGATGTGCATTACAATTAATGTTGAGTCAGTGGGTCATGTTAGCTATCTAACGAAGCAACGGGCTAAAGGCTTTCATCATATAAATCTCATACAAAAGTTCTGGAATCCACCTCCTTTTAGGCCAGTATGTTTTAGAATGTCTCAATTAAGAGGTAAGATGCATATTATGTAGTTTTGACTCAAAGTAAATACATAAAATCAATTGTAACATTTGGTTTATGGCATATGTTACTTACATGTATCTACATTAAGTGATACTGTAAATAATGTAGATAATAATAAAGGAACGGGGCTTGTCCACATTTACTCACATTTTTATAATTTGATTTTCAAGCCTCTCATAAAGCCCCCCATTAAGTAATTAACCAAAATGGTCATATTGTCTT
Organism: Micromesistius poutassou; assembly: GCF_964030765.1. Classification (NCBI taxonomy): domain Eukaryota; kingdom Metazoa; phylum Chordata; class Actinopteri; order Gadiformes; family Gadidae; genus Micromesistius; species Micromesistius poutassou. The sequence continues at coordinate 14,108,829 of NC_140272.1, forward strand.
CCAAAGAGAATGTGTTAATAATTATAGTGAGTGCTCTTGGCCAGTGAGCTGGAATCATATTCTGTGGTATCAGGTATTTTGAATCCAATACATAATTGACATCCCGGTTGCCATTGCTGCTAATGTGGCCTTGGTACTCACTTATACGTTCAGGTCGTTTTCATCGAAAGTGACTTACAACGGTTCATAAACACATTAACACTTCAACGGTGGAGTCAACCATGCAAGGCGACAGCCAGCTCGTCGGGAGCAGTTAGGGCACTCACCTAAGAGGAGCTGGGGATCGAACTAGCAACCTTCTGTTTACTAGGCAACCTATACTAAAGAGATATAATGTGAATTTTACGTTTCACAATACATCTCATATCCCAAGCACTCAGAACTGCAAGTAGGCCTACACAGTTGCTTAATACAAGGAGAATCATCTGTTGGCGTTGCCCCAATTTAAACCGTTATATGGACTTTATTTATAAGAAGGCAGCAGGCTAGTTGTAGATGTCATCACATCCAACCAACACATAGATTTAGCCATTCCTTTATTTATGAGGTCAGCCTTGCAGCAAACTGATAAATGCAATATATGTATGAAATAATCCAAAGGAATCTACCGTGCATGTGAGGCACATTTTCTATATTTTTGGGTTCATCTTCTTTTCTTCCTCCAACCAGTCCGACCTGGAGAACATTTAATCACAGGAGAGAATTTTTAAGATTACCTGGATTCTGTCCTTTCGGGTCAGAACCACATCGGTGCAGCAAAGTCACTCTCACAGTTAAAATAATAGCAACAGAGTTTTATAGTGGAGGAATCGCCCATTTGTTATTCTGGGCAGCTCCGCTCCGTCTCCATGGAGATGGGAGGGAGGAAAGCATGCTTTTTTTTTTCTTTCTTTTTTTTTACCACTGATTGAAGTATGGATTCAAACTTAATGACCACATGTAAAAAAATAAAAAAATCCTCCTATTTTCTTCTGGCACTAAACATTATACTAGTTAACTGATAATAATCCATTTTCCTTGTGCCTGTGTCATATTGAGCCAGCCAGCTGAATGGTTTCTATTATATGTATTAGCCATACAGCTCAACAGAAATGCTAAAGGAAAAGTGAGTATTCAATTATTAATTTGACTTACAGCCTTGACGAACAAAACAGTCATGTCGGTTTTATGATTAAAATGATTTGAAGGAGGTATTGATTAATAGAACAGCACTTAGTTAAGTCACATGAATCACAGCATTGCAAGAATGAGGTCACAGTTCGGTTACCATGGGGAATCGAGGATGATCATTTACAATTGTAAAAGAGCTGTCTCTCTGTCCTGTCAGGCCACAATCCACAGCCAACTATCTTTGGCATGTTCGTACCCAGCAGATTATTGAATCATTGCAATTGTTCATTGCAACCTTATTAAATAAAATGGCGATGATGGAAAACAAAGACCAGAATAGCAAGCAGTATGAAAGTTGCAACACAGTCACACACATTGTTTCAAGTGACTGAAACATGTAAACACATGTATGAATGCTCAATAGCTGGAGGTATAGATTTTGACCATCTCACAGAAGACAGATGGTTCGGGTGTGTCAATTCACCATCACCTGCGGAATGGATTCAGTTCAACTGCATTTTATACACTAAATAACACATCACACAACATATACATATATCCTTTAACCCATAGCATATAACTCATTAATCACAACTTAATATCATCGATCATAGACACTTGAACTGAATCCTTTCTGTAGGTGATGGTGACTTGACAAACCCGAACCATCTGTCTTCTGTGAGACCTCCAGCTATTTAGCAATCATACATGTGTTTAAATATATGTACAAAATGTTATGTGTACATATTCTGGCACCCCAGACAGGATAGTCAGTAAACATCAAGGAAACGGCTGTGGCTTAAACCAATTCGGGGCATATTTTATTGAAACCACTGCAAAAGGAACAAAGGGGTTGGGGATAAAAAGGTAACAAAGGTTCTTCATGGACTGGGATATCGCCACTTCAGGGAATCACTCCTTGGACAGGGCCTGGGGAGGGGGACACTCAAGACAGCAGACCTGAGCAGATCAGCTGCAAACCCAGGGAAAATTGGTTAGTTGTAGCAAGCCTTCTTAGCTCCTCTTGTCTTTTGGGAGTCTTCATTTAATCAATGAGGTCCTTCCATACAAAATGTTCAGCCAGAGGGCCAGAGGCCACTGGCCGTGCTTAGGGTGCATTCACACTAAGCAAAGTGTCCCTGTACCGTACTAAAGTACAATTGCCCCCCCACTGTGCCGCTGGCCTGTGCTCACACTAGGCAATCTCACCTGGGCCTAAGTCTGGTTGCCTCTTGTACATATAGGTTGCGTATCCATGTGTGTGCGCGTGTTGGCTCATTAGCATCTGTACCGTGGCCTGAAAACACCTCTCCGAAGTGTACTGAGGCCACAGAATTTAACTGTACTTGAGTACGGATGGCGTGCTCACACTAGCCAAACCATCTAGACTTTAGGGGGCAAACGTACACCCATGATAACCACGACTCACATCAGGGTAGCCACCAGCAGGCTTAAGTAGGCCGGGAGTTGATTGTTGTTCCCAGGACCGCAGCAGCTGCGAGTGATAATAGTGATTGTCAATCACCTTTCCCAACTGCATTCTACCTGCCAGCCTGCGCTGTCCGTCCTCAGCCCTTTGGGGGAGCTGAGGTTCTCCACAATTTACCATATATACCAATAACATATAGCACAATAACATTTCAGAATACAAAAATAATTTCCTTCCAATTTCCTTCCATTTAAAATATTTTAAATGGTTGAAAACAAATAAAGAGTTATAGCACATAGCTAAAGTGATACAGTGTGTGTGTGTGTGTGTGTGTGTGTGTGTGTGTGTGTGTGTGTGTGTGTGTGTGTGTGTGTGTGTCCACAGACAAACGCCCGATATATAACAATGAACAATAGCAGTGTAACAAGAAATAACGTAACTGTTTAAGCTTAACATTGTGTTCCTAGCTTAAATATTGACGTTAATTAGGCTCCCGACGTCCGAAATAGTGAGGTTTGTGATAGCCAGCTAGCACAAGCGTGTGACATCACACGTCACACGCTGAAGCGGGTATGAAATTAAACTGAAAAAAGTATAAATCATATCGAAATTCTGTTTTAAGATTTAAGATTTAATTGAAGATACAAGTGTGTTGATTTGTTAAAGTTACAAAGTCTGAAGTAGTTGAAGTTAAGAATAATATTTTAAAAGTAGAATATCTTAAAAAGTTTATAATATTGTAATGATTTGAATGGAATTGTGCGATTCTAAGCCAATCTGAACATGCACGCAGCACAGTTGTGATATAATGCTGTAAATACATTTTAAAGGAAGTTTTGAGTGGATTCTCTCTACAAGGTGTTGACTGTCCCCTTGTTAGCATTATTTATACTATAGATCCATTTGTGCAAATGCAGTCAGGGCAGAGATGTCCTGATTGGAAAATCAGAATGGTCTCATACAGAGATATGACATCAACCCAGACAGATAGTCTCAGAGAGCATTTCACTCACTAATAGCCTACCTGACAATACCTGTAATTTCTAACAAATGACACGTCTTACCGTCAGGAAATTGAACACTGGAAAATGCTCTAATGTTACATTAAAAACCTTCAGATGAGTACCTTGAATTTCCACTTAATGTACCTTCTTGAAGTGATAATACTTGAAGTCAAATCAAAACTTTATTTTTTCTACTTTTCTACTTTTTATGCAAGAGTGAACTTAAGGTCAATGTTGTCATTGAACTGAGAGAAACAATTCAGTCACTTTAGTCAAGCAAGTCCAATTACATCAATGAACACATTCTTCCATTTGATCTGCATTGCTGATCCATTCAATGAAGGATAAGGTAGAAAATCAACGCAGGAAATTCATCATAAGATTAGCCTGGTGCCCCACAATATTGTTTTTGTAATGGTTGAATCATAAAAAAACGTATTTGTGTAGTGTGGAGAAAGCCTATTAAACTTTATGCGAAATTTTTTTTCTTAGTTATGGGAAATCTATCTAAGTATCATAATTAGATACTACTATCTTCTACATGTGTTTATAAAAACAGAATAAAACAGAATAAAACATTTGCATTAAGTGTTTGACCAAATAAATGATGAGGCATGAATAAATCCTTGTTAGAATGAACCAGCGCTACCTGTGTGTGCGGTCAAGGTGCGGTCACATGTACATGAGAGTACAAGAGTCATGTACAAGTTTTCATGCTATCTCATCCACTTGATGCTTCATGAAACTCCCTGGACAGATGTCTTCCCCCATCGCTACAAAACATAAATTGGTCAATTAGGGCCAAGTGATGACAGCTTAAATATCATTAAGGGAATGGTGAAGTACTCTGAAGCCGTTGGGGCAACAGTACAAGCACAACACAGCTTCCCAGAGACACCAGTTTGAATGACATTTGTTTAATCCTCCTAATGAGAGGCGTGCTGAGTCAAGCCCACAGGAATCTTCTGGTTCAGCCTCATCCTTGACGAGTGGCTATAATTTTTAAATTGCATTGTGAGATGTGACAGGACACATTGAAAGTAGGACCGAAAAAATAAATCAAAAGTTCTCATCTTTGACATTGCATTGAGGGATGAAAAATACACAAGCACACGTGAGGCTATGTGTCATTCTCTTCTTTGACGCTTCCCATCGTGGGGGTGCACTATAGAACGCCTTCATGCCTTAAAGTCTGATATATTCCCTTATTCCCCTGGGGTCTTGAATGATGAGAGCACAAAACCAAATGGAAATTGGGGGTAACGTTGCATAAGATTGTTCAGACCAAGACCAGCGTTAAGTAAAATATTAAGTGTGTTTTTTGTTAGTAAATGCAAGGAGTTTCAGTATTAGACTTGGGACAAAAATGGACTCTGAGACGCAGAGATGTTTGAACACGTGCCAATAGCTTTTAAAATAAGAAGTCTTAATTGGGCATTGTTCAATATGGCATTTGTCTTTAATTACAATTAATTATATATGCAAAAATAAATAAACAAATAAATAAGGAAAATATATTTGTATAAAAATATTGTATTGTACCTGTATATGGGCACGGTGGCTATTTTGATTGGGTTCAGGAGGGCAAAACCAAATCCAGGGAGTATTAAATAACAATAGAAACTCAAGAAACCAGTTGAGATTGGCACTGTCTGAAACAGAAAGGATACCTGCTCCCTTCCCTCATTATTATTGAACCTCATCCAAGTCCAAGTCAGGGTCAAAAATGCCTTGAATCTAAATCTGCATTATACTGGCAATAAACTGCAGGAGACGATAGCAAACCATTCTCAATGTGGCACCCCTCAAGTTAATCACAATTTCTGGCTCCTGGTATTCCACAATTGGGCTTTCCTTGAAACAAGAAGGCTCTGAGCAACAGACGGTAGGAATCCATTAACGGCCACCCAGGAACCAAAGGGGTGCCATCAATAAGATCGGGCCAGACACTCGCCTGTGGGCTCTGTACGACCTCATGGAGACCAACACAAGAAAGTGTTGAGGCTGCAGAGCTTCTTGTGCCAGGTCTGGGAGGCTCCGCAGGAGGGGGCAGCACCAGCTAAATGGAGCCACATGCCACGTTCCAGCAAGGGTGGGAGTGGGAGGGTGGCAATCTGTTATCATTCATCTGATGAACTGAATGTGGTTGTTTCTCTTCTATTGAGACAACACAACTAAGATTATATACTTGCGTTACTCTTATCAATGAGAATGATCTTATTCATATAATATATGTCTAGCTGGAGATTCATTCTGTAGAAAGAAAAAGTGAGTGCACTGTATTGACGACAGGTCTTATGATGCATGGTTGGACCAAATTGAGCACATTCTCCACAGTTACAGGACAGAGGAAAGTATATATATGTATTTACAGAATATATATACATCTTTATCTCTAGGGAATGGGGGTGTGGACTGTCTATGTTTGGTAGGCAGCTCTTGTGCGGTGCAATCTTTAAATCGATCCACAAAGCAGCCAACTGCGACTCAGACAAAGACACAATAAGTAATAACAACAGGAAATTAACTGCATCATATTTTATTCTTGGTTAATTTGACTTCTTGGCAGGTACAACAGAGAAAAAAATACTAATCACTGATAGAATCATGTCGTATAAATTCATAAGAGAAAAATGCATGTAGGACTCGGCAGTTATCCTGCAGGACTGCCTTATACTAACATATTAATGGATGGTGACCGTGAGGTTAACATATTGAATAATGAAAGGGAATGTGTGCTCGCATCAGATGTAAAACGTTGATGTTTCATTTCCAGCTAAAATAAAAGTTTTCATGGACGAATGGAAGTTCCCTCCTTGTCCTTGGATAACCCCAAATAAACTGTCTGTGAGCAGCAAGCCAGAAGCTGTTTCAAGCAACATTAGTGGAGGCATAGCTGGCTTTTTAGGAGTAGGCCTAGGTCTGAGCACATGCATACCTCAATGCATTACTTAGCTACTTTCCCATTTCAACTGGGCCAGTTGGTAGTGGCAGGTGTTCTGTGGAACATTAAGGAAGCTTTAACACCATGTAGGTTTCTGACAGACAAGGTTGATAAAAGGCTTCACAGGATATTTTTCATCCATCCACTTGTCGCACATCAATTGGAAGCGTAATTATATTTTAGAGCAACATGGGTAGTGTTGGGGCTAAAGGCTGTTCATATCCACCTCAGGTAACCTGTTTAAGTAAAGATAAGAAATATCTGACTTATTAAAAGATTAGCCTCCTTCCCCCAAAGCCATTAGCAAAATTGTTACAGAGAAAGTAAATTAAAGGGAAAAAAATTGATAAGGTTGCACTTGGGGAAACACACAAGCAAAATGTACTGGATGAATTATAGCATTCTTAATCGTTTTTTAGAGCTACTTCATGTGATTAAAAATGAACGTTTGCACAGTATCTTCATTTGAAAAATACAAATAGAGTGTCTTTGCAACTGTTCACCTATCATACAGCAGCTTGCAATTAAATCTTTCATAGTGTATTGAGGTTTAGGAATAAAATCTCCATAGAATAGTAATTTGCAAAATGATACGTATATACAGTACATTAAAATGAACATTGACATTAATGTTAATGATAATATCAACATTAATACCATTAATGATTTTTATATATTTATGTTTCGTTAGCTAAATAGAATAGCCCATTACCTGGAAAATGGAAATTTGATTATCAGGCAACATTTGTTTTTGTATAAAAGAAAAAAAGAAAAGCAAAAATAATACAAAAAAACAAAAAAAACTTCTGATCAACACAGAAATAATGATGTTGACAATATGACAATATATCAATAAGAAGAGTACATTTCTTTTACATTACCTCTACATATTGGCGGTATTGTGCTTTGATAAGACGTTTGCAACTAGAACACACAGATAAAGAACTTTTAACAGGCCAACAGTACTCCAAGGAATAGACCAATCCAGTGAGCGTGGCAATCTCAGCCTATCCCAAGAGCCGAGATAACAGGAAATTAAGTTGGGCAGAGGAAGTCATACACTCACACGTTTTCTGGCTCACCGGGCAAACATTGAATTGAGAATTGAAAAGACCAGATTGAAATAGATTTCAGCTTGTTTGTCTGTAATCAAAATAAACATTATAAAACCAAAGAGCATGTGGCTACGTGATTCACTAATCACTACACAAGACACACACGCACAAACACACATGCATGCGTGAACACACATGTGCTTGCGCACAGGCATACACACACTCTCACACCCACACACAAAACCATCTTCCTGTTGCGGTTTATCACTTAGGCAAATTTGGCAAATGTATATATTTATATCTATAAAAACATAAAAAATAATAAAACAATGAAATGCATGCACAGGACGAATACAAGCATGCATTTACAAGATGAGACCTGAAATATCCACCAGCATATGTTTCGAATTCAACGGTGGAGGATGTGTCTACGACCACCACTGCAGACCTAAACCAGAACCTGTCAGCCCCCCAAACAGCTAGTCCCCCCTTCATGCTTTGATCTGAACCTTGTAATCACAGACAGATACATTCAAGAGCCAAGCGCCACCCACTACACCGTGTCCGTCCTGTTTTTCCTCCATGTGTTAAATAATCTTCTTCCTACAATTGCCACAGGTACTCATCTTGCTACATACGTACAATGGAATAAGCAATTTTGCTTTGTTTTGTATTTTTTATATACACCCCCCCCCCATCCCCCCATCCCCAGCTCTAACAGAGTCAGAGGTGGTGGTGGTGGTGGTGGTGGTGCTGTCGACAGTCAGGGGGATATAAAGGCATGTGGCTCTTCATCAGCTGTCGTCTACGGTGGAGCGGCAGTACACTGCACCGCCTGTCGTCTGCTGTGGGAAACGGGTGTCCGTGTTTTGACGAGCTTTTCTCTGTGATCGGCAGTATTTCACATCCACGCAGACGGGCGTTCCCCTGGGGGGGGGGTTGGTGGGCGATGCCAAACGACACACTGTCTCCTTCTGCGTTTTTTTCATGACAGATATCTACGTCAGGTCGCAATTATGTCCTCCCTCCCTTTCAAGCCTCTGTTTAAAAAAAAAAAGTTTTTATTTGAATTCCTTTTTTTGTTTGTGTAGTTCTTTAAAAAAAAAAAATCTGTCTTTGTTTTGAATATGGTTTCGTATCATTTATCTTGGCCTCCCTTGTTCGAGACTTTAAAGTCTGTTTTTGTTATTCTGTGGTTCTGGCTTTGGTTGACACGATGCCAGCCTTCGTTCCCTGAGCGCACGGGCGCTGCGCTCAACATGTGAAGTCTTCAAAGTTGCCCTGGCCAGGGTGGTGAGGTAGCATGTTGGCGGGATACGTGGATGGCGTGCGCAGGTTCTCACACGGAGCCTGAGATGGAGGAGGACGAGCAACAAGCGGGGGGGGGGGGGGAGATAGAGAGACAGAGAGAGAGGGAAATTAAACACACTGGAACACATTTTTCATTTGAACCACCACGTACGGAAAGTTGGTTCCAACACGTTCATTAATTGCATGTTAACAGGTTTTCAGTTTTTGGTATTTTGATGGCATGGCAGCATTTTCTGTTCTACCTGTTTATTTAAAATGAAAAAAAAAGAGTTTTTGTTCTGGTTGGCAGCATGAAGAAAAGGCATTCATTAGTGATGCCAATTAATAAATAAGTCAGACAAGCATTGTGTTGCAAAGTGAGAAAGAAATACAGAAATAAGTGCCTAGAAGGGATGGAAATCTGAGTAATGGTGGAAAAACTCTTTAGGTAGAGAAAATTGGGTTGGGGTTAATTAATGAAAGAAAATACTACAGAAAACCGATTACTTAGGCCCTGTCCACACTAACCCGGGTAAATCTATAAACGCATGAATATTTATCCGTTTAGCCCTTCTGTCCACATTAGAACGGCGAATTCCGACACTGAAAACAATGCTTTTCAAAAACGATCGCTGAGGTGGATAAATGTGAAAACTCTGGGTTTGCGTTGTAGTGTGGTCAGGGTAGACGAAGGCTTTCAGAGACGATGACGTTCGGTTGCCATGACGCTGCCACATGCTTGCGCTCGAGACAGAGACGCTCATCTAAACAAAAATGGCAGGTGAAATGGAAATGATGATTTCTCTGTGCAACGTACTTATGTATCTTCAGTTACAACTGGGCATACTGTCTCACACATATTCGTTACTCCAACACCGAAGGCGAGCACTGTACTTGCTGTGCTTAAGCGATGGGAAAAAAAACGCAAAGACGCCAGTTCAAACCGTACTTGGAGCGGGGTTTCTAAAATAAAAAATCTTTTGCCTTTGAGCTTTTGGTTTGAGCCATATTTTTGCTTGTGAGAAAATGAAATTGAAGAAAGAGAAAGTGAAAATGATAAGCCAGCTGATCAACTGCAACTATCAGCTGATCGCGTGCCTGTAATCTAAACAGAGAGGCGTGGCGGGAGTCGCGTTACCACGACAACTGTTTTGACAACTGTTTATCAAAATCATTTCAGTGTGGAACGTGGATGCAAAACATTCCGTAAACTATATGAAAACGATAGTGTGGACGGAGATTGTTTTCATTGCGAATGTGCGTTTTTATATTTACCCGGGTTAGTGTGGACAAGGCCTAAGTTACTGTGGTGATCAAGCAACGAGCACAGCTGCTCCCCTGTTGATGTTGACGAGCGAAAGCTTGAATGACATAAAGTGCAACGGCTTCTTTAGGGTTGGTAATCAGTTGAGCTGTCAAACCTTCCCAGGCCCTAGCCCCAACCCCCCTCACTATAATGGCCTAGTCTGGTCCTCACACCGTTAATTCAATTCAAACAATTTTCACTTGTTTGCCGCTGCTCCTACCTATACGTCTACATTTTCTGTAGCCCAATATTTCTTTCAATGGCAAATCTATCAAATTCTCTTCCACTTGCTTCTCCACCTCATCTCCCACTCTCTCTTTCTCACAATTTAGCTCTCTCTCTCTCTCTCTCTCTCGACCCTAACCTGCATCTCATTCTACTTCAATGTGACTATGGGAATGATTTGATTCAGACCCAGAATCTTAAAGTGTCGTAAAACAGGCTTTTCCTAGGTGTTTTGCTGTCTACTATTTAATTGAGAAAAATCCTCCCCCAAAAATCGATAGAACTTGTTTTGGTTTTCTATTAGAAACACTGCCAACTGAGTCTCTGATGTTTGTGTTTCACTAATCACCTTCCAATTCAAATGAATCCAGGCAAGAACCAGCCGGTGGTTATAATACAAAAAGTCTCTCAATAAATGCTGAATTCCAGGTGGACCAGACTGACGAGAAAACACATTGCCAAACATAATTCAAACAACTAGGCGAAAAGCGGTCGCATCTGTTCCCAGACATGTAATCATAACGAACGGACATCGCATTATGATTGTTCTCCCCCCCCCCCCCCCCCCCCCGGTTTAAGCCAGGCTGTGCCGGGACAGGGCACGGAGCGGAGGAGCGTGCGATGGGGTAGGAACTCGCTCACTGACATGGTGCTTGACGTCATCCAGGCTCAACACGGCTCCCCGGTCATTGTTGCTGCTCCGCTTGTGCTTCTTCTTCGAGCAGTGGCACAGCTTGTACTTGATCACCTGGAACAGACGGCACCCAGAGCGTCACCAGAGAGTGAAGACTTCACATCGGCCTATAGCCCTCGACATGGCCATGTTTTAATGTTGTGTGTGAACACACACCGCCACACGGCTTTGCGAAAATGTCACACGCCCCCGCTCGCCATAGCTCCGGTTAGGATGACATGGATTTCACACTTCTATAAATACGAGGCTAGCGATCTATTATGTGATTGGAGATCGCGTGGGCACCGACCCACACATACACACGCACACATGATCAAACCAATGCCCACGCGCACACACCCACTGAAACCAAGGCCCGACAAAGGATAAATTAATCTCCGTTGTTAATCGTTAAACAATCATGCAACTCAGCAAAGAGATTCCTTCAAAAGAATGGACTGACAGAACCTGATTCATCTAAAATAGAATACATCCAAAATGTTAATGTATTCAGCAGTAATGATGTGTCAGTTTTTGGAGTGGGGGACTCCATAGCAACTCCACTTTCTTCAAGCCCAGTTCTTTTGTATACAGACAGCTTATCATCATTATTTACTCTATATCTTAATATATCCTTTATCAATGCATAATTTAGAAAGCATAACACAAAGAACAGAGCACACACCTTTCTGTTCAATAACCTCTGGTTAAAAGTAGATTATTAGATTATAGATTAGTATTACGGTAGCATGATTCTAGAGTGTAGACTCAATTACATCCGTGGATTGTCATTGCGCTAAATAATGGTGTCTACACACTACAATTATGCTAGACAATCTGTGGATATAATGATGTCAACACACTGGAATCAGGCTAAACAATCTGTGGATAGGCCCATGGGTCCAAAGCAAAATTATCCTTAAACAGTTAAAGGCGAATTCAAGGATTTTTCAACCCTGTTTTCTGATCATTTTAGATGTAAGGGACTAATGCAGACAACAATATTTGGAATTGGTCCAGTATAACCTGAACAAGATCTGCAATGTGTATCTGTTTTGGTGAATAATGCCCTGTTGAAGTAAGTACTCTAAAGTTCTTGTCTTTGCCACTCACATGCTCGAATTACTTAAAGGTCCCATGACATGCCACCAGGTTTGAGTGTGATTAGCCGTTACAAGCCGTTTTGAAAATCTGGCTCTTCTGACATCACACTTAGATGTGTGATGGATAGATGAGCAAAGTTTGCTACAGTCCACTGGGTAGGCTGGTAGACTGATCTATCCAGTGTACATTTAGCCAGATTTTCAAAACGGCTTAATTAACGGCTAATCACACCTGGTAGCATGTCATGCTACCTGGTAGCATCAGCATGTCATTTAATTGAAAGGATCTCTACAGAGAAACACAAGTTTCTATTTGGCTTTCTCTTGATCCCGTCTGTTTGGCTTGCTCTGAAATCCTGTTGTTGCGTAGTACATTTCCCCACTGTCTTTAAAGTCAACTCTCCTTCACCCAAACCTTTTATATAACACTAAGGAATGCTTTCTGTTGCCCGACAAAACAAACCCTTGTCTCTCTGGCTCTAATTGATGTTTCCACCGTTCTCTTCCTGTCTTAGCAAGATTTGGTTGGACAATGTATCAAACAAACTGATAGGTAAAGAACAAAGTTGTACTTCTCTGTAGGGATCCTTTCCATACTGTTAGAACACAGTCTGAGCCCGTCAGTGGCAAAAACACACACTTTAGAGGATGTATATTGTCGGGCCTATTTTGCCCCAAAGGATTACATGCAGCCCGTTTTTCGAGAATAGGGCCCAGGTGAAAAAATGGTAGTATAGTATTTTTAGTTTTCCTAAGTTTTCCCAAGTTTTCCTTAGCAACCCATGCAGTACTTCTGCGTAACCTTTTCATTTTGTAATTTACTTTCGTTCAGACTGAAATGGATTTGACTTTGTGCCGGCACAAATAACTTGCAAATAAATAACAATACTGATGTGTTGCTTTAAAAACAAAATAACTTACAAGCCCACTTTGGCAAGAGTTATTTTTCAATAATCTAAATGCTCCCGAAGCCATAAATTTAAAAGGAGTAGATGTTTGGGTAAAGAGAGAGAGAGTCCAACAGACAGAAACCTTTACCTTGGACAGATAGTAGAGAGAGAGAGAGAGAGAGAGAGAGAGAGAGAGAGAGAGAGAGAGAGAGAGAGAGAGAGAGACCCTTACCTCATACAGATAGTCAAAGAGCTCCAGGATGGTGAGGATGCTGGCCCCGATAAAAAGGCCCATTTGACCCCCAATGTCACCTGGAAAGACAAATCAAAACGGTGCCGTCACATCACAAGCCTGCTAAGAGTGTAATAGGATCGGTCCATGCATTTGACCCCCAGAGGGAGGGAGTGTCGTACTCAATAAATCACTAACTGCAGGTCAGACAGCATTGGAGGCGTAGGCCGGTATAATGTGTGAAATTAAAATCGTACAGTTTACATACATATAGGGTAAAAACTATTAAAAAGTACAAGACATTATAGAATTTGACAGCTGGCTTTCCGTGGCCTCGTATGGAAATTGTGTTGTGTGCATCAATGTCAGTTTGAATATGTCACAGTATTTCTTTAAAATAAATAAATAAAAGATCCATCACAATCGTAGATGAATTATTCATAAGTCGTCGTGGTCTGACTTACCCAGCAGCCCTGCCAGCTCGTACGCCTTCTTCTGTTCGATGGTTTCATAGTTCAGAGCCTCAAAGAAGATATCCAGCACCAGGATGTTGTCACTGGGAACACACAGGAAAATCAACCTCTCAGCTATCGACAGCTCCACTGTATCCACTTTACAAAGACATGCTGTTGTGTAATTCTGAAAGCTGCACTCCTACACTACCACCACCACCACCACCTCCACCTCCATCTCCCAAGCGATTCAGGAAAGCAACTTGAGAACCAATATTGTCGTATGATTTCTATTTTTATTTAGAGGTTATATATTGAAGGAAGAATGTAGAGAATCTTTGTGGTTTGTTATTGGATAGGCCAAGTAATGACCCGTATAATATATACTCTCAACTCGTGCATCTCAAGGAAAATGTATCTGACTACTGCCTCATTGACGTTTTTGTGGCTGTGACCGCGAGTGAGAGGAAGTTTGAGATATCATGTTGCTTTCCTCTATTATTGCCTATTTGTCACAGAGGATGTTTTTATGTGATATTAGCAGTGAATTACTTTTTTTTTTTTGTCATTCTCCCTCCGCCCGATGACAGATTTCCTCTAAAGATAGGAAAAAAGTGTGACGAATATGCGGGAAATAAAGATAATGAGGAGGGGACCACATTTGAAGGCTTTTTCATGGTAATGGTAATGTTGCATGTTTTTTTGCAAGTTGGAATACATTATGATAACAATAAACACATCTGGTCTTTACCCGCCTAATTTAACTCTATATATGTGTGTTTTTAAGAGAAACGTAAGCCAGCACAAAAAAGAAAATGTCCCTGTTCCAGACAATCAGAAAAGAGCCGTTGAAAAACTGCATTTCTTCAAACAAAACCTATTTTCATCCTTATTTAAATGTTCAGTGTACAGAAAAGTGTAAATGATTACCTCAATGAATTGTGAATGTAACATTCACAAGCTATTCCGTGTTTGTAATATTTTTGCACTCAGGAAGACGCAACAAATACCATATTTGTATATTATTATCATCCCCAGAGCCATCCCCATATCCGGGCAGAGCCTCTTGATATGCAGTACCTGTCGAGCATGCCAGTCTGCACTGTGAATAATGTGTACACATGCGCAGGTTATCATCTGCTGCAGCAGCTCGAATGGTGTTTAATCCAAGGAAAGATAAGACTGTCTGGCTTTGGGTGTGTGCATCTCATGGGTGTCTTTTCTCCAAATGTCAAATCCAACAACCCCCCTATGTTTTAACTGCTTATTTACATTTGTGATAAATACAATGTTGTGCATGTGCTTAACATCATATTGTGACAAGCGTACCGGTGCAAAACACAGGGATAACACAGAGATAATCCAGCTGCATTTGCCACCTGTTCCAATGCCAGGACAGGGGAAGTGTGTCTGCTCTTTGTCTCTGGATTTAGTTTCACGCCCATAAACACAACTATAGCCAGACAAACCATATCTCTGTCTTATGGTGTGTATCAGGGCGAAAATGCACACATATGGCCAGCTGAAATGGCTCTCTCTGAGGAATTTCATATCGCTGCCCACAGGGAATTAAAAAGGAAAAAAAATCAAACTTCTCAAAGAGAGAAGTGAGGGCTGAATGAGAGGATGATCTGTCTCTAGTCTGTGACAACTTTCTGTGACAGCTCCGAGACTCAAAATGTACATCTCTCTTGATCTCTCTGATCTCCCTCGTTTGTTGGACAAAGACATACCAAACGATGGGTTTATTTGGGTGGTCTGGCATGTGTTGTGGATTTAAGAAGGAGCTGGGACACTTAGAGGCCTGTCAGCTCCGTTCCCCTCTAGCACCATCGGGATGATCTTAATTTAGCGATGCTGCGCTCCTCTGTATTGATCCCCGCTTGAAAACAGGATGATACTTACGCAATGTACTGCTCCGTCTTGTTGTATTTCTTGGCGAGGTACTTGGCTGATGCCTTGCTGGGGATCTTGACAAACGACATCTCTTTACCATAGCGCGTCATGTTGCATGGCGTCTCGCAAACGCAGTAATCATTGTCCCGTTCCACCAGGAAGTCTACATGGGGGTGGGGTGGAGGGAGGTTAAAAACGTTGGTTTAAAAACCAATCATAAACCAACGCGTGATGAGTGGGGGCTTGCACATGAGTACACACACATTCTATCTCTGACTTGTACTGCACTGCATGCGCATGCACACCTCATTCATGAATACGCATGATTCATGAATACACAGATTCAGATTCACGCAGGAGCAGAGCACGGAAGACGGACCAGATAATACTTGAACAATGAATGCGAGACAACATCACAGCAGCACACTAGGAAGCACACAGAGGACGCCCTCAAAGACGGCGATGGCCGACTCGTGAGGAATGAAAGAAAGATGGACGGAGGATAAAGCAAACACAAAAAGAGTGTGAGAGAAGGCTCTCATAATACATGTCTCACAGGATTAGAAAGAAAGATAAGCTGGGCTGTTGTAAGAGTCAGGTATTCCCAGGTTCGGTGTGTGGGGGATGTAACTGTTTGAGTGTGGTAAAAACACCTACTAACACAGCAATGAGGATGGTGAGTTGGCCTGTGGTGGCTATATTCAGAACAGCACTTTAGATATGATGTAGAACTGGACATGTATGAAAAGAATATATTTCTATATATATGAATATACATTGCTGAAAAACACTGACAGATGCTGTGCTCTGCATTAAAGGTGAAAACGAAGTTCTTCAAACAAAGTTGACACAGGAATAAGCTTTGGCGCAATAACTTTTAATGGATCTCTTGTGCGTGCTTCCTGTAATCCATCAATTGGTCGACAGCAAGCGCTAATGAAGGAGGATTTTAGCCGTTATGGGTGTGTGGTTGTAAAGTTGGGGCTGAGGTACCTGAAACATCTGTATCAGAAAATAGGTTTGCGGACGGTTTGGGCTGCACAGACCACTCAGACACTAAACCAGTGGCCCATAAACCTTCAAATGAGAATTACTAGAACCAGCCATGGCTACAAATCATGGTTTGACTGTGCCTGTATGACATAACACACAGACACAACATTACTCCACCTTCTAATTTCCTGCCACTGTTGGGCCCTGCTATGCACTGCTATGCATTATCCATTAGCAATAATGGATGTTGCCATTTAAAATTACATAATGAATCACTGGAATCGATTCAACAGTCTCTAAATATATAGTGATAGAAGGCGCCTACTTAATCGATTCTCCCTCTCTTCGCACACAAAACACGAGTGAACAAGTGTGTCAGGATGCAAAGTGAGACGATCACATATCCACTTTGAGGTGGAGAACAAACTTGAAAAAATTCAATAAAACAATTTAACAAGGTTAAAGATGTCAAAAGACGTGCACAGGCACATGGATTTATACATGAAAGACAGGTAAACACAGACAGACAGACACAGACAGACAGACAGACAAGTAGACACAGATAGACCATCAGCTAGACATAGACACACAGGTAGGGACACAGAGAGACAGGCAGGCGGACAGACAAGTAGACACAGACCAGAGGAAAGACAGGTAGACAGGCAGGAAGACACAGACAGGAAGCCAGACAGTGTCATCTTCTTACCCAGGGCTGGATCGGCACACTCCTTGTACTGCTCTGGGGTGCAGTAGGGGGCATCTCCTGAACACCAGACAGAGGACAGACAGCATGTTGTTATTGTGACTATAAGCAGAGAGGCCGGGGAGAAGGGGGGGGGGGGGGGGTCTTCTTAAGCACTGTCAGTGAAGAAGTAAGGACAAGTAAGGACCGGTAATTAATGTGGGTGTCAGACTGCCATTACAGGTCTTATCAGCGCTGGAGATACTCCCCCAGCTTGATCTCATCTCCTAATTGAATCCATTAACTTCTCTTTGAGTTTATCTTTTTATTATATTATTAGCTTTCAGTGTCTCACCGAGTGGTTTTTCTGTCTCCCCGCATCTGCCAACACCCCCCACCCCCAACACCCCCCACCCCCCATGGTGATTTAACTCTCCTGGATGGGCTGGGAGAACACTAGCTCAAAGGTGCAGATCATTCACAGCATGATCCACAAATATTCATTGGGGGGTAGCGTTTGCAATCTGGTGGCTATTCGTTTGACAAAGTGAGCTAGATGATTGGGACAAATGAGAGGACTAATAGGATCAGTGCTCCACCTGCGACCATGGGGAAGGCAGGGTTCTCTGGACCACATTAATCACACCCACGATCACTGTTAGCTAACTGCTAATCCAACTCATTATACGGACAGCTTGTCTGAATTATCCACAGGACCGGGTACACACACACACACACACACACACACACACACACACACACACACACACACACACACACACACACACACACACACACACACACACACACACACACAGAGGCCTGCCAGCACAGCACACACACACACACACACACACACACACACACACACACACACACACAGGCCTGCCGCACACACACACACACACACACACACACACACACACACACACACACACACACACACACACACACACACAGTTGCATTCACACAAAAAAAACAAAAAGAGAGACTGAATCCAGTAGGAGACAGCCAATAGCTTGGCAATTATTGGACAGATGAGGCAGGGTTAACGTTGGGGTCAATCAAAACGTTTCCTCTGGGCCAATTTTCATGTTCAATCCACCGCCTGAGATGCCACAGACTGATTAAACGGCAGTGGACAGAGGAAAACTGTGTGAGATCTCCAATTTCCAACAATGTGAGCACTTTGGGATAAAACTGTCTGGCCATTAGACTTTATTTTTTGTTGCTGCAGTAAAATACCGTGGCTCTTTCTTTGTTACTAAGATGCTTCCTAGATACAGTATGTGATAATGCTAGGTATCACCACAATACAACTGCACAAGTCTCTCAGCACTTTGCGGAATTGTTTGCTGAACATACATGAGTACATGGGTGCCTGTTCTTAGAGACATTGGAAATACAATCCAGCAATAATTGCCTCAAGGCTGTTAGTTATGCACCATCTCATTTACTAAAGCAATTAAAATATTACTTGTTATTTTGGCATCTGGAGATGCCGTGCTGCATTACAATTGATGGCCCCTTTAGTACGGCTCACCTCTTAGTGAAGCTCAATTCAGTTAGCCTCACCGAAGAGCAAGAAAGCATGCACTATCCAAACACTCAAGAGCAGCTCTGGGACGGCCCTAAAGAGACCACTACCACACCCACTCAGTTCCAATCACAAAAGGTTGAGAGTGTGTTTGAGCAGCGAAGGCGATGTTCCTTAAAATGCTATAGTGTGAAGGCCCTGATATATTTCAAACTAAATAGAAATGGTGGGTTGGCACAGACGAAATGGCTGGTTTGCAACCAAAACGCACATTGGGCTTCCCTCACCACAATGGGTTAAGTTTAGGGTTGGGTACCGAGGACCGAGTACCGAGTGGTACCGGTGGCAACATGGTCGGTTCTACCCGGACCGAATGATTACATTTCTTTCGGTGCCTCATTTCGGTGACGCAACGATCCTCTCGCCCTCTTGTGGTCGGAAAAATTGCAGAGCACTTTCCTCTCCTGCTGCCCAGCTGCAGCCATCATGTCCAAAGTAAAACGCTCTCGGTTTACTTTACTAAAACAAAAAATGACAAAAAATGAGCAGCACATGTAAGTGCAATACAACTATTTTGTGTAAGGGGGGAAATACCTTCAATTTGATAAGTGTTTGGAATAACGCACTAATTACTGTTTCCGTCGTTACAACGCCGTTATCGTTACTGAACGTTAAATGCGGTGCGTTACTATGAATTGATTGAATAAACTGCGTAATCCGAACGCACCCCTGGCTCCATACACAAACTGCTAGTGAGGAGACTGGGTGGGTTAACAACGAGATAAGCGATTATGATTGGCTAAGGCAGTCATGTTTCATGGTAGCCAATCTGAGTCAGTGTTTTTACACACAAGCCAGGCCACGCACACCACACACACACACACACTCCACAACAGATTCGAAGAAGCAGCAGAGATGGCGAGTCCAGAGTGATCCGATGAAAAGTTGGCATTTTCAAGGTGGAGATATAAGCACTACTTTCATTTCATTGACATATAGCAACTTTTTTTTTTTTTTACAGTAACGCAAATAGTTAGTTTCCCTGGTAACTAGTTACTTTTATTATGAAGTAATTCAGTTACTAACTCAGTTAGTACTTTTTGGAACAAGTAGTGAGTAACTATAACTAATTACTTTTTAAAAGTAACGTTCCCAACACAATATACTTATAATATAATATAATACAATATACTGAGTTCGCAGCACTAGTAAAAAAGGCTGAAATTATATGTGATGGGTGGACCAGCCTGGCCCAAGATCACTACATCACAGTAACAGTACACTATGTTAGCCAAGGTACCTCTAAGCAGAAAGTGCTTCACACCAAAGCAGTGTATGAAACTATAAACAAAGCGACTATTTTTTTATAACCTACAGTGACAATTTTATTTGTTTAAATAGGTCTATACCTTTTCGCAAAGCATAAGTTTCTCATGTCTTACCAAATAAGTTACCATTAAAAATGGAAGAATTTCAACAATTGAATCAGTTGTTTGGTCTTTATTTTAAAGAAGGTGTCATATTGGTTCTGGCACTGTTAGGAACTGGTACCTTTTCAAAAAATCAGTGTTGGCATGGCATTTCTATAAAAAAAGAAAAAAGTATTGATTTCGGAACCGTTTAGGAACCGGCATCGGTTTACAGGAATCAAAATCTAACCAGAATCTAAATATTTCAGACGATACCCAACCTTAGTTAAGTTGTAATAGTCTATTACAACTTGGTATTGTTGACCCCCCCCTCCTGGTCACAATACCATGGTAATGATTATGCCAGTGTCTGGTATCTGTTAGTATACAGCATCTGTCAAACTAGTTTTACGCCCCATTTCAACATGAACCAGTGCGAGATTGTGAGGTAATGTATGCATCTGTATGACCATTCGAGCAGGGACTAAAATGGGGATGGTTGGGAACTCCTAGAGTAATTCACCTGCCCACACAGCACAGTGACTATCTTGCACCCTGCTGAAATTGCTAGATTCTACAGCCTTTGGGAACGTGCCAGTGTTGATTTAGTAGTAAGTACATCGGGGAGGCCGACTCTTTAAAGTACCTTGAGTCAATACGATATGTACATAGCTGCAGGGGTTTGTATTGAACAGCCAAAGAGGTTGGCAGGAAGTTGTTTGTGTCTGACAGTGCCTACCGGGCATATGAACCATCCTGCAGTTGCAGTTCTCCACCAGGTAGCGCGTCTCACAGTCTATGCGGCAGGCCGTGAGGCTGTAGGTGTTGAAGAAGTCTGAGTCCATGGCTGAGGCCTTGCAGTCCCCCCATGGTGGGGGCAGGTAGGTCAGCTGGGAGATGGAGAGAAGAACACCATTTGACCATCATTGATGTGTCATTATATATGAGTGATTACAAGGTTTTTAGTGTGATGCCTTCAGTTCACCGGTGATCTGTGTGGATTGAGAAACAACACACATCAACAGATATATCTTATACATTATGGACAGAGAACAGATACTCAATGTTACTCAAAATGTACAGTGTTACAAGACCACCCAAGACTAAAGCGCTGTTCTGAATATAGCCACCACGGGCCAACTCACCATCCTCAAGCAGTTTGAACTGGTTCAAGACATCAAACACATTTCCCATCATTCATTAAATATGAATATTGTTATTTTGAGAAGTTTGATGTTCACAAAATGCCTTCTCTAGAGGACTTTACAGAGATACATAACTAAAATAAAAATCTGATATGGCCAAGGAATAAAAGAATACAAAGCAATAGACCGCAATTATGTTCAAACTTGTTGCTTGAACCTACACCTGAATGAGATTTCTTTTGATTATTTGACTACCTCCTTTGGCCCTGTACCTGTTTTCAAGTTAATCTTGTCCTAAATAAAACGTTGTTCTCGTACTCACACTGTTCAAATGTACATAGACCAATACATCTCCACACCAGAGTCAAAGATCCTCACGACAGCTACAAGACACCAAGAAACCAAAGTATCCTGGCTGGCCATTATGATGTAACATTCATGATATCAGCACTGCTCCGTCATTCCATTTCTGCCCATGTACTGGAGTGGAAGAATGTTGCTTCGATGGGGACTGCGCGCAGCAGTAGTTCAGATGGCCTGTGAACAGTGGATCCACCATCCAGCAGGAGCTGCACGTCCAGCTGAGTGTGTGTGTGTGTGTGTGTGTTTGGTCCTGCTATGACCATGGATCCCCACGGACATAGGCGAAGGAAGCACGTCACAAAGACAGAGTGGACAGGAGGGGATGAAGGGGAGAATGGTTTGGGGAGGATGGCTAAAACAGGGCTTGTTTCTACTCTTGTGACCGCTCACAAATAACAGTGTTCTATCAGTAAAAGGAGGAGGGGGTGGAAGATACCTTATTAATGTTACATAATGGAATCTGATACCATCACTACCAGGACTATTTTTATTAAAAACTATGTGAATAAAAAATAAAGGGGCAATCAAATATCCATGCAAATGTATACTTACAAATATGAATACAGTGAGTTTTACAGTGGATCCATCATCTTGTTAATTTTCAGTCACTTTACTAATATTCTGCTGTTGTGTCAGAGTAAAATCCCTCAGATTTGTTGTGTACACCAGGCGGGAATAATAAACAGGCAGGATTATGACGCAATGATTTCTTAGTGAAAACACTTAATATGTATTTCCAACAATATAAATACCCTCTACAACCTGAGGTGCACACACCAAGTCGTTCATATAAGCTTCAGGTAAGCAGGTGGGTATCTTGCGAGCCTCTCTCTCTTTAGCTATGTCCTCAGACATTGCATCGCTGGGTGCTTGAATAGCGATAAATTAAAAGCCACTGTCGCTGTTTGAGGACTTGCATTCCTCAATTCCTATTGAAGTGCAATGATGAGGCTCACAAATAGCATTCGGCTACCATTAACCCTGTGCCTTATTAAATTCAGCATGGGTAAACACACACACTGACACACACTGACTCACACACACAAACAACTACAGTATGCAATGATCATAACCCTCTCAAGGAATCACAAAATCAAATCGGGATTATAAAAAGGGTTTCTCTCTCTCTGTTGACACACTCTGGATGCCCTGCCAAAGTCAAAGTGTCCATTAAATCCCACAGAGCTAGAATGTGCTCTCTGCGCTCCATCCACCGGCGCACATTCTCTGTATTTGTGCGGCTCTTTGTGTGGAGCGTACCCTGACAGAGGACAACCATTCCACTGACTAATGGTTCCCTCACGCTCCAAGGCCCTCCCATAAGTCTGAGCTCTCATTCACCATGATAAAGCGCAGAAAAAACTGCCTCTATTCAACCAGAAACCATCTACTGCCTGCCTACCCGAGGTCCCTGTCTGGAACATGCAGTCCGCCGAGTCAGACTGTGGAGAGAGTGCAGAGCAGGCAGAAGCTGAAGCGGGGAACAGGTGCTTTCGGAAAATGTTCAAGACTGCATTAAGCTTGTAGCTTGTTTAAAAAAAGCAAGAAGCAAATCCAACCAGGGCTTCCTCAATAGCCTCCCTTTGTGGACTGTCCCCTTTTGTGGGCAACGCTGATCAGGCCGAAATAATTCAATACAATTGACCCTTTTGGAGAAAAGTGTTGAGGGGAAAGTAGTCAACAAGTCCACCCGTAGAGAGGCCGTACATTCTGGTGTGGAATGAATGTGAGAGGACCGCATACAGATATGCATGGGGATTGGGTCTTCCGTAAACATGACATTGTCCGTGTGCATAACCCCCGCCTCTGCCCAACACAGTGTAACACATTGCAGGGGAGAAGAAACTGAGCTCTTTCCTCCTAACTCCATCGCTTCCTGCCCCTATATTCATTATGTATGATTCCCAGGAGCCAAATGATAGGGTTGGGAGGAGTAATTTCCGTTACGCTGATGTGCTCACCCATTTGAACCCGTAGGAATTATTTACAGTCGAGATAAAATCCACATGCAGTTCTTTTTATTTCCCACAAGACAGCAGCTTTGAGCATTCTGATTGATAGAGGGCACGTTGCGAGCGAGTGCCGTGCTGGCCCAGGGGGCTTGGGGGGGGGGCACACACACTAAATGAAGTTGGGAGCTGTCAGAAACCACAGATAAGATATTAAAGTACCTTTCAAAGCAGCTGCAGGCTGGGAATTATTGCTCACTAAGCTGCATATAAACATATGTGTTGCAGGAGACTATCTATGAAAAAGGATTAACATACGCACAGCATTTACATGGCGACTTAGATAGGAAAATACTAGTCTAACTGCGATCAATTGCACTGGACGACCACCGGAATAGATTCCGTGCCGTTATGATGCTGCAAACACCAATCCAGTTAGCTACATCCCTGCTGACTGAGGCTGGCTCTTGATTGGCTCTCTGAGGCTAGCACATATCTTAAGGCTTAAGCCTTAAGATAAGTTAAGAAGTTAACCAAGGTTTTCTGATACATGAGTGAGGTATCTCACTATGGGACACGCCCCGCCCACTGTCCCCCAGAAGCAATTTTACACTACGCCAGTCGTGACTGGCCAACAGACGTGATGTCTGCTTGCAGGGGAGGGACTCCCTCCTACTACGTAAGTCCCGTCGTCACGTCATCTCCTCAGTCTATAGGCAAACACCTCTTCCTCGCTCCGGGCAAGGAGGGTGGTCAGGTGAGATACCTCACTCATGTATCAGAAAACCTTGGTTAACTTCTTAACCTTAAGTTTTCTTTCAACATTCGCTCGCTATCTCACTATGGGATATAGTAACTCCTGTATTGCCAAAGAAGTATCAGCACAAAAAACCAGTCAAACAGGCATGGTTACTGATCCAACGCTCAAGACTGCGTGAGACAGATTAGGCGCAGTAACATCCAACCTGTAGAGTCTAGTGAAAGTGTGAGGCATCGCCCAGCTGGCAGCCACACATATCTCTCCCACTGAAACCCCCTGAAACAGTGCCCAGGACGCGGCCATGCCGCGAGTTGAATGTGCGTGCAGGCCAATAGGGGGCTCCAAACCCTCGCTATTATAGGCCATGGCTATGGCCTCCACGATCCAGTGTGACAAACCCTGCTTCGAAAGAGGCTTCCCCAAGTGTGACGTAGTGCACAATACAAACAGCTGCTCAGACTTCCTGAATCCAGCTGTCCTATCAACATAGATGCGTAAAGCCCGTACTGGGCAGAGTGCAGTCAGCCACTCCTGCTCCTACTCCTTGGAGCAGAAAGGAGGAGAATGGAAAGCCAACAGCTCAATAGGGCGGTATGATAACGCAGAGTCAAATACCTTGGGAACAAAAGCAGGATTCAGCTTTAACCAAACCCTTGAGTTCCCCTGTAAAAACAGCATACACGCCTGGTTCACCGACAGCGCATGGATGTCACTTACGTGTTTAGCCGAGGCCAACGCAAGCAACAAAGCTGTCTTAAACAAGAGCGTCCTAAGCTCTATTTGTTGTAGGGGCTCAAATGGTGGGCGCGACAGCGCATCAAGCACCATAGACAAATCCCAGGGAGCCGTCCAGTTCCACGACACCGGCCGAAGACGGCGTGCACCCTTCATAAACGATAGGATGCTGGCCTGCCGTCTTGTCTCCAAAACCTATGTGACAAGCCGAGATAGCGGCCAAGTACACTTTGACAGTGGAGAAAGCCCTGCCTTTATCCAGCAAGTCTTGTAGAAACATCAGAATAACAGGTATGGGACTCTGGAAAGCCATCTCCCCAGCCTTCATGCACCATTCCTCGAACGCACGCCATTTTCCATCATATGTGTAATGTGTAATGAGGAAGCCCTGGAGCCCTGGATAATCGTAATGACATTTCGTGGGAGTCCAGCAATCGTCAGGTTCATCCTCTCACGGGCCAAGCCCACAGAGCTATTCGCTCTGGATGAGGGTGGAAGATCTCTCTGTGCGCTTGCGTCAGGAGATCCCTGCGTAAAGGCAAAGGCCAAGGCTGGCTGCACAGCAACTGGACTATTTCTGCCAACCAATATTTCCCTGACCAACGGGGGGCTATAAGGATCAGAGCATGACCCCCCACCCGCACTCTGGCGAGAGTAGGAATGATCAGTACCAACGGGGGGAAAGCGTACAGGAGGACGCGTGGCCACTCGTGTGCCAAAGCATCCAGCCCCATTGAGACGCCCCGACCGGCTAGGGAATAGAACAGAGGGCAGTGAGTGTTCCCCTCTGATGCGAAGAGATCAATCTCCACCCGACCGTATCTCTCCCATATCTGGTTCACAACCTTGCCGTGGAGTTCCCAATTCTTGTAGCGAGGGTCGCCCCTGGACATTAAATCCGCTCGAGAGCGCAGCCCCTCTTGTCGGTTTATATACGCCACCACCGTGGTGTTGTCCGTCCTGACTAGAACATGCCGCCCCCTCATAAAGGGAAGAAAATGTTTCAGCGCCAGCGACACAGCCTGAAGTTCCAGGCAGTTTATGTGAACAAACTGCATATGTGAACTCCACGTGCCATTTATCGCTCTGCCCTCGTATACGGCACCCCATCCTGCTCGAGAGGCGTCCGTCGAGAGGACCACCCTCGCCAGGACAGTTCCCATGGTAATGCCCGTAGTCAAAAAGGACGTGCTACGCCAAGGCGCACGCCATGGAGACCAACACTCGGCGATGGCCATGGCGCATCGGGTTCATTTCCGAGTGACGCAACCCATCGCTGAACTGGCCTCATATGTAGGCGGCCAAGCAGGACTACTACCAGCACCGAAGCCATCAGACCGAGTAGTCTGAGGCACGTTTTGAACT
Organism: Micromesistius poutassou; assembly: GCF_964030765.1. Classification (NCBI taxonomy): domain Eukaryota; kingdom Metazoa; phylum Chordata; class Actinopteri; order Gadiformes; family Gadidae; genus Micromesistius; species Micromesistius poutassou. The sequence continues at coordinate 14,135,377 of NC_140272.1, forward strand.
TCAACATCGTCCCCCTGCGAAAAAGCGCCAGACAAGCCTGAAAGGCTTCCACCCTCTCCGCGGATAGACGTGCTTTGAACGTTACTGAATCGAGGCACAAGCCTATGAACGTTATGTTTCGGGTAGGAACCAAAACACTCTTTTTCACGGTTATCGTGAAACCCAGGGACATTAGGTGTGACACGAGCAAGCTGGTCTGCGCCTGAGCCTCTTGGGGTGACCGTGTGGCTAGAATCCAGTCATCTATGTACGTCGCCAAACGCATCCCCTTCTCCCTGAGGGGCGCGATAGCAGCCTCTGTGCATTTCACAAACACCCGTGGACTTAACAAAAGGCTGAACAGGAGGACCAAATACTCGTACGTTACGCCCTGGAAGGCGAACCTGAGATATTTCGGGGATGAATGGGGATATGGAAATAAGAGTCTGTTAAATCTACGCTCGTGAACCAGTGTCCTGGGCGCACGTGTAGAAGAGCGGCGTGCGTCAGCATTCTGAAACTGTACTGTCTCGGAGCCTGGATGCGGAGATGGGGGACACGTGTGATTCTGGGCACTGGTGTGTGCTTTTGCACTTGCATGTGTCCAAGGGAAACAGCTGCGGCTCCACCGAGCTCTCTGCTGGGCTGACCCTTCTTCTCTTTGTCCGGTCGTGAACTGAGAGCACCGAATGGGCTTCTCCACGCCGCTTGCAGGGCCCTGAACATGCCCTCGGTGACTCGTCCTGGGACCGGGTTCGGAACAGAACATCTAGGGGGGACGGTGACGGTGTCTGCCTGGGCCTGCCGTACCCCCCTGGCTGCAGCGCCCTAGGTAGCACGCCGCTTCTTCATGGCCCCCTGAGTGACCGGAGGGGCCGCACGGCCTCCTGGCAGCGCCACGGGTGCGGGTGGCACCCATGCACCTCCGTGCTCCGGCGGATTGTTCTGGCCCCAGCCGGGGGGGCGCCAGACAAGCCCCGTGTGCCGGTTGGGGCTGACGTTTTGGGATGCAATAAGCCGGTAACTTAAACTGGGTGCTGAATCCCCCAGGTCATAATAATATTTCAAGAAAGCAAGGACTGCACCCTTCTTCAGTGTATATACACTGAAGAAGGGCGCACGGCCCAAAACATCCATTGTTGGCGACTAAAAAGTTTTGATTGAATATAACTGAGAGTGCTGTCCTTGCTTTCTTGAAATATTATTAGAACCCCTTTTCCTCCATGCCATACCCTGGACAGGGGTCTTGGGCAAGAGAGGCTTGTTCCAGGACTGGGTCGCTTCCTCCAGGCACTCGGGAAAGGCCGGGATCAGCAGGCTGGTCGAAGCCTTCGTCTTCAGGAGCCGCTTGCCCTCGTAGCGAGACATGGCGGTCTCCACCGGGGGCTCAGGCCACTCAGTGTTAAGCCTCGCAGCTGCCCTCCTGCAGGCCTCGTGGAGGTCCACGCTGACTGCCGGGTTCAGGGAGCTGGCGCACGCGCCACCCACCACCATAGGTGATGCGGTGCGGGGGGAATAGGAATCATCCTCCTCTTCCTCATCAGAGCCGAGGCTAATGGAGTCTTCTCCCGACTCGGAGTAACCGCCCTTGGCGTCGTCAGGCTCCGCCAGCAGGCTAGCTTCGATAGCGTCGAGTTGAGTCAACTCTGGGGGCTGGGAAGCTTCGGTGAGGTCCACGTCCGATCCCCAGCTGGTGCCCGGTGGGGCACCGAGTCCCCGGGAGACTCCCGCTAGCTCTGGCAGTGGTGGGTCGGTTACCCCCATCGCGGAATCTGCTGCGAAGAGCTTCGCCTGCTTGCTCAGCCGACGCTTGTGGGTTTTATTGGAGAAACGTGTGCAGTGTTCGCAGGTAGTCGGGATGCAAGGGCTGCCTTGGCATGTTCCAGCCCGAGGCAGTGGATGCAAACAGAGTGGCTATCCGCTCCCGACATTTTGTTCCCGCAAACAGACTTTGTCAGAGGCTTCCCTGAGCCCTCAGTTAGGGTAGGTACTGACTCCGACTGCATGTTCTCCGTATATGAACAGTCGCTGTTTGGTAACAGGCCAACTAGAACAAATGGGTGCAAACTAGTATGGGTACTAGCAGCTACTGTGTCTACAGTCTCTTTCTCTCTTCAGGGGCTTGAAGTAGCGATAGGCTAGCTCTCGGCGACCGAAGGGTTAGCTCACTCTTTGGGCAGTTTGCTATGCCATCTACAATTTCCTTCTGTGAGAGGTGCTTCTAGGAGCGAGAAGAGGTTAAAGACTGAAGAGATGACGTGACGACGGGACTTATGTAGTAGGAGGGAGTCCCTCCCCTGCAAGCAGACTTCACGTCTGTTGGCCAGTCACGACTGGCGTAGTGTAAAATTGCTTCTGGGAGACAGCGCGAGGGGCGTGTCCCATATTGAGATACAGAGCGAATGTTGAAAGAAAACCATTAACAGGTTATTTCCATCCTCTCCAAGTAGCTTTGTGGGCGGTTCTATGGCGCTGTTGCTATTATGATGGCAAGATAAATGAGCTTTGCGCCCGACGCAAATCTAAAATGGGTTGGTCTGAAACCTGTAGGTGTGTTTTGGGCGTAACGTGCAATAAACCAATGAGAATGCCATCTCCCATCCCCTTTAAGAGCCAGCGCATTTGACTTGACGAGTTGATATTTTGACAGTGCGTTTGCATTCTCTGCTGAGACAGATGCATACCGTTGTTGGGCGAGAAACTGTGCTGCTGCTGGCAGAGGCAGTCTTGGCGCTGGTAATCCTCACCATCTTGCTGTTCACGGCAGGCTCAATCAATCTCCAAAATGCCAGGAAATGTGAGTAGGACGCAAACCTGGTGTACGGCAACATTAGTGACATTAAAATGCCTACTACAGACCCAGGTGTTTTAGGTAGGGTTGAAGTCTTCTCTCTGGATCTTCCCCATCCACTCAGCCCATACCGCGGGATCAACAGGGACTGAAGGAAACTTTATTTCCCTATTGTATCGCAAATTTGTGCATTTTGGCACACAACAATGGAGCGCTGAATTTCGTACCTTTTGGTAAGCAAGTCGCCGTTCTTCAACTGTAAATACACTCATTGTACACGTATGAAAAACTACAAAACAAACTTGCCGTCCTAGTTGCTTCGCTTGTTGTTCGCTTCAGAAACGGCCAATCACAGGAGAGCCCGCCCTGCCTTGGTTCCCTCCCCCATAGTGCCAAAATTAAATTTGGGCGAGAGCAGAACATCATTCGCGAGAGGCTGTTTTAGGCGCGAGAGGCTGTTTTGTGCGACCAAAGTTATTTCCCCCTCTCGCTTGCAACGAGGTAATGCTCTCGAGGAGCTGTTTTCCTCGCTCGCGCGCAGAGATAATTTGCGCGCTCGCAGTTAATATCTACGCGTGTGAAATAATACAATATGCCCGAATGCATGTTTTATCACATTAGTGCTTTATGGCACTAATGTGTTGCCATAAAATAATAGGCCTAATTCACACATGGAATAGCGTTTTCTTCTACAACTTCAGAAACACTGAGTCGTCATGTAAATTGCGGCAAAGACAACTTAACACATATGATATGCGGACGTGGTCCTGCGGCTGCAACTGTGGGTCTATTTAATAATATGATCATTATAATTAGGTGCCAAGCACAAAGTGTGCGAAGGCAACCTATTGTAATTCTCAATGTTTTTATTCCGACGTGTATGACTTACACAGACTACACCGATTGCACGCTTTTTATGAAACTTACTAGACCTATAGAGGTTGACCCAAAACTAGCAGACAGCAAATATTACACTGATTGGCCCAAAGGTGGCACTATACCAACTGTCCAAAAATCCAAACTTTGCACAAGCATATCTCGTAACCGGTTTGACCTACACCCATGAAACTTTGCTCACACATGCATATCCACATGCTGAATAAATATGCCTCAAGAACCTATGACTTCCGGTTCCCAGATTTTCCGCCATTTTGAATTTAGTTAAAAACAGTAAATTGCCTAATGATCCCAGGTGTTTTGACTTTGACAAAAATCCTTGAGCCCATATCATCTCTGGCCCATTATATTCAATCTGACCTAAAGATTAGTCTGTAGAATAAAGTTTAAAGCACCCATGAGCCATTGAGTTCTAAAACGGGCGTGGTTTAAACGCCCAAGATCCTTGATTAGGTTCTGAAAACCGAGAGTTTTAATAAAACACATTGGCCTTAATTCATCAGAAGTCAAGGTGTGGCCACAGCGTCTGAGAACAATGTGAACTCATCATCAGACGATATCAAATAAAGTCCCTCAAGAGTATATGTTATATTGTTTATTTGGCAAAAACACATCAGAACTTTGTGGACAGATGACAAAGCAAATGGACTTAAAGGTCCCATGGCATGAAATTTTCACTTTATGAGGTTTTCTAACATTAATATGAGTTCCCCTAGCCTGCCTATGGGCCCCCAGTAGCTTAAAAAATTGCATTAGGTGTAAAACAAGCAGTAGGTATCTTGCTCCGTCTTTGAAAAAATGAACGCTCAAATGCGCCGATTTGGGACCTGGCCCCATATGTCGTCATATGGGGCCAGGTTACCTCCCCTTTCTCTGCTTGACCCGCCCAGAGAATTTTGCCCGCTAATGAGACAATGAGCTAGGACCGTGCGAGCGCCACATGTGTGTGTGTGAATACACACACTGTAATGCAAGTGTTCTTTGTTATTTGGATAACCGTTCTGCTGTTGGTGTTATGGCGCATAACAAGCAACTAGGGGTGTGAACGGGTACACGTGTACACGTGTAACCGGTCAATCAAAATTAACAATCAAACAATCAAACAATCAAAATTAACACATACTATTTATTTAGAGATTAATAAAGCTACAAATGTTCCACTTTGACAACGTTAATGTGCATGCGAATGCTTGAGGAGGAACCACGCAACCGTCTGAGGTGAATCCATGAACTAAGACGCACAATAATTGAGGTGGTGGTCCAGGGACGTGCACAGGAGTTTTGAGGGGCAGGTGCCGAATTGTCGAATTGTTGACGGGGGGGGGGGGGGGGGTTGGATCGCGGACGAGCGCTATTGTTAACGGGGGGTTGGATCGCGGACGAGCGCTATTGCAGGCGCGATTGTTGACGGGGGGGGCGTTCGATCGCGGACGAGCACTATTGCGGGTGCGATTGTTAAAGAACACTCAGAGGGCACTTTTTAATACGAGGCAAAAAGGGCAGGGGCTCAAGCACCCCTATGGCCCTATGTGTGCACATGCCTGTGGTGGTCCATTGGTCATATAGCGCGACTGCGGTTCACTTAAAAAAAAATAGGTTAACCGTGTACACAAATAAAAAGGGGTCGTGTAACCGTTTACAATTTTTTGTAACCGTTCACACCCCTACACGCAACACAATAACGCAAGCTTGCATAAAGCTCCCATTTGGTGAAAAAACTAGATTGCGTTGGGTTCTCTGAGGTCTCTGGTATTTCCATAACGAGATTCGTAGTGGGGGTTATCTCGGCCATGGTTGAGAAAAACGGCACGTTTGTGGAGAGCTCATTGTGGGACTGGCTCGTAGTAGCTGTAATTCTGCACCAAGGCTGAATTTCTTGAACGTCTTCAAATACTGTATTAGGGGCCCACTAACACCTATATATAAGCATCCATAAAGTAGCATGCCATGGGATCTTTAAGTTAAGACAACCACACCAAGCTATGTGTTAAGCAATCACACTGCACACATAACCTTTGGGAATTGGGCACTGTGGCAGCAGTTTGGAATAAAGTGATCACTCCTTTAAATGTTGTTGCTGTTTGACACTGGGCTTCAAGCAATGTCTGTGTGTTTTTCCAGCACTTTTACAAAAGGTTGGGTCCTGCACACATCACTTTAAGGGTGGGAGAGTAATTCACAAATACCTTGACTGTGTCCATCAGTTCCTCATTCTCTGTGAAAAGCCGGTTTAACTCAAAAAAATTCAAAATACCGCCTTTTTTTTAATCCTGTTGGGCTTCTGCATGTGACTGCATTCATCTAATTTTTCATAAAATATTTGACTAGCAGTCGTATATCGTTGCCTGACAAGTGGGCGTCGCAACAGCCCGCTTTAACCAATTTTATTAATAATTGTATTTGTGTAAATGGAATGGTAAAAATGTGTAGCACAGCCTAATACAGAAATAATAACATATTTCCTATTAATTGATATGATGTGCACATCAGAAATACAGACCCACCCCAGGTCAAGGTGTGGCCGCTGCCATACCTTGCCACACCTAATTGGCGCCCCTGCAATAAAAGCAAATGAATGCATTCTAACACACATTCCATCTCTATCAATATCAATTGATCTGAATCAAGGTTTATCCCACCACTACGTCCTCTGTTCTACAGACGAACGCCCGTGGTGTAGCGCCATCTCTTCACAGTCGAATCCTTGGCTTGTCCCTCCTCACACTAAACAGTCCTCCACTGTCAACAGCTGCCTCAGCAGGAATGGTAATTTCTTCAAGCACCACATCCGCTGCTCTCGCTCAGATCCCGACGGCTCTCTGCAGCTCTACAGCAATGCCACGGATTACCAATGCACTGTGGTTCTGGCATTGTGGCTCTAGTGGTGGGGGGTATCAAGTGAAACCATGATGGTGACTCTTTGTGAAAGCCTTTGACTCCATTAGCCTAGGATCTAGCCACCCTGACAGAGTAGGCGTTAGAACTGACGTTAATCTCAGCCTCTTCTATTCATTTGCACTATAAGTCACCATGCGACTTGGCCAGAACATCTGATACAGAGCAAGTTAAACCATGCAGCGTCCTGAAGAAACTCAACTTCTCATTGGCTGCCAACATCATCACCAACATAAATGGAGACTTAGCTCAGACGTGACACAGGTAAAGTTTATTGTTGTATTTACATCCATGGGTTTATTCAGTAAACTGGTATATCCTTTTTTTAATAGAGCTTAGCCATTGTTGTTCTCAAACTGTCCGAGCGTACTGCCTGTTATGATCATGCGTGGTGATAATTATGCTGTTTTGACAAAGTTAATCAATGCCGTGTCCCAGACTTTTTTTTTATTATTGAAAGGCAGGCTCTGTGAGATTAACCTGATGTTATCCACACCCAGAGACAACAGTCAGCTGGGATTGATCATTTCCAGCACTGATGACATAGACACACATAAACACCAGCTTGGTCCCACAAGGGTGACCATGTTCTGTGCTGTGTTCCGATATCCATACTTCCATGAGTACACTTAAACATAGTACACTATCCGCTCTCACTGAGTGCGCTGATATTCAGATGTCAGTGTCGTTCCAAATTGAATACTCTGTGGTGCACTAACTGGAAATTACGATCGCGACTGCCGCCGCGGCTCCTCCCCCGCAATAAACATCCCGCTTTGAACGGTGAACTCTTTACGCATAGTTGCTTTAAAAAGCTATGAAAGCTATAAAAGCTACAAAATCACTCCATTAATGCAGGCTATGTGGAAAATGCGCCGACGTTGGCTCAGCCAGGCTCCGCCTCTTCCGCTACATAGCTAAGATGGCTGCCGTTGAGTACGAAAAGTGTGCATCAATTCACACTCTGCGGTTTGACCGTTTTGAATACACCATATTGGAACACAGTGTTGGTCTGCTTTGAAGATGCTAGCAAAACCAGAACAACTAGTTCAGCCTGTTAAATAATCTTTGCCTGTGCAGCAAAATAGCTTGAGGCCATTCATCCAGGACCACAATAGATCAGCAACACTAAGCACCATTAATCAGACTACTGCCAGAGTAAAAAATGTTCATTAATAACCCCTGTCTGTGACACTGATATTACCATGACAACATGGCAAAGCTGGTCAGCAAAAAGAGTAACTCTGGTAGGCCTACATTGGGATCAACCCGTTTTCTTTTCAGACTTTGTTGGCAAAGACAAAGGTTTCAGTTTCTGGACCAAAAGTGACAAAATAAACAACATAAAATGACACAAAACCAAGTCATTACAAGGGTTCCGATTGGAGTTGCCATTGAAAGAGGCATTTGGCCTTTCCTGATTGCCCACTTACCATTGTGACCTTGATGGAGGAAGATGGGTTGATGGATGGGTGGTCAGTGAGATGTAGTGGAATGGGAGCCTTACTAGTATTACTACAAGTCTGCAATCTGCACCATTCAATAAATATGTCTCTGGCTTTGTTTCATTTTTACTGCAGCAACATGACTCAGCAAACTAAACAGTTCAGAAACCAAATACGTGCCTGAAGAAGGTCTGACATTGACAATTATATGTACATGGAGCATAAACCTCCCAGGAGTAGCAGGAATATTATACTGATGTTGGAGCATCAATCAAAAGAGAGGAACTAACTAAATAATTTGCAATGAGGAACCCTGAACCAAACCAAAACTTGAACAACTAGTTTGAAGAAATGTGTATTTTCCTACTAACTTTATTTGACTAGTTTTATTTACTGAATTATTTACTTTTGTATGATCTTCTTCTTTCAAAATGAAATTCTTGCGGAACCTGACTATGACAGCAGTAATTTACAGTGTAGTTTAGAATTGACAATCAGGCTTCATGTATCCTAAAATAAGTCATGTGTGAGAATGGAGACCTACCCGTTGTTCCTGACAGGAGACAAAGGTCTGGAAGCCGGGCGCCACCCCGAAGCCCAGCTGGTCAATGAAAGGAGGCTCATCCTGGGTGTGGATCTGAACTTTGATACCGGCCTCAAATGATGTTTCGTCTGTGGAGAGAGACCAGAGAGACAAGGGCTGCAGCAGGAGACAGCAGACAAACCCTGCACATATCCACACACGTGTGCATGCATATAGACCACATCCATGAACCGTAAATGTGTTATTACCTACAAAATAAATTACATATTGTGGGTGGAATATCATTTCATGGTAAATGACATGAGAAATCAGGCTTATGGCTTATATCAGGATTATGTTAGGTCCACACAATGTTTACAAAATGAGAACATCCACATATCTGAAGGAGTCCTACACTGTCGTAAGGAGCTGGTATGACCCAGCTGAGGGAGTAATTCAACCCCCTGTTGAAGTGCCATTTTGCCGCCAGGAGATTTATTTACCATGGGGGTGAAATCAGAGGAAAGGGAGAAATGTATGAACAAATTATAAAAAGGAATTAAAGGGAAAATCAATGGCACTGACAGTTTGACTGCAGCACTGTGGCTCTATGGATTTGACGGCCCATGTGGCAGATGGGCCTCCTTGATACTGAGATCAGCACACATCACAAAAGAACATGCGGCTCTGGCCAAGGGCTTCAACGAGAACCCACATTATTTTTATCACGTTTGTGGGGATCGCCAAACTGCTTATCGTGCCAGCAATGCCGCGGCTGGCTCCGAGCGATTGTCTTTGAGGAGGCAGGGTCATATGTAATGTCTGTTCTTGTCTCTGAGCATCTTCCAGGTCGTCACACTCTATCTCTGACTATGACTCACATTCGTGTCTTGGTTGATTTATTTTTCCTTCGGTCTGCCTTCCTCCCTCACCCTGTATCCCTTCTTCCTTCCTTCTTCCTCCCTCCTTCCCTCCCTCATATCCCTTCTTCCTTCCTTCCCTCCCTCCTTTGCCTTAAGGGGTTGCAGTGTGACGGTGTGGTGTCGGTCACAAAGCTTTTAATGGCTATTCCAGGAAGAGACCTTCCATTCCTTTGATTACCTCATATACATAACTACCACTCAAGAGCCACTTAGATGGGCTGAGGCCTCCTTTATGTCATGGTCCATCTGTCAGTGTTATAAAGTTAGAATGATATTTGTCCCTAACCTTGAGTCAAATGGATCATCGAACAGAAATACACTTGCCATTCTAGGATGTTGCCAGCCAGTGACGCCTGAAAATTAATGATGGTGGTCTGAGAGGGGCCTGGTATTCCAATGGCCTTATTAATACTGATCACTCTGTACACTGCTGTGTTATTTAGAAACCTAATCTAGAGTAATTGGCTGCAGAATAAAAGCCTGTCTAACATGAACCCAGCAATATTAATCTTTTCTCTGTATCTCCATTCTAATTTTACAAAGGTAGTGCAACCAAGCAGTGCAGCCAAACAGACACACTCTGGAGAACCTTCTCTCTTTGTTGCTTTGGTTTGCCACCATTTCTTCCTCCATTTTACATCTAATGATATACAGTTGAATGGCCTTTCAAAACGGGCCAGCACTGGCAAGAAAAAATAGCTTTACTCAGGCCATTAAAAAATACGAACATGTAGATATTAATTTTACTGAGTGTGTGTATGTGTTTGTATTAGCTTGTGTGTGTATGTGTGTGTGTGTGTGTGCGTAAGAGAAAATGAGTGTGTGTGTGTGTGTGTGTGTGTGTGTGTGTGTGCACTTGTGTGTGTTTATGTGCTCTCACGTCAATATTGACCAAATTGTTTGTAGGTAGATTACAACGGTATATTATGCATCTGCGTCAGACCTGTGTAGTTCCACAGTTTATCTTTTATTTCATTGTAAATCCCAAACATAAACAAATGATTTCAAAGACACATTTACTGATCTGAGAAAGCACAAGCAAAGTCAAGTGGTATCCAGTAGGATTAGGAGTAAGAAGAAGTGTTAGGAGGGTCCACCAAGAACAGAAAACCCATTCCATTCTCAGTGGAGATTCATTATTTGATTGATGAGGAAACTAAAGCACACAGACCACAGTTTAATATGAGAACAAAACATTTCAAATGTATCAAAGTCAATATCCATTCGTCATGACATTAAATTGTTGCTAATATATAGTGGACGTGACGTGGGTTTCAAAAGGGCAAAGTGAGTATTTTCTGCATTTCTGGCTTGCTCACATTTTACAATAATGATAAAAGGTATGATAGGATCTCTTGTAGCTCATGTATTGTACATACATTTACATATTTGCAGATTTGTATCCCGCTAATGATGTGCCAATTTAGGAGTTCAATGATAAGAAAATACAGTGAATAAAAGCCTCATCCAGTACCAACAAAGCTGATTTCTTGAACTTTGACAGTCACACTTTGTGGAGATTCAAGCCAATTTGCGAGTAACTTGGCTGGCAGTCAGGTAAGGTTGGTATACACATAATTGCTTATTGCATGGTCCACTCAGCAAATCAAATCTAAGTCTATCGGGTTGGCTGTTTCAAAAAGTAGTTTTTTTATGTTTCTGTTTCAAAATGAAAAGCATGCAGCATTGATATAAAAAATATGCAAAACCATTTTGCTACCTGGTTATAAGTCATTTGGCTTCTGCTTTTTTGACAAGATAATAATGGGACATAACCTTGTGGAAGGGTAAGGGGAAGGCACTATGTCAATATTCAACTCAATGAGCAAAAAAGAAATACTTCAATATTTGTTTGTATTCTTTTTTTTTAAGCTGCATGCGGTAAATAAACAGTTCACTTACTTTGATGAGTTACATTGCCACTAGGGATGCTAGAAAGGGATAATCACGTTGACTTCAAAGAGACCGGTGCATTATGCAAGCCTGCTTCTTGAGTCCTATCATTTAACCTCAAATGGAAAATGAAAGCGTAAGCAATGCATTGTGGGCCTTACCGGTCTCTCCCCAGACTGGCAGATACTCATCCTGTTGGATGTCCAGCATCAGCTCCAAGCCATTTCCCATTCCACCCTTCATCGTCACCATTAGAGGGCGGCCATCCTGGCCTGAATTGAAGGTGTAGCATTTCCCGTAGCGTGTGAATATCTGGAATATAGCAAAAACATGAAGAGACACATTAAAGGGGTATTCAATAATACATGCTTTTTACAATTTCTAATGAATAACTCATACTGTCACATCAATATAATTTTTTAGCACGGTATACCAACTTTATATATTTATATTAACATCTCATCATCACCTCTGCCTGTCAATGTTAAGCATTAGACCTTCTTGTTTTTCGAAAATGGTTGATAACGGTTAAGAAAAGGAAAAATAACAAAAAACGATGCCAGCAACTAAAGTAAGTATATCTATCATGTCGCTATGGTTATTTTCTGGGGAAAACAGGCCTTTGTTCATCAAAAAAGTGCCATGACAGAAGGGGAACAGTGCTAATGGTCTTTTGAAAGACTTCTATAAATCGGAGAGACGGTCATTATTCCTGATGTAACCTTTTACTTACACAAGGGGAACCACACAGTTGTTCAGCCATAAACAGTGACTGTCCCCATTGACATCCCTTGGTGAGCTCCTGTCCTATTAGAGGGTTCACCATGTCGCTGACAATAGTGAGTAGCTATTAGGAACAACATGCCTATGAGACTGAATGACCTATGGGCACATTACAAGAACAACAACATATGATTGGCTATGAACTAATGGAAATGTAATCAAATCTAGGATCAGAGAATTGTTTGCAGTGGACAAAGCCAAAAATCTTCCTCTTCCTTTGTGTCCATGCCTGTCGACCTTGGACTGGATGAGAAAAACAGCTTAAGTATCTTGCTTAGAAAGGGCAGGCTTAATGGTGCACAATGTATTTACCAAATCAATGAATACATACATCTCATTAACTATGACGTAGGGAGAAATTAAATGTTCTAGCTGAAAGAGCAAGGGGAGGACAAGGTAACCAGTATGTATGAAGAAACAGAGTTTAATAGTTGAATAGGTCACTTCATTATATTAAAGCAGAGCTATTTGTTGAGCTGATTCGTGCAGTTATTTATTTCTGGATGCAATGTCAATACTTTTGAGTGCAGAAGGATGTTTTCGGGTTAACTGATGACTCCATCCTTTGCAGTTTGTGACAAATGAAAAAGTCACACAATAGGGAAATGGACAGGGAGAGACAAATCAATGGAATGCAACACAATAGAAAGTGAGTGGTTTTGTGGCACATTCATGGCAGACTGAAGCATACAGGCCAAAGGGCAAATGGGATATTCTAAGCTTTTGTGATACATTGCACATTATTTTAGGTCGCCAGCAATTTTTAACTCAGTTAACTCCATCTCTGAATCTACTGAGTAGGACTCAAGAGAAAAAAAGATTAGGTTCACTTAAGAACAGGCTATTATCATAAAATCTTTTAAATAAGATTTTCTAAGAAATTCTTGATTAGCTGAGCGCATCGAATCCTTACAAACCATTCTCTTTTCAGACTTTTCAGACGAGAAGGTGTGTCTGTCTGTGTATGAGCGTGGGTGGGTGTTAATGTGTGTGTTAAGATGTTTACGGACATACCTCCCGATAGCCTATGCACATGCCAACGGCTGCGTTTTGAAAGCGCGGAGATTGATTAAATGGTATGAATGTAGGGGGGAGGAGGGAGGAGATTGTCGTTAACGTTGCTGTGGTAACCAGTAGCTTGTGCTGAACGACACAGACTGGGAGCGGGGAATCGGCCGGTGACCTTGGGGCGCTCTGGATTTCCTTTGTGGCTTTGCGTTGACGGCAGTGCCTGGTAGCCATTATTTGGGTTCTGAAGATCTTAACGCGCACGCCACTCTCTTCATTATGTGGCGTTAAATCGAACATTGCTAGATCTATTCTGCCACGACACAACTGTCTCTTCATAGCCCTTCTCGTGCAAGGACCCGCTTGCACAGCTCACGTCACTCACACACAGACATATGCGCACACACACAACATGACAGACGGATACACACACACACACACACACACACATGAAGTCACACATTCACCCCACACACACACACACACACACACACACACACATACACATACACACACACTTACACACACACACACACACACACACACACACACCACCACCACCACCAACATACACAGGAGTTGAGTAAATGGGAAAAAATAATGATTACCATTCCTTCCAAACAAAGACATAAGAGGTGGGAAGATTATGTGTGCCTCATTTTGGATTCAACACATTTAACTCAACTTTGCAGTTTTAATGAAAAGGTGACAAAAAAACAGCACTGGAGTTGTATCTGCTTCCTCTACTCTCCTGCAGTAGTAGTAAGCCATCTACAACTACCACTATATAAATGTCCACACCTTTAAACAGAGAAACGATCCCTCAAAGAAGTCACGCACAGATCACACAGAGCAGGGATTCAGACATCACCTTTGGCCGCTGTCACACAGTACCGAGATGTCACTGTCTATCTGAGATGAATAATTCACCCAGGGACAGCCAGAGAATGTAGAGCCTGCCTTGGGCTATCTTTCACATGACGACGTGACAAGAGTTCACAAGCTGCTCCATGAAAACGGGGCCAGGAAAACACACACTCTCGCTCGCTCGTTCGATGAAGTCTGAGATCAGAGGGGGGAGAACCACCGTGTCCGGATGTTTCAAAGCGAGACGAGCGTGCACACAATGTTTACTCAGGTAATTTCCACAATTCTTCAAAGGCTAGATACTTTAAAGGGTAACTGCACACAAGTGTTGGTTGGCTGCCAACTAAAGCTTTCCACAAGTGCTCCTTGTTGATATTGCTGTAAGGGACCAAATAATTGTTTCACGGTACTTTTTTTTACTTGGGGTATTTTCTTTTATGTATTTGAAAGCAACAAATGAGGGTTGATTTTATCAACATTATTTATGCATGCACATTGAGGAGAGCATAGAGCTGAGGGCGAATGTCCTGTGTTAAAAAGGGATATATTCCCGTTAAGGAGATCCTTGATGCCACTCAATATGTGGTGCCACCTCTGATCAGCGGAGGTATTTCCGATTCCTCCCAATGCTGACAAATCTATTGTTCTTTGATGAAGACTCCCAACGGGAAGCAGTAAGACTGCCACCTCTCTTTTCTTTTACAGGCTAAAGGAAATATAACTGTGGTTCAATAAGCCAAACACCAGGGGGAAGAGCATAATCTTTTGTACCAAAATTGGTTGGGGCAACTGCAATCAACAGGCCTCCCAAGGGTGAACACCAGGAGGGAAACTGTCTTCAGTGTTGACTGTTGACTGGGATAAAGCGGAGTGAGGGGTTGGGTGGAGGAAGGGAGGAGATTGTCACCATTGGATCAAATTTACATAGAGAGAGAGAGGTCCTGCATATAAATGTCCATCTGTTGTTTGGTGAGGAATTGTTCAGCGGACAGGTGCTTGTTATGCCTCCCTGCCACAGTTCTCTGCTGTGAACAAACACCATTGGTTTAATTCACTCCAGCAGCTTTACCTCATCTAGCTGGAGGCCAGGCAAGTGGGTCACTCACACACACACACACACACATACACACACACACACACACAGGCCAAAACACTGTGCCATGTTTTTTGCTTTGAAGTGGTAACACTAACAGCTTCATGGTTCTGGCCAATACTTTCCGGCAAATATGCCAAGACACGCTACGGAAAATTCTCCGTAAACATTGTTGCTGCAAAGATGTTCAAGAAGTGTTCAACATTCGTCATGCTTTATCAAAGAATAATCTTTCTGTATTACGGTTTCAATATTGGCTGCCTGATTTGTGCATTTGCCAAGGTGATTTGTGAGGGTCAAATTATTCCGTTTGAAAAAGAGAGATACACAACAAACAACATATAACGTAAGCAGTGCTTAGACATACTTTCCAGAATTTGTCCAAAACAAATGTCAGCAGTTACTGTGACTATTCTGGGCTGTACTAAACGTATCTGTAGATCTGTACGAGACAGACATAGCTACAGGGACTACAAGGTTGCTGTAGGCCCTTTCCACAGGTGTCATGGAAGGAAAAACACAGGCGGGTGTATTATTATCTACTATGCCTCAGTAAATATAGGAGCAGATCCATAGGAAGTGTTTCAGTGACACTTGTTGTTGCCCTACGATGACACCGCTATGAAAAGGGAAAATGACAAAGGTAAAGGTGGCTTAGCTCACCACAGTGCTACACAGCTACACTGTAGCTGTGTAGCACTAGCTGATGCTGACCTGTCACACTCACATAGCCATGGATATACAAGGGCCGCCTTATTATGAACCCCGACCAAAAATAACTGAATATACATAGTGCTGTCTAATGGTAGCAGTAATTAAACTTTCATGCTAGGATGTCAGGCTCAGCCAAATATACGCATCAATGCTTTGACTACTTAAACACTCCTTTTATGCCGTTGTCAAATCACCCTGGCCTGGGAGTAGGCTTGGGTCTTTTTCAAAATATAAAAAGCTTATAAAAAGGATTGAGCGATATGCACTGATCCCTTTATAGTCCTACTTTAATTATTGCTGCCTTTCCACCAGTATGATCCACTGAAACCGCGTCCCATTTCACCCTGCTTTGTGATCAGATATAATCAGTAGAGCTAGAGCTTTCCGACGAGGCCGGCACTTAAGGCTCTTCATCAGGGTGTCAGAGTGTGCCATAAAGCGCCGCTAAATGAATTTAAAGTCTTCATTAGGCACTGACTGGTCTCCAGAGACCATGGGGTTGTACAGACATTGATTTAGCTGTAATGGACGCGCGAAGAGGGCACTGTATGAACCAGGAGAGAGAGGCCAGGGTGGGTTACTCAACCGAGCCGGATGAAAGGACTAGTGCACTCATACCGATGCTGGCGGCATGAGCTTTATTTTTGCCCCTCTCTTTCGCGTTTGTATGTGTGAGTATGTTTGAGTGTGGATAGAGAATAACAAATAACGAGTGAGAGGAAAGAGAGAAAGAGAGGAAAGAGAGAAAGAGAGGAAAAGCGATTGAGAGAGAACACAGAAAGAAAGGAAATGAGAATAAGAGAGAGGGAGAGAATCTAGGAAGGAGCTTAAGGGCGATGATGCTAAACAGAAAATGTAACGGAAAAGAGCATTCAGCACAAAAGACGAAACACCAAATAAATACAGACGGCGCGTGTACACGCTCACCGCAGGGTGACGAGAGACCCAAAGCTGCAGGCTTCACCCTGTGACGGCCTGGATAAACCCAACTTTAACGCACTAGCCTCGCCTGAATGCCAACATCCAAAATAAAAAACTTTGCCGCTGTCCACACACTCACGGTGCTGAAATTACGCGGCCCGCAGAGCTCTCCTTGGTACCGGCAGTACAGCAGCATCTCCTCCAGCTGGTGTCCCAGGCGGTCGAGCAACTGCCTCATGGACGGCTGGGACTCCCGCGGCGGAGGGAGAAAGTGGTTGAAGTCCAGGATCCTGGCGAGGGGAGACCAGGGGGGCTCGGCGCCGCTCGGGCTTTCGCCCTCCCCGCTCCGCGGCGCCAGAGCTTCTCGCGCCGCGGCGGACACCTGCCAGTTCTTCCCCAGGAGCCCCAGCCACCTGCCCGCGCTGAATATGTCCGTCTTCTTCATCCGCCGCGGCAGCAGTAGGTTCTGGTTGCAGATGGTCACGGCAGGGAAAACGAGCCGCTTGGCGTAAACCATGTGCGCCTTGGTGTGCACGGGCGACGACAGCAGGTAGCGCACGCGGTTCGAGGACCAGGTGAAAAGGAGCGCGAGCGCGGCAAGGAAAGCCAGCAGCCAGGCGACCCTCCGCGGGTAGGAGCCGCTGAGGAAGACGTGCCTCAGACCGTGCAGCGTGGTGTATTTTAAAAAAAGCTTACCGGCTTCGGCGAGGGAGCCCGGTCTTGGGCTTGATCCAGTAGCGTCCCCCTGGCACATTTTCGCCGCAAAAACAGATTGCTAAAGGTGAAACCTTTAGCACCTTTACCGAACCTTTTACCGAACTAACAGCATGATCACAGTGAATTGGGGGAGGGGGTGGGGATGGGGGGGGGGGGGGGAGAGTCCAAGCGTCTCCCGGATGGTCGCCGCTGTCTCCTCGCTGGTTTATTTTGAAGGGAGAGGGCGCGAGTGGAGCGCACAGGGCGCGCGCTCGCCTCGCTCTTCGCGGGCTCTGAGAGAGCGCGTGGGGTGAGTGCTGCTGCTGCTGGTGACGGGGTTTTGTTAGTCGCAGAGCGGAGCGCTCCCTCCCGCAGCTTGCCCGGGGGGCGCCAAGTTATTCCAAATGATTTAGACCGCAGCCAGCCAGCTGCAGCGGTAGTTGGGTATGGTAGGCTACTACCCCGTGGAAGATTTCCTCCGGGCGCTGTGTTTTTTTAATCTTCCCCAAGCCGTTTTGAGTGACGAGGGGTGAAAACGGTTTAAACGATCGTTAAACACGAGTGTCTAAGACAAGTCAATCAATTTTTTTTTTTATTCTAGTTGTACTTTTTTCCTTTCACTCACTCACTCGTTCCCAGTCACACACCATTTAAGACTCATTCCTTGGGAGTATCGTCTGCTGCGTAGTTGACTGAAATCATCGCCTCCAGTGGCTTCAGACGATTTGTCTTCCTTTTCTGGCCTGTCACACGGATCTCCACACCCGCCCTACACACATACACAGACACTATATTCCCTCCCTAGCCCCACGATTTGCATTCTTCCTGGAAACTAAACGCTGTGTAGTCTACTTGTAGCTCCGATTGGAGGGTCTCTAATAGCAGCTGCACACCACAAATGCAGGTTGTTAAAGACGTAGCCTATATGCGTAACATTCCACAAGCCCAACACTTAAATGATCTCTATATATTATCCATACATAAACAACGCAAGTTGTTGTCTCCTAAATGCCATGTTAAAGCGTGCTAATAAAACGATGCAGTGCCTCCGGTAAACGAATGCAAATACAGCATCCGCACATCGTTAACACGTCCCTGGAGACAGCTGCGGCATAACTTATTTTAAATAGGTTCTGTAACCTCCAGCTGCACTGCTTTCTGGGTCATCCGGGAAATCGGCTTCCAACCGGATGAAAAAAAGAAACATGCCACCACCACATCAACCCCTTCAGGAGGTTGGTTAAGTGGAGATGTATGCCCTGTTGGCCATCATCATCAACATCATCATCCGCATAGCAGAGTTCTAGTCCTGAGTAACGCCTGGCTGTGGTCCGCTGGCTCATCCCTGCATACCATGCCCCCGCTCAGAGGCTCAGAGCTGCAGGTAGGCTTCCGTCTTCTACACTACACTTTGTGTGTTCTGCTTCTGCTTATGTGTGTGTGTGTGTGTGTGTGTGTGTGTGTGTGTGTGTGTGTGTGTGTGTGTGTGCATAATGTGAGTGAGGTAGAGGTTAGGGTTAGGGAGGGAACGAAATGGTTGGTGAATAAAGGGGTGGGCACCAATTGAGGACACCTTTGCTGTGTGTGTGTGTGTGTGTGTGTGTGTGTGTGTTTGTGTCTTTTTTTCCATAGGGAATCACAGTCGGCAGTGCAAATAGAGCATGGAAAATCATGCATGTGAAGCAGAAATTCTCCCCCCACGTCCCGCCCATCTCTGGTGGATACGACTCCCTCTACCCCATTCTGCTTTCCCATTTCCACGTGATCCCATGTATGATGCACCGGTTAAGCCCCATTAGGAGCACATCAGGAGTTACCGCAGGGATATTTACCAGGGCGTTGAGTCACTGTTTAGCCTTTGAACACCATGGTTCCTTTCTTTCGGGGCTGTTTGCCGGGAGGGGCGTCTGACCAGCGGCAGTGAGTCACCAGGCAGCGTGCAGAGCAGACCCCGTTGGGCGGACACGTTTTGACATGAGAGATCTGGCCGCTCATCTGACCTTTTCACTGTTTCCCTTTTGTAGAACATGTCTGGACATTTAGGGTTTGTGATGACATTCAATCCAATTAATTCAAACCAGTACACTCCTCTGGTCATGCCTCTGAAGAGCACGACTGCAAAGGCAGGAGTACAGAAATATACTTTTTGAAGGTATTACTTCTCCACTGGAGAGGAGCCTTATGTAGCAAATGTTTACATATAGGGTATAGAAAAAAACTGACATTAATGAAATATATTTGATATCATAGTTACCCATGTGGGTGGTGGAGACAAGGATATGTGAGATATGTTTGGACAATTGTGCAAAAGAATATAATATAAGATGTCTCCCATATACTTGTTGTATGTGGCCATGATAGATAACCTATATATAACTTTAAATCACAATAGTTCAATCCCTCTTAAAGGCTGCTGTGCTGAAAGCACGTTGTAGGCGGGAGCTCCAACAAGCTAATTTGTCCGGGCAATGGGATAATTATACTCAAACACAATCCCTCTGCAACTGCTACAATTAAATGAAATAAACCGCTATGTGGTGCTACGAAACCCCAGTTAAAGACTTGCGTTAATCCATCCCTTTGCTTTCATTCCCACTGAGAATGGGAGAAAACAGGGAGAGCCATTAGTAAGGGGCTCTTCCCCTAGCAATTCCAGGATTGGGGAACATGGACTATGTACTGCTTCACTGGGACCGGCAACAACTTATGAATAAAGGCTGAGGTAACTAATGAATACAACATTCCCAACACTCTCTTTATTTATTCAATAAAGAGCGAAAAAAGACAAATAAAGACACAGAAATTAAGCCATTTCCTTGATTAGTATTGGCTGGAAGTAGAGAAAGAAGGCTTTGACTAAAAGCCTATTGATTTTCCAGGGCTGCGTATTCTCCAATAGAACATGCTCAGAGTCTATAAAAGAGCCTGTGCAAAAATGCACAGGCATTTCAAAAAGCTATTTAGCCTCTCTACCAAAATCCATCGTAGAAAAAAGCATGACAATGCTGTCTTTCCAGTATTTTATAGTTTTACTTAGAATGGGACCCAAACCAAAGAAAAAGACCGGATCAGTTGGAGTGACAGTGAATCGTGGAAAGCTACCAACAGCACGAGTGGCATTTCACTAGTAGATTGTTTACGGTCTTAAATGACCTGTCAGCAACCCTTAAGCAATCGCTCAATCAATCAACCAATCAATCAATTATAGTTGCATGCATAATCTTTTAGTGTGTATGACCATCAAACAAACCCATATGAGACTACTCAGATATGTAAATCCTCCAGTAGCAGCTTAGTCGTCGAGTTAAGCACAGCTTGCATAATACCCACACACCTACCAGTGGCGATGTGGTATGATTCTAATTTGCATAGCATCATACCTATATATAAATATATATATATATATATATATATATATAAATATATATATATATATATGTCTCTCTGCATCCCAATCTCCAAACAATAATCTCAGTTGCAACGCTTGAACTGACGTTATATCCTTCCGTTCTTGAGTGATGTAAGCAATCAAGCAAGATGGTAAGGCTTTTTTCACTCAAGAGCTTTTAGTATGATGACTTGTATTACTGCAATAGCATGTCTCAAAGTGTGGCAGAGACATGCAATCACCTACCTATGCACTTCAGACACAAATCAACCAGGGGCCAGAACAACAAAGTGGGCCCTTTCTCTAGGCTAGCTGACAGTGTTAACTACGCCATCATTCAGCTCCTCAGCCAAGGGTCGTTGAAGACTTTGCAGTTGTTGGGACGCTAAATCAAAACCCCTGTCCTTCTTCACACATTGTCGGTCAGGACAATGGTCCTGACAGTCAAGCCAAGTCCAGTCAAATCCTGTCTATTTATAGAACCCTTCGTTTAGAGTCGCATGGCGCTTGAGTGATTTGACAGCACTTCATAACACTAAACTTATAACGAGAAAACTCGGGCAAAAGTCGCCTTGAAAAGAAACAACTCTTGAGCAGGAACATATCAACAAGGACACATTCTTTCAGGATGGCTAACAAGGCATTTGTGACGAAAGTGTTTGACTTTTCATTTTACAAGAGAGATGTCAGAGTGCTACATTTGAACTGTACCTGACCTGTACCTGACTTTCATAGCTTTTCATAAAAATCTATAAAACACAACAACCAGTTGCACTGACAAACCATTCTTCACCATGAATACAAAATATACACCTATAGCCACAACTGTGAGAAACACAATATTTGGATAAAACAATTATGGCTAGTGGAGAACATATGGGATTATATTTTTTACAAGGAAGCGATCCATGTGGATGTGATATATTTTTTGGCATTGGCTCAACTGGTTTGAATTAGGTTTACTTGTGATATGAATCATAAATATGGTATTCCGCAAAACTTTCCATCCCTTTATATGCCAATAGATGCCAACATATTTGGTAATTTTGGTTTTCAACCAGTTTATCACTGAGAAAACCTTGGTTTTGGTCTAGGAATCAAATTGGATGAGTCCAATTCATTTAAGAAATATATATATAAGACTCAGAAACACTAGATTTACTCCGTTCCACTACTGAAATTGCTAGAAAACTATGTGGAGACAGGAAACCATCAGTAGATTCAACATGAAGCAGCAACGTCCTTTAACACACATGGTCTCTGATACCATAGTGCACACATTACATCATATCACCTGTTTCACATGGTCTCTGATGCCATATAACACACATTATATTATATTCACTGTTATTTATGGTCTCAGATGCCATAAGGCAACTGTTATATCATATTACCTATTTGTGGTCTAGTGGAGAACTAGATGGTCACTGATGCGAAAATTCTCAAATACAGAAAGACATCTCTCACCAAGTCAATAAAAATAGTTAATGCCCCATTAATTTGGAATGGGAGTAATAGGAGAGCACAACATTGCACAGATTGACACTGGATAGTGGCTCTGGGGGGTAAGACACATCATGAAGGTCCTTGACTGCCTCCATCGATGGGGATGGATTTGCACTCCAGGGTTTTTAGAGTTACAGAATGCAGCAAATCAAACTGTCAGTCTGGGGGCATACAGACCAGGCCAGGGTTAGCCTGGACCTTGCCCTGTTTCCCTCAATCTCTCTCTCTCACACACACACACACACACACACACACACACACACACACACACACACACACACACACACACACACACACACACACACACACACACACACACACACACACACACAATTATATTCATTGTCACACTCCACTGGGAAAACTTCCACAAGTCAACTCCACAGAGGAGACAGAGATTATATTGTACATGTGCATTGTAGTATGAGTCTAAGGAGATGTGTAAAGGCTAGTCAGTCTGTTAGTCTACCTTAGCCCTTTATCTAATATGTAAATCAATATCTTTCAAAACCACAATGAAAATAAGTTGCAGCCCTTTTGGATACCACTGGCATCATCAGACACTCTGTGGGTCTGGGGATTGAGGAAATGATGCAGAGCAGAATAGAGAGAGAGAGAGAGAGAGAGAGAGAGAGAGAGAGAGAGAGAGAGAGAGAGAGAGAGAGAGATGCAACAGTCAGGCCCGGGGCCTTGTGTAGCTGACAGAGGAGCAGGTTGTGATTTACAGAGACAATTTTCCAGGATAATTGTGTGCATGATCTGCTCTTAGGGACAAGAGTCACTGAGGAGCCTCACTCTCCCTACAGGGTATAGAGGGGGACTAAGCTGTGCCATTGTATATCAGTAAAGGCCGAAGTACCGGACACTTGACACCAAAAAATCAATAGTTTGACCTTAAACATTGGAAAATAACTCACCTTTATGAGACATTGTGTACCGATTGAACTTTGCAATAGAAGGATGGCATGAGGAGCTCAGGCCCCACACATAATGGCCAGGGTCAATTGTAAGTGGATAAGCTTGTGCAACGGCAGCTCTCTGCAACTGAATGATTTAATGAGTTCATTTCTTCAGTTGTGCAAACCATAGAAAACATACGACATGATAATATAATCATACGGTCTTGTTGCTCCTCAGTTGTAGGATAATTATATCATTCATTACGCTGTTCTGGGGACTGGAGGCCCATGTGAAATTCGGAAAAAATCGGAAAACAAACAGAATAGTTTACTTAGGTTAACCCGTGAGGATGTGAGTGTGGGGACTGAATGTAGCCTAGCGTAGCCTCACATAAATACTGAATTAGCTTGAATTAAAGTCGTACAGTACTGTACACGTGGATGAATAATGGATGAACATGATCTAACTTTGTCTTGATGGTGTTGTAGTGTTTGTTCTCAACCCTTTCCATCCGATCGACTTCTCAGTCCCTCATTCCCCTCACCTGTGTGTCCTTGTCAATCTTCCCACCTGCTTTTCCCCAATCTGTCTGTCTCCATGTATACAAGTTCACTTCCTTTGTTCCCTTGTCTGTTTGTTGTCCTTGTGTCTCCTTTGGCCTTATGGTTCCCAAATTCTAAGTGTTTTCTGCCAGTTCATGGAATGGAGATTTTCTTTCTTTCTCAAAGGCCCTTTTGTTAGGTTTACCGAGTTGTAGTCTGCGTTTGGATCCTGTACCTCTTTGTTCCTTCTGCCCCACCAGCACTGGACTCGACAGATGATGCTTGCGTATCATGTATTCCCCACAACCTTTCAAGATGTATTGACATGCTTTAGCTCTCCTTTGAATACACAAACATATCTAAATTGCATATTTAAGCCTTTATATTTGTACTTTGTTAGCCTTGAACTTGCTTTAGGTAAGATTTGAGCGTTAAGGATTGGAAGAAAGAACACGATTTTGAAAACCAAACCACCCATAAAACATCCCCTCCCTCTCGGCTCCGTCACTCCCAGTGTTTCTCAGCCTTTGGGAAGTCTTGCATTTCACATACCTGTGATTGACAGGCAGGATGGATTCATGGAACCAATCAGGGGAGATATGCCCTCAGTGATTCCGAAATGAGCCGGGAGCTCAAATCTAAATTGGCCCATCCAGAGGCAGATGCAGTCAACACGTAACAGATATTCTCACAGAGCAATTCACTCACTGAAAGCTGACAAATGGCTAATCCATATACAACAAATGACACTCAAATAATAGATGTTAAACATTAAGGCCCATTAACTGATGCATGGAGAGATGGATGGATAGATGTGATGGATAGTTAGATGGATGGGGGGAGATTATTTTTAGACTGCGAGGCGTTACGACGGGAACTTCTGCCTGCAAAACAAGACTCCGCAGGATAGCAGGATAACACAGCTAATTTATCAAGGCAGTCATGGTGACGGACAGACAGACAAAGAGAGAGAGAAAGAGAAGGAGGTAAAAGGACATGGCTCTGATGAAAGACTATTAGAGGGGCCATCGGCTACAGCATCACTTTCCTGGTCGCCCGAACTCCCCACTGCCCATTTGATGCTTGGCAAGAGACGAATGAATGGGCTTTTTTTTTTTTTTAATGAATTGTCCCACTCAACCTGACATTTATGAATGAACATTTATTGTAAAAAAGAGATCCCTCCCAAATGTTTTCATGGGTCTCTTAGGGTCTGTGTGCAAGCCAGCACTCTGGGTTGCATCTATGCCAGGGGTGTGTAATATAAAAACTAATATAAAGGCAGGAGTATACAGTATATCAATAATGTTTTGGTCCATCCTTCACAAGGGCTGCATCTATCCTGCATCTATCTATAGATCTATTCATCTATGGATCCGTCTTTGGATCCATTTATCTATCTATCTATGTATGATATATTTATCTACCTTTCTATCTCCCTATCTATCCATCTATCCATATATCTATCTTTCTTTCTATACCATTCCACTAGAAGAAAATACAATGTGTTTGGTTTAAAACACAAATTTAACAGTTACTCCAGAACAGCTTGTCTCTTGAGTCCTCAAGAGACAAGCTGTCCGGTCCAGACCCAAAATAATGCCCAGGCTCCTGACTACTTGTCCTAATCACAGGACAGCGTACTTCATTATGTTCAATACAGCCTATTCACGTTCATTAAAATGATAATGATCATGCATCGCTTGAAAGAGCTGCTGCTGCTGTGGAAGCTTTTAACCGGTAGTGACATGTCTGAAGCTTATCTTTTTTGACAAGAGGTGCCTGGTAGAGTTAGAGAGAGAGTGTGTGTGTGTGTGTGTGTGTGTGTGTGTGTGTGTGTGTGTGTGTGTGTGTGTGTGTGTGTCTGTACATGTATTTGTTAACCTTCCACACTAACAAGTGTAGAGCTAAGGAGGATAGGGGGCTTGTTGGTTTGGGCAACACATTTCCCTTGTGGTGTCTAAAACCACTCCAGGCGAAGACACACACACACACACACACACACACACACACACACACACACACACACACACACACACACACAAAATGGCCACAAAAAATAGATACTACAGACCAAAGACAGCAGGTTGAATCTAATGGATCTTTTATTTTGATCGAATTTCAGTAAACAGAGATATGGTTCCTCTGGAGATATTCATGGATGTGTGTGTAAGCTTGTTGATGGGGCTGTTTATGTGTACGTTTGTGTGTCTGTGTGTCTCAGTCTATGAGTCTATGTGTGTGTGTGTGTGTGTGTGTGTGCGCACATAAACACGTCTCCTCTGCATTTATATCATAAGGAATTTGCTGTTAATCATTTGGCAATGGGCTCAATTTTTTTGAAACATGTTTTTTCTCTTCCCAAATGCTATCATATACAAATGTTTTGCATGTGGTTCTGGAGGCACAACAACATTAGCTGTGGCGGGAAGCCTCTCTGCAGGGCGGCCTGGCCATGGCGTGAGGAGCCAATTCCCCCGCTGGTGTTCCAGCAAAATGTTCCGCACTCTTCTAGTCGGACTAGCATCATTAGCGCTTCCCATTTGCATCCGCTGTGCTTATTAGGCTGTGGATGTGCATAATATTATCACACCCTCCTCCGCTGTCACTGCCCAAAGGCGGCAGCCGTGCTCGCCCCAAGCCCACCCGCTGGGAGAGGGGGCTGCCTGGATACTGGAATAAAACGGAACATCACGAAGGGATGCGGTAAGCACAGACTTCCTGCTTACACACTGCGCCAAGGCATCGCCGCTTACAGCAAACATCAGACATTTAGTTATTTCCTCTTTGAAGCAGAGTGGTTTGTTTGAGCTGTCAATCGATGGGAAATGTCGTTTTTTTTGTTTCTGGAGGTACTTGATGGGGATCTCATGTGTGATATGATTGGTTATAGCTGGAGTGGTGAGCATCCAAACACAAGAATCATAAGAAAAAAAACGACGCTGCTTGATGCTGTGTTATTCTCTAGAGTGTTATGTTCATGGTCCGTAATGGTGGATGTTTGCTGCACCTATTGGACTTTCCAACATTTTCTGCAACACACACACACACACATGGTTGCACACACACACACACACACACACACACACACACCGAGCACACACCATCCACACGCGCGCTGCATGTCCGTCCCCATGATGGATCACTGGCCATTTCATTACTATACTGCACCGCCGCCGCCGTCGCCGTCGCCGCGTCTTTGCTGATGCTACTCTCTCATGTTAACAGCCTGTCTTCTCTGGTGACACACCATGCAGCGCTGCTGAGCAGGGGAGACGCGGCCACCTGTGAAACCCCTGGAGGCTGTTAGCGGCGCGGTGTGGATATAGCATCACATAGTGTGGACCGGTCCTGTCACACCTGTTGTCAGCTGCCGCCTACGGGCTGTTACAGTCGGGCTCCCGGCCTCCATGGCAGCTCAAGCCACCTGGTTATCTGGGTTTGATAGTGACCAACCCCACTCACCCCACTCCACGGCCTGAAGGTGATCAAGAGCAGCTCCTTCAGTCAGAGATTGATTGCACCAATGTGCAAGATACAGGAAGTCTTGTATACCAGCTGCTATAAGGTTTTACAATGCACAAAAATAACTTTGCACTTTTTTTGTATTAAGTATGGACGCTATCTGAGGAAATGTGTGGTGTTATGTCTGTCTTGAAGCTGCAGTGGCACTGTCATTTCCTGTAAAGGATTATTGGAAGGATCGATCTATCTATCTATCTCTGGACCCGCACGCCACTTCACGGTGGTGTCGCGGCAGGACAAACACAGGCGTCGTTCAGGACACTAATCGGAGGCAGCAGACACATAATCAGTGTAATGAGCGACACCTCTGTCCATCCTACCACGAAGCCTCCTTGGAAAGGGTCTATTATTGATAAGCACGGTGGCATCGTCCCCCAAGACTCTGTGGAACCAATGAAGTGATTTAAAGTTGTGGAGAACAACAACGTGGTCTAGGGCCTGGGGGGGGTGTTGGCGTGGTTACACTGATGCTGTTCAATTTACCGGGGCCCTGAAACGCAAGACTGTGTGCTTCCTGTGCAATCGCACTCGCCCTCGGTGTAAAATAATGAATCAATACATGAATAAATTAACAACAAAATATAAGGACATAGCGATAGAGCGCGTGTGAGAGACATATTTGGAGAGAGAGATTGCAGAACATTAGTATTTCAAAGAAAATGTGCACTGTGAAGGTCCTTTTCCTTTATTAGGTATGATTATTTTACTACAACCAACACACTTGCTGTTTTTTTTCCCCCCTTTTGTTTGATTCATTTGCATAGTTCCTGATGTAAAATAACCTTAAGGCTGTGTCTATTCATAGAGGAAAGAGAGATGTATTGTGTTCACATGCGTAAGTCATTCTGAGCACTCTATTACTTGGCATTGGCTAAGAGGTACTATTCTGTAAGAAGCCATTAAGGCATAGACATAAGGCATAGGCAAGTCATAGACCTGATTAGCTGATAACTGGCTGTTCGCCAGTGTCCATACCGTAAGATATGTCTTACTCCTATGTAATTGCCCCCAGTATGGCTGGATTATCCCTCATTTTTACACCATGGTGAGGCATTCATCTTTGTCAAGCGACATAATCCATGCCTTCGATTTTTCACCGCTTCACTAGCTGTTCAGTAACTATCGCTTGATGTTTCTGGCACTGAAGAAGATGTAGCTCAGTCACTTCTCCAATTAATAACCAGAGCTTTATATCCTGTTGGATGTGGTTGGATGCAGATAGAGCTGGCTTTATGACTCAGGTTCAGTTGGCCTCTCTCTCCAAGAGACGACCAATCAATGACTTAATTAAAAAGGTTGCATGGGGGGAAATAAGGCAATCATTCACAGAGATAGAGATGGAGTAATATGTTGCCATTCTACCCCTCCCACGGATATTAAATGACCCCTCCATGCCCTCATGAGTCCTGGCAGGGAAAACAATATGTAAAAATAATAACAAAGAGAAAAATACATATTAATGAGTAGACAAAGAGTACCGGGAGGATACAACCCCTCCAAACAAATGCCAAGGCGTGTGTACACACACACACACACACACACACACACACACACACACACACACACACACACACACACACACACACACACACACACACACACACACACACACACACACACACACACACACAAAAACGATCCTAAGAAATAGAACATCTTTAAAGATTGTAAAACAGTGCCCCCTAGTGTAACCAAAGAGACAAAACACCCCACTGTCTGTTAGTGGGGGCAGACAAGGGGATTTTCCTCCTCTGTATTTATTTGGTAAACACATTTAAATGATCTCCTCTGAAGGCAAATAAAGATAAGAAAGCATTATAAGAATCCAATGAGAAAACACAAAAATGAATAATTAGTTTTTGCAAATTTCCCATATATATATAATAAAATGAGTGCTCTGATAGAAACGTTGGGTGCGTATTCAATGAGTCAACCTTGGTAAATGATAAACAACAAATAGGAACCTAATGCGACAGAAGAGGACAGACATCATCAGGACTGCTATTTGAATTCCACCGAGTAGGAGGATGAATATTTGATGGTGTTCTGTACTCACCTTGGAACGGAGAAAGCACTTGTGGTATGTGGAGCGTACCTCATCCAACCCTGACACAGCCATAATAACAGCTTCTTATTCCCCTTTAGAACTGCACACCGGCAAAGGAACCCTCTGTGGCGACACGCCGTCATTAACCTGACTTTGACTTTCCTTAATGACTGTACGTGCCTTCCTTATCAACCCTGTAGATCATACAATGCAAAGGCTTTATAAAGAAATGGAGTGCACCACACACTTTCCATACATTAACGCCTTTGTGCTTTTAGGTTACGTACAGTGTTCTCGTGACTTTGAGATAGGCAACATTTTTCCATTATATAAAGGACAAAAGGGCTATCTATTAAAAATGACAGAACAGCTATTTCTATTATGGAAAGTGGCAGTTTAATTAGACTTACCGCCCATGTTATTGTATATGGTAATATTGATTCAATACATGACTAGCTTTAATTATGTTCCACAGCCAGAATCTTGCGTTATAGTCACTGAAACCCACTCTGCGTAAGTGTAATCCATTACACTTTCTAATTATTTACCAGCGTCTATTACATCATGGCCTGTGCTTCTTTGGCATGATAACATTATACTTTGTCTTTCCAGATACGATTTCTGCCAAATGTCTCCTATAAAGTGCCAAACGATGGCAGGCATTTACAACTCGGAGAAGACCCGGCCAGCTCTGGCATTTAATTAGCCTTTACCTCACTCTTTCTACACCGCTTGTGTGTCTCACCCTCCCGCTCTGTCTGTCTTTCTTACATACAGACAGGCCGGTTCCATAGTCTGCTTTCTTGTCTTTGCATTTGTCTGTCTAACTGTATGTCTTTCTTACCAATCAAAGAAAAAGTTGCAATCTTTGATGGGATGTGTCTGGCCGCCTGCATGCTTTTCTCTCTGATTGTCTGTCTGCCATGTTTGTCAGTCTGTGTGTATGTTTGTGTCTGTCAGTCAGCCATCATGCCTATCTTTGCACCTTTTCCACCGACTGTCTGTCTGTATTTATCTGCCCTTTCCCTTTTGGGTGCCTTTCTGTCTGTCCTTTTTCTCTGTTTTGCAGGACCAAACAGTGAGATGCTCTTCCAGGAGAGGAGAGGACGGGAGAGGCGAGGGAGAGGAGAGGAGAAGAGCAGAGAGGAGAGGGGAGGAGAGGAGAGGAGAGGAGAGGAGAGGATGGGAGGGGAGGAGAGGAGAGGAGGGGAGAGTGGAAGAGGGGAGAGGAGAGGATAGGATAGGATAGGAGAGGAGAGGAGAGGAGAGGGGAGGGGAGGAGAGGAGGGGAGAGTGGAAGAGGGGAGAGGAGAGGATAGAATAGGAGAGGAGAGGAGTGGAGAGGGGAGGAGTGGAGAAGAGAGTGGAAGATGGGAGAGGAGAGGAGACGAGAGGAGAGGAGAGGATCGGCGCAGAGAGGAGGGGAGAGGAGAGGAGAAGAGAGGGAAGGGAAGGCAAGGAGAGGAGAGGTGAGGTGAGGAAGGGGTGAAAGTGAACCCCCCTGTGGGATGGCTGTCTGCTCCTCAGCTGTAAATCTAGCTGCGTCCAGGGGTGCAGGCAGCAGAAGAGGAGAGAAAGGCAGGTGGGCATCTGGATCACTGATCTGACTGTGGGATCACTTTGTGCCCTGGGGCAGACTTACTGCAAGCTGAAGCCCAGGTCGCTGTGAGGCCCAACTATTGACCCAGCCCTCTGCTTCCAGACACACACACACACACACACACACACACACACACACACACACACACACACACACACACACAAATACGAGGTCATGGGAAGGAGAGGTTGGGAGAGGAAGAGAGAGAAAAAGAGAGATAAAGAGAGAGAGAGATAGGCCTATTTAATGATGATGAAACGCTAATGCAAACACAAAATTAAAAACAGAATGAGAAATAAACACATGAAAGTAGAGAATTGATGAAGATTGATAAAGGGATGGAGATAGATAGAGATCGAGGGGAGAGAGAGAGAAAGAGAGAGGGAGAGTGTGTGAGAGAGAGGGAGAGTCAAGGATAGATCGAGACTGACGGGGAGACAGCAAGTATGAGAGAAGCAGTGAGAGAGAGAGAGAGAGAGAGAGAGAGAGAGAGAGAGAGAGAGAGAGAGAGAGAGAGAGAGAGAGAGAGAGTCGAAGATGGAGGAATTAGGATATAAGTCAGATTGACAGAGCGTATACCCAAGGGGGGGAGAAAGAGGGATAGATAGATAGAGACAGACAGAAATCAATGCTCTCCTTCTTACCCTCCCGCCCCCCTCGCCAAGCCTCCTCAATACAGTGTGAGTGGAGTCTGGGAGGCCGGCCCTACAAGCAGGCCTTATAAACATCAGCATCTGCCTGGTTGGCAGCGACCACATTACCCTAAAGAGATTCCCTCATTGATTAGTTGTGGCCCAAACATGTGGGGAGGAGAGAGAGGGATGGTTGATTGAGGTCAGCTTGGTAAGTTGCCCAGGCCCTGCAGGTCCATGCGATGCCTGAATCGGTTAGGCACATATTAGGCAGGTGCTGTGATTGTAACAGTCACCGGTTTGGGTTGAGACTGTGATGGTTTGTATTTGTTTTTCGATAATTCATAACCATCCATTGATAACAGCAACATAGTTTACTGTAACACCAAGAGGTAGTCATTTTTATGCAATTGTAATAAATGAAAACCTTTGTAATTGTGAGAAAGGTTGGACATTCAATCTTGAATACCAATTGTAGTGCTTGATGCATAGCTTGGTCAGGATGGTAAGAAAAAGAGGCTATGTGTTAAAATACAACATAAAAGAGAAGGGATTTGGTGTGCTGGTGGAGTCCAGCAGCAGATTGTGGTCAGTAGTGTGGTCACGTTGTATGACCCAACTTGGCTGGACATCACAGATTATCGCTTTAACATTTGGTATCTGATCTTCTCTCTGTCTCTTGCTCTCTCTCTCTTAGGACTCGATGATGGATCCTAGTGAATAAGTGGGCACAGAGTGCAGCTTGTATGGCAGCAGTGCAGTCAGTAGCGGACTCAGGGGGGGGGCAGGGGGGGCAACCACCCCCCCTTGTGCCTCCATGGTTGAAAAAGCATGCTAAAGTGCCCTCAAGGGTGGCGAAAACGAGAGGAAGTGCCTTATTGGCTGCCCTTTACACATGCAAAAAAATATTGGGTGCCCTCTAGGTTGCCCCTTTGCACAACAAATTATGATTATGTGCCCTCTATAGCAAGAAAATTAGATAACGTGCCTTAATGAGTGCCCTTCTAGTGCCCTTCTGCCCATCTGGTGCCTCCATGGTTGAAAGTGTTGCTTAAGTGCCCTCTAGAGTGGTGAAAACGGGAAAAAAAAATATTGAGTACCTTTTAAGCAGTGTGCGAAATACCCTTCAATATTCGGGGGGGTCCCCATCTCCCGATTGTTGCGCAAAATCGATCAAAATACATACTTCAAGATGTATTAGCAGACGTCAAGGCGCAAAGTCAAAGTACTTTGTGGGCGGTTCTATGGCGCTGTTGCTATTATGACGGCGAGATAAATGAGCTTTGCGCCCGGCGCAAATCTAAAATGGGTTGGGCTGAAACCCGTAGGTGTGTTTTGGGCGTAACATGCAATAAACCAATGAGAGTGGCATCTCCCATCCCCTTTAAGAGCCAGCGCATTTTGACTTGACGAGTTGATTTTTGACAGCGCGTTTGGAGTCTCCGCTGAGACAGATGCATGACCACATGAATTTCAAACTTCAAATGGCTCAGTTTATGGCTAAATAATAGGCATAATTAACACGTGGAATAGCGTTTTCTTCTCCAACTTCAGAAACACTGATTCGTCATGTAAATTGCGGCAAAGACAACTTAAAACATATGCGGACGCGGTCCTCGATGGCCGTAACTGTGGGTCTTTTTAATGATATGCGGCAATACATTAACAAACATCGTTTGTTACCAGTATTGTATACATTATCGTTGTCGACTTGTGTTCATAATATGCATGTGTCCCCCTGTTAATATACATCGCCATGGACTGCATTATGCGTTACGTGTTTAATTTGCGTGTGTTTAGACAGATGGGCGCGCACAAAGCATCACCCGCATTCATTCATTCTTTTAAACACTCACTCGCGGTAAAACTATGTTTTCTCACGATCAAATACTCATCAATCCTAAAAGTAATGGGCTTGTACACGATGTCTGGGTCAAGAACATATGTGTTTGCTGTACGGTGTTTGCAGATGCATTGATTTAAAAGTACAACTTACCGCTGTATCAGCTGTTCTTTCCCAAATCATTTAACCAATCATTTACCCTAAAACTAGATTTTGTTTTGGAAGCCTGGAATATACTTTGCTCGAATGTATTATTGTTATTATTATTATTATTATTATTATTATTATTATTATTTTAACGCATGGCATAGCCTACTATACTTCATTCATGTTCATTCATGCAGCCCTATGGAAAAAAATGTTTCCACAATCCACACGCTATTTCTATGCAGTTTCACAGTATGAATAATCTTTGACATCATAATATTTAAATCAGGTTAATAGTTTGCATGTTTGTGCTGTGTCAGGCATGCAAACTGGTTTGGGGTGAAAAAGGTGAGAATGATGCGTGAGCCGAGGAAAACACAGACCCACTAGGGGGTTCCAGGGTTATACTCCGGGGAGTTCAAAAAAAAAAAAAAAAATTTATATATAACAAAAAAAATAATAGATATAAATATATATATAAATACATAATTAAAAAAAATAGTTAAAAATTATATTAAAAAAATAGAAAAAAAATTTAGATGAAAAAAAGTATAAATAAAAAAAATTATAAATAAAAAACAAATAATTTTTTTTTGGACCTGTGAGCACAGGTTTTTTTTTTTGGACATGTGCACAGGAAAAAAAAACATAACATTAGCTTGAAAGAAAAAAAAAAGTTTAAGTATGGTTATCTTTGCGTGAATTTTAAATGACTTTAAGTTGGTTGTGTTTTAACCAGTGATTGTTGAGCCAAACTGTTTACAAAGGGACACTTGCTTGCGACGCAGCTGATTGGATCGCTTCCCAAATCGTCCCACTTACATTTTCGTCTCGTTTTTATTTGTTAACGAAAGTGTCAAAAGATTTTGTTGTAGTTTTTGTCATCCTAAATTGATTTTTACTTAGTTATCGTCTTGTTTTCGTCAGACTGTAGACCCCCCCCCCCCACCCCCAATGTTTTCTCAATGGATCTCCACGAATCACACAAGTGGCAGATTTTGTTTAAAAAACGGCGAATTTCGCCGAAAGGTGACTAGTTTGCATGCCTGTGTGTATAGCCTACGTGTGTGTAAGCATAGGCTATGTTGTAGTTCCAACCTGCCATGGCACGTCAAAATAGCAACAACAACTGCACTATCTGCTATAGACCAGGTATTTTTCGGTCAGTGGCGCAATTGCATTGGCGCATTTTTTAGATCACTAAAATAGCACCAAGTATCATTTGCGCCGGAACACGCCCCTGCTTTTCGCCGACACGCCTCTCCAGGCGCAAGTGTAGTGGTGCCTGGTTGATATATATATATATATTTTTTTTTTTGACGAATTTGAGACCCCCTTCAAATTTTGCTTTTGAGGCTTTCAGGGGGTCTCATGGGTTAATTGGGGGGGCCCAGCCCCGGACCCCCCCGTATTTCGCACACTGCTTTTAGGATTCCCCTCCATACAATCAATTATGATGATGTGCCCTCTAGAGCAAGAGTTTAAAGTCACAATTCTGACTTTAATCTCAGAATTTAGACTTTTTTTCTCTGAGAATAAGGTCAGAACTCATTTTTTTTTCTTATGTGTGGCCCTAATCCTCTTCCGTATAATCCTAATAAGGATGAGGACTATTTCATCATACATGA
Source organism: Micromesistius poutassou (assembly GCF_964030765.1). Classification (NCBI taxonomy): domain Eukaryota; kingdom Metazoa; phylum Chordata; class Actinopteri; order Gadiformes; family Gadidae; genus Micromesistius; species Micromesistius poutassou. The sequence continues at coordinate 14,170,563 of NC_140272.1, forward strand.
TGCATCATAGCTTTTTGCTCGCTGGTGGGGCCCCATGTTGTGCAGAATGTGCCCTTTTTATATTTTCGCCCCTGCCCTTCAAACTGTCTGAGTCTGCCACTGAGAGCAGTGGTGCATTGTTGGGGTGCAGGGGTAAAACGGGTGTACTGATCACAGTTCCAGTGACTCCACTGGTGCATTGGCTGACTGAGAGGCGATCGATGACCTCCCCCCAGCGGAGGGTAAACGAGAGGGCTGTGGGTACGAAGCAGAGGCCTTCCCCCCCCCCCCAACCCCCCCTTTTCGTCTCCATAGCACCAGACAGGCAAAATGAATAGGCCGCTCCTTTCTTGAAAGAATATTGAGTACTTTGGGGGTTTTGTAAACGTTCTGTAAAAAAATACACTAGAATTCACTATCCAGCCATCGGAAGCACACACACACACACACGGACTGACCTTTCTACAGGCCTCCCACTCAACCACAGCATCTCAGAGCTGTCTATAAATTGATCGTTTAAGTGCTCCTTCTCCATAATGCAATCAACACCAGAAAATGCTCTCAGACGTTTTATTGTACCTTGCTTAGTGCTTTTCAATAATTGCCAAGAAATCAATCAAACAGTCACACTTTAGACCGGGCTCATTCACTTTTTAGTTAGGTACACATCTAACTTGAAGAAAGCTATGGCAACAGAATGACAGTACCTATTGCTTGTACGCACATCATTTTGTATTGTTATGTGTATAAAATATTTTAAACATATTTACTGCAAACAAAGGATATTATCCAAAGTCCATGGCCTGAACCTTCTATCACCTCTGTGATTGCGGCAAAATAAAATCAGCTTTGGTGATTCGCTGTGTCCGTGGTGTAACAGGAGCCTCCGATTTGCAGCATTTTGATGCAGTTGAGTCGGGCGAGGTGCGCTTTTCAAAGCACAGGAAGGAACCGTGTCACATTGAACCCAGAGAGGGTCAGTGCCAACCGGTAGAGCGGTTTAGATCCGCCCACACACCGCGGCAGACGCCACGGCCCTTTCGATTTTTAGGTCAGCAAGCGGCAGCTCTGCAGTGCTGAGCACCACTAACTCCATTCAGACACGCCCTGCGCGCACACAGACACACGCACGCACGCACGCACACACACAACACAACACAACACCCACACCCACACACAGTGTGAATATTTATAATGTTGGGCACGACGGTGGTAATAATGTTGGGGTAGACCGTGGTAGCCTCCACGGTCCACAGCAACTTTTTTTTATTTTATATAGCGCCTTTCTCAAACTCAAGGTCGCTTTACAGTGTCATGAGCACACACAGAACAAGACAGCACAACAACACAAATAAAAATTAAATAAAAATAAATAATATATACAGAGGGTCTATGCAGTGGTGTTAGAAGAGCCGAAGTGTTCTTGAAGATGAGCTTTAAAGAGAGGGAAGGAGGCACAGTCACGGAGGGATTGATTCGGGACAGAACTGGTAACCAGTGTAGCTGAGATAGAATAGGGGTGTTGTGAGCAGATCGCTTGGTATGAGAGAGTAGCCTGGCTGCTGTATTTTGAATATATTGCAATCTTTGAAGTGATTTAGTTGGGAGGCCAATGAAGAGGGAGTTACAGTAGTCTAAACGTGAGGTAATGAAGGAGTGAACCAGGGTGTGTGCATCAGAGCTAGGGAACAACAACATTGAATCTATGGGCACAAATAATAATCATCCAACAATAATCATAGAAATATCAAATAATCAAAGTGTTATCGTTGGCTATGTTTCAAATATAATTGCATATATGCAGTGCATTTTGAAATGTTTTTTTCAGAACCCAGAAGGATAGACACCACTCTCATCATAGTCTGGAATGTGAAACAGAACATCAAGTCCCTGCCCATAGGCGCTCTGAAAATGTAACTATGGCAAGCCAGAGCCTAGAGGGCTTGAAAGGCAATGCAGGGCTTTAAAGGCAACCCAAGGCTTTCAAAGAATTCTTGCACTGCTCTGCTCGTCGTGGCTGTGTGTTCTGTGTGTCGTGCACCAAGAGGCGTAGTGTTATACAGCCTGCAGCTTTTTCATTTGTGTCAACATTTGTCTGTGGCAATTTTATAGTTAATAACACGCCAATGGCTATCAGAGCAAGATTTATTTCAAAGCGACAGCCATATTCAATACGACAGCCGTATTATCCATCTGTCTGCGTGTCTCCGCACACACACACAGACACACACATATCCGTTCTATATCAGTTTCTTTGCAACAACTGTTCCGGGATCACAGACATTGTCCGACTTATCTGACAGTTATCGTATTTTGGAAGAAAGAGATTCAGATTTTCATCATTTCACAGCCTTTGTGTGGCAACAAACCCCGCTTTTCTCTAAGAAAAACATACACATCCTCCCAGGCCAAGTTGTTCTCTCTACTACTGGAACACCAGAGGATTATCTTCCACCCCCAGCCGGCTTTGAAGGTCTTTGCAGAGCTGGTACCCCAGCCGCAACCAATCCATATCTTGTTGTCACCTCTCTCTCTCTCTCTCCCACTCGTTTTGTTTTCTTGTTTTGTTGGTATTCTGCTCTGTACTCTGCTCTTCAACCCCCAGACCCACAGAGCTTGAGAAGAAGCCAGTAGTACTGGACCCGGCTTAAGCTTATTGCCATTGTGGTTGAATCCATTGATTTAAATAGACTGTAAGATTTCATTAATGATACTAAGGGCACTCACAAGGCAGCAGAGCCAAGTTAAAAGGCAGCTGAGCCAACAATGCATTTCATGATCTGAGACTTAGGAAAAAGCAATCCATTAATTTGTCCATTAATTGTTAGTATTGAGATGATGGAATTCTGGACAAATATATATACCTGGTTGAACATCCTTGCTATTTCTAATCTGATATTTAACATGACGTCACCTCACATTTTCCACTTACTCTCTCTAAGCTACTTAATTAAAAAAATGCATTATTTCACCACTGAAGAAATTGCCGGGAAAAAGAAAAGATGAAGTAATCATAATTATAACAGCAATCATCCTAATACATCCACCTCTACTAAATACATAACAATCGACTTCAGCACGCATTACAATCTCGTAATGAGCTCATCATTCCAGAGGCTTTGTCTAAAAATGTCTACTTACAAGAGCTCTAATCATGTACAGCCATTAGCAGTCGCTGCATAACTGTTCGTATCCGCCCAAAGGTCAGAGAAATCAATAAGCAGGAGAGATGGATTTTGTCAACACAAATGGACGCTCAGTATTCCAGCAGTAGGCCTGTTCCGACGTGCATGTACCCTGGGGGGGGGGGGTGGGGGGGGTGGGGGGGGGCGGCTGGCCGGTGTCCAGCATGACAGGAAGGAAGTGTCTTCACAAGGTGGGACACTGTTTTTTATGTTTGTACGGTCGCAAACAGGATTGACCTCCATGCATTTTATCAACAACAGATGTATGCTACCTGCTACTGTATGTTAATGCCAAAGTACTAACATGAGCTTTTGATACGTCAATACGAGATGTACCATCCCTTTCCAAATGAAGAAGAGCGTGCTCTTGTGTGAACAGCTCAAAGGTCAGCCTGACAGAAATCCCAAATGAATCACAAATTCAACCAATTTGTAATTCCATTGGTCTTTTTGCCTGTACATCTATCCCCTATACCTGCTTATTTCGGCTATCCATTAGCCAGCCCATTGAGGCGTTTCAGATACACACACATGTTCGAACACACAGCCGCGCTATCCACTCCGCACTGCACTATTCTACAAGAATCCTCTCAATTATCCAAAATAAATGAATGCAACTGAAACAAGTTGAATCATTTCTATCACACACAGTGTGTGTGGTCAGGTGTCATCGGCTGTGTCACATCACTGCCTCACACACGTCACACTCAATCAGACCAACGTCAAACAATGACAAAAAACCGTCCGGGCCGACCTCCCGTCACCACGCCGACCTCCCGTCACCACGCCGGCCGCACTAATGTCGCCGCCCCCCCCCCAGAACACTAGCCGTGGTCCCCCCCTCCGCCAACAATCCCCCACCAACCAACCCCTACCTCTCGGAAGTTCTCCGGGCCGCACTCCAGCCCGCGGAAGTTGCACTCCAGCAGCATGTCCTCGATGCGGAAGCGCGTGCGGTTGAAGAACTCGTCCAGGCTGAAGCGCGAGCCGGGCGGGCGGTCGGGCGCCAGCGGGATCCCCGGCGCCATGTTGTCCTCGAAGCCCAGCAGGGGCCCCATGAAGATGAGGTCGCTGTAGCTGAGCTGCGAGCGGCGGAAGGTGTTGAAGTTGCACATGGAGATGGCCGGGAAGGTCATGTTGGCGGCCGTGCGCTCGTCCAGCATGGTGACGTGGTCGTAGGACAGGTAGTAGAGCACGCGGTCCACCACCTGCATCAGGAAGGCCGACAGCGCCAGCAGGAACACCAGCGCCCACAGGCCCTGCCGCACGCCAAACTTCTTGTCCTCCACGAAGATGTGGTTGGCGCCGTGCAGCGAGCAGCCGTCGAAGAAGGCCGCCAGGTTGTCCACCTGGCCCGCCTCCTCTTCCTCCCCGACCGCCGCCTCCGAGCCCTCGCCGCCGCCGTAGTCGTCGGGCTGCTCGCCTCCGTCCAGGTAGTCCTGGGAGTCGCTGCCGACTCCGCCCCCGGCCGCACCGCCGCAGCCCTTCCGGGCGCGCTGGTAGCGCTCGTCAAACATGTCCTTACTGCCGGGCTCCTCGTCGGCCGAGAAGGAGATGGAGCACATGATCCGGACCGGCATGGTGGCTGGCTGGGGAGGCTGTCACCGAGCGGAGGGATGGTGTCGATGGTGGATCAAAAGGTTCAGACCGCAGAGTATTCACCGCTGTCCAGGCCGTTGAGGGACAAAAGCAGAGCTTGGTCGAGTTTTTCTCTTTGTGGCAATCTAATAATGGAAGACCTATCCCACAATCAAAGAGCAGAGTTCAGATCCCGGCGACTGACGTTGGCACCTTTTTTTCCGTCAATCAAAAAACACCCGTGACTTTTTGAGAGTCGTATCTACCACGACGCCCATCGCCGGGGTCTGCAGAAGTAAGCGAGTCAAGCATCGATGTGCGGGACACAAATGGAGAAAAGGTTAAACGCTGGGTAAAAGCGAAACAGGAACTCTAGTCCGGCCGCCGGGATAGAGACTGAACATGAGAGAGGAGAAGCGCAGGACTCGGATGACTCTGACCCGGTGAGCGTCCTTGGAACTCTGAGGCAGAGAAACCCGAGAGCAGTTTGGGAGGAGAAGAAGAAGTAGACAATGAAGTGAAAAAGGGAGAAGAGGAGATGGAGGATGAGGAGAAGGAGGAGATAAGAGTCAAGAGGGAGGGAGGGAAAGAAGGTGATGCCATAAGGAGCCAAGAACACACAATACTCCCTGTGGGCCAGGCTACAGGTCACCATGTCGGGGCAGAGTTTCATCGTTTACAGGAAGCGCAGCTTTGACGCAGGGAGGGTGAGAGAGAGAGAGAAATAGAGAGGGGGAATAGAGAGAGACAGAGGGAGAGAGGGAGAAAGGGAGAGGGAGACAGAGAGAGGGAGACAGAGAGAGAGACAGAGAAACAGAGAAAAGAGGGAGAAAGGGAGAGAGCGAGAGAGAGAGAGAGAGAGAGAGAGAGAGAGAGAGAGAGAGAGAGAGAACGAAGGGGGGATAGAAAGAGACAGAGAGAGAGGGAGAAAGAGACAGAGAGAGGGAGAAAGAGGGGGGAGTGAGAGGGAGGGGGAGAGAGAGAGAGCGAGAGAGAGAGAGAGAGAGAGAGAGAGCGAAAGAGAGAGAGAGAGAGAGAGAGAGAGAGAGAGAGAGAGAGAGAGAGAGAGAGAGAGAGAGATAGAGTGTCAGGGATCAGCAGCCACTGAGCTATAGAGAAAAACCCAGAAAACAGCTATTTATTTCTGCTGATTTCACTGTTCACCCCACCACCCCCGCCCAAATACCTCAGTGTGTGTAATACAATACAATAAAGCAGAGTGACATTGTTTCAAATAAGCTCTAAAGCCATTGCAAAAGCCATGCACTCACTATGAAAGATAGCAGCCTGAATGTATTAATTCATGCTCCGTTTGGTTGAACTGCAAGTGATCAATGTTAACGTTGTGGCAAGTTTTTTTTTCGTCACAGGGCTGATCACGATTTAAGACACGAAAGAACCAAGTGTAAATTGGCTGTCATCTGCAGAAAGAATTTGTGGTACGTGAGAAAAAAAGTAGAACGGGGACAGGGCAAAGCAAGAAACAAGTTTAACCAACATTATCCCCAATGTAACTGAGCGCAAAAAGCCCCAGACATGCTCCACGAACAAATAAACCGCAATGTTTTCTTTTAAATGTTTGAATTTCCAAACTCCCATAGTGCCAATGAGCCTTCAAATTGTACAACCACAGCTTCGAGCGCCTAAACGGGGAGCAGTTTAAGCGGAAAAAACAAACCGGAGCAGTGGTGTGGAAAACCAGCATAAGCCGATTGAATACAGAGATAAACAGAGGCTCCCTGCAGGGGCAGAGACGGGGGGGGGGGGGGGGGGGGGAAGGGTTGGTTTGCGTTATGAAAAGGAGACTTCAAGAATACGATACATCCGTATTGATCTGACTCCATTCAACTGTGAAGAGATAGTTTTCCTGCAATGGGCATGAAACCCCACACCCATTTAGGTCATGATAACACTCCTTACAAGACCCCCCCGCAAAAAAACAGCCTCCTAATCCAACCATACCTACCCCCGGCCGCTTAAGTAACAGCAACAAACCCCGGCGTGAAGCATTAAGTCAAAACACATTAGCGCTAAAGCCCTTAAGTGATTCATTTATTTCAAACTGGATTAACATATACGGTTACTGGCACTTTACCGGACCTTCAGATGCGGAGTGTATGTTTGATCAATCGTACGTTTCATGACGTAACACCGCAGGGAGCACCAGAGGAACCCTGCGGGCTCGGGGATCGTTACATGACCAAGCATCGTTACATGACCAAGCATCGTCACATGACCAAGCATCGATACATGACCAAGCATCGTTACATGACCAAGCATCGTTACATGACCAAGCATCGTCACATGACCAAGCATCGATACATGACCAAGCATCGTTACATCACCAAGCATCGTTACATGACCAAGCATCGATACATCACCAAGCATCGTTACATGACCAAGCATCGATACATCACCAAGCATCGTTACATCACCAAGCATCGTTACATGACCAAGCATCGATACATGACCAAGCGACAAGAACAGGCCGGGCTGTTTTCCATCACAGAGTGTATCAACACAATGAGGCCGGCGGGGCTATGCGAGTAAACTGCGCAGTTGGCATGGATCTGCATGTTTCAACGTCGGCGCCAGGAGGTCTCTGTTCTTGAATATTTATGAGTGACTGAGGATGGCTCCTGGAAACCGTCTCGACCCAGTGTCACCCGGCTCCCTTGGCTGAGGCATCTTTGGGGCCTCGGAGCCATGAATATGCACATAAATCAGTGGGATTGTGAAACGGCTCTGATGGAAGATCAAATCGTGCAGCAAGATGCTGGAAGAATGTGGGCCTGTGCAACATTACAGAAGAGAGGGAGAACAGAGTCCCACAAACTCATGTGGTGGTTATACAACAGTGTTTTTGTAGCTGTTCTTTCATGCAACTCAAACAAAGTCATTTTGGTTTGTGTAGCCCTTAATCACATTTAGAGTCACAAACGGCGCCACAGGCCACATTTAGTGTCACTAACTCACTAACTATAGGCCCCCATAGAGCAGGAAAACCCTCCCTTAATATTGAGGATGAAACCTTGCAGAGCCCAACTTCTACTTGTACTTTTCTTTGTTTGTAATGCCATTAGTAAGCATTCACTTCCTTGCTCAGAGGAGATTACTGGATCATTGTTTGCCGCTTAAAGCCATTCACTGTCGTTTCCACAGCCTAATGGAGCCGTGTTGGCTTGTCTGGGGGAGACCACTAGGTGGCAGTGTCAGCACGTACAACCTTGTGAAAATTTCGTAGGACTGGAACGTATAAATAGAAGGCTTCAATGAGTCCTTCGATAGTTGTGATAGTTGTAGAGCAACTAGGAAACTGACAGATGCGTGTCGGATGAATGCCCTTTTCTCTGACCTCTCTGCTGCTGCTCCTGGACTGCGCTCTCCGTCTGGGACTGGGACTGGAGAAGGCCTGACCGGGCCTGGTTCACAACCCCGCCTCTTTACTTCAGGTCAAAGGGTGGCAGTGTTGCCGTACGGGTCGTCGCCCCGTTTTTTTATCAATAAGAAGAAACAAGAGAAGGTGAAGAAAGGGTGAGAGAGTGAGAGAGAGAAATAGAGAGAGAGAGAGAGAGAGAGAGAGAAAGTCAGAGAAAGAGAGAGAGTGAGAGAAAGAGAAAAGGAGATGAAGAGAGAGAGAGAGAGAGAGAGAGAGAGAGAGAGAGAGAGAGAGAATAACAGTGGGCAAAGAAGATGGGAGGTTGAGAGTGCTCTTTCGAGTCTTTCGCAAGGCCTGCCGATCGCTGGGTCTAACCTGCCGTTGCCATGGCGACATCATCCTGGCCGTCCGCGAGGGGAGATGCACAAAGCCTATTACTGAGAACAAGCACATAGACTCACACACACACACACACACACACACCAACACACACGCGCCCAAAGACACACACATTGCACAAAACACCAAGACCCGCAAACGGACACAAACATAGCAAAATGTACGCTTCCATAATGCCTGCAGGTTATTTTGGCATGTCTTGTAAATCTAATTCCAGCGAAGATTCAAACTGAGCTTGACAATAGCTTTAAGGGAAAAAAGGAAAGATTGAGAAAGACACAGAGGGAGATAAAGAAGATATGGTGCTACTTGGCTAATAGCCCTGCCAATCAATACACCCTGGGGGCCGTATCATCCCATCTCTGGGGACATCAGATCCCAGAACCACAAACAGGTCGAAAAAAACAACCAGGCAGGTAAAATGGTGCTGAAAATAACGGGGGAAAAAAAACACATCCACACTTGAACGACTTCCTTTCAACAGAGGGCATGTATATGTTGTGGTAAATAATGTGTATGAATTAGGAATGAATTAAGTCCCCCAATTCCCTTCTTCAAGTAAGGCGTTTTTCTCGGCAAACATTTCTCATGTGCGTCATCGTGGAGGAGTAGGGTGGTGGATGAGGTAAGGTGGCGGGTGAGGTAAGGTGGTGGGTGAGGTAAGGTGGTGGGTGAGGTGGGGTGGGGTGGGGGGGGAGACTTCCACTGACCTTTTCCCCACGCAGATCACAGCAGACGGACGATTTCCGTCCACTAATGCCGCTGAGGCGCAAAGCGAGCGATCAGTCTGACACGCAACACTGCGTCGTATGCCTCAGACGATATCGGCCAATACCCAGTCCGCTCACGTCCCCACATCAACACATATGCCCTCTCCACGCGCGGACGAAAGGGATCAGACGGAAATGTTATTAGGCTTTGCGTTGACGCGTAATATCCCCTGACCCTCAGGCATGAAAAATAGGAAAGTTTGCAGAGTGATGGACATACACTGTTGTTGCGCGGTGTGGCGAATGATCCGCACCGAGATCATGTTGGTTTGTGTGTGTCCGGCTGTCTGTGTGAAATGACCTATTCGAAATAGACATTTGGTTTTTGTAAAGGTCTTCCACCGTAACCGGTAAATAAAAGACTTTATTTAAAAACAGGTCCATCACTGAAGTAGAAAACAACGGTATGAAATAACAAATCAGACAGTGAATGAGTAAAAGACCCAATCAGCATCGAGAAAACAACGACGACATTGCTACGGGATAGGTCAACGTTTAATTTGCGTCTCGATGTACGGAAACAGACCACGTTCACTCGCGTTAAACAGCACTCGAACGCAACTCGAACACAACATCAAGTTGAATTCAAACCATCTTTGCTCAAATCTCCTGAGCCATTTGTTCGGTGAAGAGTATTTCCTGAGCCACTTCCCTCTGACCGGATGCTAAGATGGCCTCAAAGACTAAGGCCCTTGGACCTAGCGGGCCACACAGTGCAACAGTGTTTAGAGCTGCTGTCTTCACACGACACCAAAGGCTCTTGAGGGGAGGGGGCCAGTGTGCCCTGCAGCAGCTGGTTCATGTCACGGCGCTTTCTACTAGCAAAGTTCATGCTGCTCGTCGTGACACAGTGGAACTGCCTCTTAAACCCCCTGCATCAAAAAAAGGGGACAGTTTGTACAAACAGGATGATAGTTGCACACACGCACGCACGCACACACACACACACACACACACACACACACACACACACACACACACACACACACACACACACACACACACACACACACACACACACACACACACACACACACACACACACACTTGGCGGTGGATGTGGTGCCAGTGGTTGGCGATGACCCAGACACTGACTGGCACTGCCATTGTGAATTAACGGTGATGACTCAGCGAAACGGAAGGTAAATCCTGGAGGCTAAAGAGTGGTGTGAAGGGGGGGGGGCATGAGGTTAACGGTGGTTTTACGGATCATATAAAAAAAAAACGGAAAAACAGAAGAATTAATGATTGTGTGTTGTTTCATTTTTGATAATTGTTGTTTCATTTTGCCAATGAATATTAATAGTTCAAATGGTAAGAGCCTACTTTTAGGATTAGCCTAAATCAATCATTCAGGTTTTAATTAAAGCTGCCCCTGTGTGTATATCTTCTGATATTCTTTGTGTCCAAAATAAAGGGACGTTTCCCATTGTGGAGTTCACATGTGCATTTATAGATTGACTCACTCTATAGAAGCACATGTCAATGGCACCTGAATATGTCTGCTTTAACAAATCTGTGAGCCTCTGTGTGTGTGTATGTATATGTGTGTGTGCATGTGAGAGAATATGTGTGCATGTGTGTGTGTGCGTTGTTCTTAGCTAATAAGGTGTTGACAGTTAAATTGTCACTTGTCTGGCTGAGTTGCTCTCAAAGTGTTGGTGTGTTGGTTGTACAGAGAAGAAGAGTAAAAAGAGAGAGAGAGATCGACAGAGAGAGAGAGAGAGAGGTATACGAGAGGTGACAACAACGTGACAAACAACACACACTCACTATCCCATCTCCTTTCTCCTTTCTCGCACTCTTTCGAGAGAGGGAGAAAGCGAGGTAGCTACAGAGGGAGGATATAGGGTACTGAGAACAATAGAGAGAGCGAGAGAGCGAGAGAGCAAGAGAGAGAGAGAGAGAGAAAGAAATGGAGGGAGCGAGCGGGCGAGAGAGATGTTTGGGAGTCATTAAGGTCAGTGGCAATGAGCGGCCCTGCTGAGGTGATTCTCCTGGGAGGCGCGGTGCTAGCAGATGTAATCCACGGCGACATCAGACACGGCGGCTCCGGGAATCAATGAGCCATCATAAGTGATCAATGTTGATCGATGGGGAACACATCAGCCTGCTCAGATCAGTGATGGGAATGCCAGTGACCCCCCCCTCCCGCCCACCGACCGACGCGATGGATGCGTTAAGCATGGACATAGTGGGGGGGGGTCACGGGTTCACGGCGATGGCTCCCTTTGGATCGACACTGAGGGATGGCAACGTGTACGCATCACTCCCTTCACTCTCCCTTTGTCTCGTACCCTCCGCCCCTTACATCGAGACTTCTCTCCTTCTCTCTCTCTCCCGCTCACATTCCCTCTCTTTCTCTACCTCGCTCCCTCCTGCTCACATTACCTCTCTCCTTCTCTCCTCACTGCTGTACACATTCCCTCTCTACTTCCTTCTCTCCTGCTCCTATTCCATCTCCTTCTCTCTCTCTCCTGCTCACATTACCTCTCTCCTTCTCTCTCTCTCGCTCACATTACCTCTCTCCTTCTCTCTCTCTCTTGCTCACATTACCTCTCTCCTTCTCTCTCTCGCTCACATTACCTCTCTCCTTCTCTCTCTCTCTCTTGCTCACATTACCTCTCTCCTTCTCTCTCTCTCTTGCTCACATTACCTCTCTCCTTCTCTCTCTCTCCCGCTCACATTACCTCTCTCCTCTCTCTCTTGCTCACATTACCTCTCTCCTTCTCTCCTCACTGCTGTACACATTTGTGTACAGCACTTTCTCTCTCTCTCTCTGTTGCTTTTCTCCCCTCTTTGAGTTGTTCCTTTACGTTCAGATATATGACCACTCCTACGTTCCGGCCGCTCTGCCTCTCTGTATCAATACATAGATGGGCTTTCATCTGGGTGGGAGGGAGCCAGGGAGCCAAAGGAGTGGGCTCTTTAACAGGGCATTTGAGGGGGCTGCAGTTATCAAGATAAATGGTTTATATGTACAACTCCGTAACATTCTTCTAAAGGCAATTCATCAGAGTTCACATTACTGCACAGGGGGGGGAAATCTCCCACAGAAAAAACAAAGGACTGATGGGGTGATCTGATGGTGCCCTCAGTAGATAGCACCGTCGCATTACGTTCCTATTAGCCACAGGAAACGCTCAAGAACTGTGGGTTATTCTCCTCTGCTGGTATTCTTTTGTATCGACAGAATATTTCTGATGTAACTCCTAATCATACATAACCCTACATATATATATATATATATATATA